>NC_050453.1:38834195-39153362 GCF_903995425.1 Onychomys torridus
GGAGTCCTCCTTCTTTCTTCTCCTTTCTCCCAGATTTCTCCCTCTACATGTTCTCTCTACCTGCCAGCCCTGCCTGTCCTTTCTCCTGCCTCGCTATTGGCTGTTCAGTTCTTTATTAGACCATCAGGTGTTTTAGGCAGGCACAGTAGCACAGCTCCACAGAGTTAAACAAATGCAACATAAACAGAGGTAACACAGCTTAAAACAATCTACAACAAGCCCCGAAATCTCTATCCTGTCCCCTGGTCCCTGCTTAGTCTTCCAGAGTCTCCTGTTTGCAGACAGGAATAAATGCTAATGGCCGTGTTGTGTCCCCCACTGCCTGGCCCAGTACACTTTACCTCACTTCCCTCCTCTTCCCTACCATGGCCCTGTGGCTGACTAACCTGTGGAGCATAGGAAGTTCCATTTTTCTGAACTTCAGGGTTTTTTTTTCTAGTAAAGCAGGCTCAGCTAACACCCAGGCATGGGAGATGTAAGGAGGGTAGCAGAGGGGTCTCTGATTGTCTCTGTGGCAAAGAGATAGAAAAAGAAAGCCAATTAACAGGTACAGAAACAATGAACAAGGATCCCACGTGGTGATAGAGGATATGGAAAAAAGAACATTCTTACAGAGGACACAGAGATGTCACCAGACCGGTATTATGTGGTTGTGGATGGAGAGCTGGAGATTGTAAAGGCAGGGACTGGGGGGGGGGGGCTTAACTCAGGGGGAAATCCTGTGATTAGCACAAAGCCCTGGGTTCAAACCCAAGCACCCTCTCCCTCCAAAAGAAAAAGATTGTAAAACTTGAAAATTGTAAATTAATGTAAAATAAAATATCATTCAATAATCAAAAGTTTACATGGATTTTTGTTGAAATCAACCTGAAATTTTGAAATTTACATGAGGCATTAAAAAAATCAATGGACTGGGTTTGGAGAGATGGCTCAGTGGTTAAGAGCACTGGCTGCTCTTGCAGAGGACCTGAGTTTGATTCCCAGCACCCACATGGCAGCTCACGACCATCTGTAACTCCTGTTCCAGGACACCCGATGCTCTCTTCTGCCTCCTTGCAAGAACATGGTGGACAGCATGCCTGCAGCCAGACACCCAGACATACGAAATATTTTAAATATGTTTTAAAGTCAATGGACTGCTAAGTCAGTTTGGGGTGGGGCAGGATTTTGTGAGAAATTATGGCATCGTACAAAACAGCTGTGGTTAGTAACTTCCGCATTCAGGAATAAGTGAGCTAATAGAACATAATAAATAGATCAAAGGAAAGCCCATGAAGGCAGGGCAACACTGTATATAAAAAAAAAGGTGCCATCGTCCATCAAGCCAGCCCTCAGAGACACAGAAACTGGTCACTAAATGGAGAAAAGTGAAACTGGGTCTGAGCTTTTTACCAAACACAAACTTGACAGATTTTCCTAAAAGCTAACTACAGGAAATATGGAGAATACCATTGCACAGGGCGGCAGGGAAGCATTTCCTTTCCATGTGATTTTGAGGCAGGGTCTTTCAGAGGTAGCCCAGGCTGGCCTTGAATTTGCAGTGTAGCAGGGGATGACCTTGAACTCCTGATGGATCACTGATCTTCTTGTCTTCACCTCTCAAGTGCTGGCACTGCACGTGTGCACCACTACACCTAGCTCCTTTTTGGGGCAAGCAGGAAAGCATTTCTAAAATAGGAGACACAGGAAACCCATGCCTGGCACTGCAAATCTGTCCGCGGACCCATGGTTGGGAACTCACAGGTTGGGAAGCTATCACTATACCAGGCTTTCTCTTGGGTCACCAACCGGCTCTCAAATCATGACATGGAGACTTATTATTAGTTATGAATGCTCAGCCTTATCTTATGCTCGTTTCTTGCTGGCTCTTATAACTTAACCTGTTTCTCTACATTTTGCCTCAGGGCTTTTTACCTTTCTTTCCTTCTGTGTATCCTGCTTTCACTGCTTCTCTGTGGCTGCCTGGCTTCTGACGCCAAGTGGGCGTGTCCTTCTCTTTCTCCCTCATCCTCTCTTCCTTCTCTCTCAAGCCTAAATGTCTCCTCCTACTTATTCTCTCTGCCCTCCAGCCCTGCCTAGCCCCCTCCTGCCTAGCTATTGGCTGTTCAGCTTTTTATTAGACCATTCAGGGTGCCTTAGGCAGGCAAGATGGAAGAGCAACACATCTTTACTTAATTAAACCAATGCAGCATAAACAAATATAACACATCTTTGCATCATTAACAAAGGCAGCAGAAACAAATGCAACACACCTTCACATAGTTAAAGTAATATTCCTCAGCATAAACCAATGTAACACATCTTTGCCTAGGTAAAATAATATTCCACAACATACTACTATTATTTTTCGAAATGGACATAGTAGCAAACTGACCTTTAAATTTATACATCTCTCTACCCATAGATTAGTGCAGTTCTTAGGTCTCATCAGAGAAGTTCCTTTGTGCAGGGGATGGTGGCACTCACAAACGGTCAAATGCCAAGGACCATAAGGGCCGAAGGTAGAGGAGGACCAGAGCTAGAACAGTGTCCTCTGGACATGACAGGACCTCTGCCCTCAAGAACTCCCAGCAGCTGTGGGTGTCTGCACACAACCTGTACAAGACCAAGGCTGTCAAATTCCAGCACAAAGTGGGAGGGGCTCATGAGCTCCCACCCCTAACTGAGAAAGATAGGTAGTTGGTGGTTTCTGTGGGAGGGAGAGTCAGTTTTCTTTTTTGTTTTTGTTTTTTGTTTTTTGAGACAGGGTTTCTCTGTGTAGCTTTGCACCTTTCCTGGAACTCGCTTTGTAAACCAGGCTGGCCTCGAACTCACAGAGATCCACCTGCCTCTGCCTCCCAAGTGCTGGGACTAAACGCGTGCACCACCACCACCCGGCCGTCAGTTTTCTTTAATTGTGTTTTATTTCAAAAAAAAAAAAAAAAAAAAAAAGGGAAGTGGGGGTGGGGTGGGGAATAAATATGATCAAAATACATTGTATGAAATTCTCAATATATATATATATTTAAAACAAATAGAATGCACAGGTCATCAGGGCAATGTTCATGGGCTTCTTAGCTCTGAATGAGTCGTTTGTGTCTATACAAAAGTGATAGAAAACCACATCTGGGAGTCAACACTTGGAATGCTTAACCCTAGTGCCGCTGGCACGCTGGACAAACCCAGGAGCAGGAAGGGACAGAGCAGAAAAATGACACACCAGGGCCAGCAGCCAGGCCTCCCAGTGAGCCAAACCCTCCCCACAACCAGGGATGACCAGCTCCAGCATGCTCGAAACTCAGAGACCAGTTTCAATGCCGGTTGGCCCAGCCCAGGAAGGGATGTGGTAAAATGGACAAATTACCCTGTCGAGGTTCTAATTTTCAACCCCAGGAGCAATTCCCTGCGGACCTGTTTCACAGCTCAAGTGTGAAACAGACCTTCACGGTGGATTACCAGGCTAAAGGAAGCTGTCACCTTCCAAGCGTGAGGGGGACACAGTGTGGCTAATTCTGTTTCTCTCTGGAAGAATTCCTTTTGTTGTCCAGCCTGTTGCCCAAGCAACATTTCTTGTCACCAACGTCCCTGAAACAAATGGAATCAACGTTCTGGGTGTGTTAGGGTTGGGAAGGGCGCAATTTCAAAGAATTTGTGGGTGTATTTTTGTTTTGTTTGGGTTTTTGGTTTTTTTCAAGACAGAGTTTCTCTGTGTAGCTTTGGAGCCTGTCCTGGAACTCACTCTGTAGACCAGGCTGGCCTCGAACTCACAGAGATCCGCCTGCCTCTGCCTCCTGAGTGCTGAGATTAAAGGTGTGCGCCACCACCACCCGGCGTGGGTGTATTTTGATAATTGCAAGAAGCAATTATCATAGATGCTTCATTCAAATAATAAAGTTACCTACAAACCACCTTTCCTGAAACTATGTGCGCTTCCAGAGGACAGCTGTGGTATGCTACTCCTGAGGGAGATAAAGGTGGGGGCAGTAACTCCCATTGCTAATATTTATGGGGCGCTCTGTCCTGAAAGATGCCATATTGTAGAGTTCCATGCGATTCACCTGGGAACTTGAGTGTAAACAGAATGACAGTTGCTTCCAAAGTGGGCGATCACCTCCTCCCCATGCTAGGTGAAGGTTGGTGGGGTATAGGGTATAGCTGTGCAGTGTAGGGTGATCTTACAGGAAAATCAGAGAGTTCACCACTAAATTAATGTGAATGATGAGGTAAGGGAGCAGAGGCTCCGAGAGAGTAAATGGGAAGACAATGGGCCCGAAGAACAGCCTCAAAGTGTGGGCTGGAACTGAAGAAGGGGCTGCTGGAGAGATTCCACACAAGAACAAACAGCCTCTGATACTCCTTAGAAGATGTCCTGTGTCCTCAGGATAGTGCCTGAGGCCCAAGCTCTCAGACTGTCCCACCATGCGACCTTGGTGTGGGCGCCCATCTTGGCTCTGACGCTTGCCTGTTTCTCCATCTGCCCGTTTGGCCATCTCCACAAGCCACCCTGGTCTCGGGTGGAATGGTGTGGCCTGAGTCCCCATCCCAGATCCCCTCGCTCCCCTGCCACTCCTCCCGGGGATCAAGAGTCATCCCCGGTTCCAATGCTCTTCTCGTTGGATTATTTGCAAAGCATGTGTACTTCTTCCATCACAAAATAAAACGGGGACAATTTATACTTCAGTCAAATGACTAATTACTGCTTCCCAAAGAACTGGAAGGCACTCCCTGGTCCTGAGAATTCGGACATTAAGTCCAAGAACGCTGGCAGAGGCCGAGAGCCCATTTGCTCCCCTGTTCCAGGCCCTTGCAGGGAGATGGAGCCATGTGACTAGTTCCAGCCAATGAGACGTGAGAGGAAAGGACAGTTGGGCTACGAAATGCCCAGCTCTGGGGAGGGGATGTCTCCACTTCTGTTTCAGCCACCAAGGTGACCAAGGAATCTGCATGTTCTAGAAGACGTCTTAAAACAATGCTAGTTCCTCCTACCAACGACTGTTCAGTCCCGGAGCTTCAGTCTAACCAGCTGCTGTTATGGCCTGTTTCAGTTACGGAATGCTTTCTCACAAACCGCTGCCTGTCATGGCTTCAACCCATGCTCGTTTTCCCTGCCTGTGACTCTGCAGTCCAGGCTGGCTTCCTCTGGAGAGCAGTTGTGCAGCTCTTGCCAGGGTTATTAATGTGGCTGGGTTCAGCTCATGGGCAAGCCAAAGGCTAGGCTTAGCCCAAATAGTGGGTTCTCTCTCTCTCTCTCTCTCTCTCTCTCTCTCTCTCTCTCTCTCTCTCTCATATGTGTGTGTAAATACATGTATGTGTGTATATACATATGATGTTACTTATGTTGTCTCTTTTTAAAAGCACTTTTTAATATTTACATGTATATGTGCATGTGTATAACTTGCAGGAGTCAACTCTCCCTCCTCTGTGTACAGGAATCAACCTTGGATGAAAGCACCCCTACCTACTGAGCCATCTCACTGGCCCAAGTTGCTCTAGGCAGTGGTGGCACACACCTTTGATCCCAGCACTTGGGAGGCAGAGCCAGGCGGATCTCTGTGAGTTCTCTGCGAGTTTGAGGCCAGCCTGGTCTACAGAGCGAGATCCAGGAAAGGCACCAAAACTACACAGAGAAACCCTGTCTCGGGGGGGTGGGGGGGGGGTGGGGGACAAGTTGCAGGTAAAGCTCAAATTAAGGAAGGGGTTCTGCATAAGAGCAAAGTATTGGAGACAGCTGTGTGATGCTGCCTGGTGGCCTCTCATGAGCAGTATAAACCCCCAGGGTCTTCTCCATGTGAGAGAAAGTGTCACGAGGTATTGAATGCACATCCATAGTCTTTAAGATGTGGTCACGTCACTGGCAACCAAATTTTATATTTGTCCCTTAAGAAAATAGTTGAAATTATAAATCCCATTAAAAGCCAGCTATCTGCTCTAGAGAAGGGAATTGTGAAACCTGAGTTTTAGAGAAGACATGAAAGTAACCTCAGACATGAAAGTCATTTTGAAAGTATTTTCAGTGGGTTAAATGCTTATGAAAAAGCTTGTATAACAGACAGGCAGTGTGGTGCTTGCCTTTAATCCCAGCACTTGGAAGATAGATCTCTGTGAGTTCAAGGCCAGCCTGGTCTACAGAGAGAGTTCCAGGACAGCCAGGGCTATGAGATGCCTTCCTACCTAAGAACAGAAGCCATGGGAACAACAGATCTATGAGACTCTATTCCTGAGTCTGCCTTCGGGAAATGGCCAGGAGTTTGAAAGCAGGAAGGCAGGAAGGGAGGGAGGGAGGGAGGGAGGAGAGGGAGGGAGGGAGGGAGGAAGGAAGGAGGGAGGGAGAGAGGGAGAGAGGGAGGGAAGCAGGAAGGAGAAGAAGGGAAAGAGGGAGGGAGGGAGGGAAGGAGGAAGGGAGGGAGAGAGGGAGGGAAGCAGGAAGGGAGGGAGAGAGGGAGGGAAGCAGGAAGGAGAAGAAGGGAAAGAGGGAGGGAGGGAAGGAGGGATGGAAGGAAGGAGGGAGGGAGAGAGGGAGAGAGGGAGGGAAGCAGGAAGGAGAAGAAGGGAAAGAGGGAGGGAGGGAGGGAAGGAGAAGGAGGAGGGAGAGAGGGAGGGAAGCAGGAGGAGGGAGGAGGGAGGGAGCAGGAAGGAGAAGAAGGGAAGAGGGAGGGAGGGAAGGGAGGGAAAAGGGGAAGGAGAGGGAGGGAAGGAGGGAGAGAGGGAGAGAGGGAGGGAAGCAGGAAGAACAAGAAGGGAAAGAGGGAGGGAGGGAAGGAGGGATGGAAGGAAGGAGGGAGGGAGGAAGGAGAGGGAAGGAAGGAGGAAGGAGAAGGGAAGGAGGGAGGAAGAGAAGCAGGAAAGAAGGAAGGACCTGAGGCAGGCAGGTAGGCAGGCAGGTAGGCAGGCAGGCATCCATCTTGGCCTGGGGGCCTCACTGCGGTCTGGGGGCCTCACTAGGAGAGCTCTTATGCAGGAACCCCAGGCTCACTTCCATCAAGATCTAAAGCAGAAGGCCTGCGCTTCCGCTTCTGCATTATCTTCTGAGGTTTCTGTCCTCTGTGGCTCTTGCCACAGGAGACCATGTGCGAATGTAATAAAATCCATAGAGCGCTGCAGAGAGAGCAGGAACTATATAAAAAGCCAGAGAACATTACAGATGAGAGGTAAGTGGGGCCCTGACAGCCGCCCACTGTGACTCTCTAGCCAGCTGACTGCCCCAATAACCTGTCCCATCACCTAACCAGGACTGACAGAGCCACCATCAGCTACTCCCTCCTGGGAGCGGATGCCACTTCCTTAGCCATACAGACCCAAGAGGATATGCTTGGATTTTTCCTTATTATTGGGCTGTTCGTAGAGGCGTGTTTATATATCCCATTTACTTCCTCCCTTCATGTAATAAATATTTACAAAGAAGCCATAATATGCTAGGCTGTGTGCTTGGGAACAGAACAGTGAACAAGACCATTCCTTTGTAGCTGGCCGATGGCAGAGAGAGGAACGGTCCTGTGTGGCTGTCTGCAGCAGGTCCAAGCGTGGGCAGGGCTCAGTAATTCTACGTTGACTCCCCTCCTGAGAGGCACAGACTAAGGCATCGGCTGCCTGGTTGAGTGTCTGTCCAGTACTGTAGCACAGAGTGCTTTAAGAAGTGGAGCTAAGGTGCCTCCACAGTCCTTAAGGTCTTCGCAAAGTCACCCAGAGTAACCCCCATGAGTGCGGTGATAGTATGAGGTAGAGGTACCCAACGCCTACCAAGGAAATGTTCTTGCCAGCTGAATGACCGCCAGGAAGAGTGATGGCCTCTTGCTAATGAGTGGGGGTGGGTAGAGAGTGTTCTTGGGGAGTGGGTTACTCTTCAGCTCTATGGTGTGTATGTCTGGGGCTAGAGAATCCAGGTCCTGGGAGAGTTGAACAGCCTCCACTGGGGAGACTACTGGGTTATCTGCTCCATTGGCCAGCTCCCAGGACCCACAGGACCTCCAGATGTGAAACCCACACCCTAACAACTGAACAAAGGTCTCTGATGCGGAGGAGACTCCCAAGAATCCAGCGCCAGACAGGGACAGCATCCCCTCCACTCCAAGAGCTGAAAGTCAAGGGTGGGGCTGAGCTGGGATTCTCCCCTTGGACTGAAGCCTGGAAGTCACCCAACCTGCAGCCTAGGGACACCCTTGTCCAGCATGCCACAATTCCCTCTCTCTTCCTCGGAGTCATCCCTTTCTGACAACCCATCCCCATCCAAGAATACTAGTCCATGGAATTTTGGGTGAATGCAGCTATCTTGGCAAATAAATACTCGGTTTAATCCTTGGTTTGAAGGTTAAACTCACATGGAGCTAAAATGTTGTGTCTTTGGAAGGGGATACTTGGGTGGCTTTCAGAGAGCCTGTAAAGGGAGAACAACACTAGCCAGATGCTTCCTATAGGTATTCAGAGATGATCCTTTATTTGTTTAAGATTTTATTCTTATTATTTTTAATTGTGTGTAATATGAGCATGTGAGTGCAGGCGCCCTCAAGGCAGAGGTGTCAAATCCCCTGGAGCTGGACTTCCGTATTGTTGTGATCTGCCTCAAATGCGTACTGGGACTTGAACTCAGGTCCTCGAGGAGAGCAAGAAGTGCTCTTAACTGCCAAGCCATCTCTCCAGCCCAAGACAATGCTTTCTGGATTGTTATATCTTCTCAGAACTCCTTGTGTCTTGTCTGTGCATGTTTCTTCTTGTCCTAGAGCCTGTGGTCTCCTCAGAACACACTGCAGATGCCCAACCAAGTTTTGCTAAGCAGAAGAAATGATTTGATAGCCCAAAACTCAGGCACACCAAGCAGGACTCTTTCACCAGCCATAGGAAGAGCTCTCTCTTCACAGATGACTAAGAGAATTCAACCTCAGGAGCTCCAGGGGCCTCGGGAGCCCCCAGAGGGGACTTCAGCTCTGGACGCTTCAGTCAAATCACAGACCGTGAGAAGAGCATGAACACACAGTCACCACTCAGTAGTTACTAACCAGTGTCCATGGGATGTTGCATGAATCCTAAATGGTCTCATAATAAAAACCCAGAGCCAGATATTGGGGTGAATGCTGAAAGATCAGAAAAACAAAGGAACAGCACCTTCTCACCTCACCAACTCCTCAGTGGATCTTGTCTCCACGAATCCTCAGATGGAATAATGCTCTTGAGTCCTCAGGCGAAAGGGCCTTCTAGTTCCTGCCTCCTCAGGCCTTATATGCCTTATATGCCCAGCCATTTCACTTCCTATCTCAACCTTCCCAGTGCTGGGATTAATGGCGTGTGTGCTTCCCAAACACTGGCATTAAAGGTGTGTGCCACCACTGCCTGGCTCTGTTTCTCTCCTAGTCTGGATCAATCTCATGGAGCCCAGTGTGTTCTTGAACTCACAGAGATACAGATGAATCATCTGCCTCCCGAGTGCTAGGATTAAAGGTGTGTGCCACCACTGCCTGACTTCTATGTTCAACTCTGTGGCTGGCTCTGTCCTCTGCTCATCAGGCAAGATTCACTTCTTAGATTACGAATATCACCACAGTAAAACCCTTGCATAAGAAAGAAATTTAGCAATAGATCACAAGGTGTATGGTGCTATTATGAAGCTTATTTTAGAGATAAATTTATTTTTACCATCCACTGTTATATTCCATTAATTTAACGTACTTGATATTCTCCAATCACCCGCTGCATGGCCCATAGGTGTGCTTCCCATTCCTACTGACTCAGGTTCTGACTCTTGCCCCACTCCTCACTTTTAGCCCCGGACCCACCACCAGTGCTTTCTCTACTTTTCCACATCTCTAGTGTCTCCCCAGAAAACTCTGACCTCCCTGGGCCCTGTTGGAAATCCACCATGGAAATCCCCCCCCCTCCCCAGATGTGCCTGTATGCTCCAGCATACTCACCAGGCAGCATTCTAGAACCCTGCTCACTCACGCCTCACTACCTTCCAGAGGTCCTGTGGTACTGGGAGTGGGGAGGGAGGATACTCACAGCAGGCTGGGGCACTGCGGGAGAAGAATGGGTGGGTCCCCAGAGGCCACCCACCTGGCATCCCAGGCCGAGGGACTGTGCTGGCCCAGCCCTAGGTGGAGGTGCTGGGTCTAGCTAATCACCTAAATGGACACAGGCTGTTGAGAGACAGGCTCTATTCCCTAATAGAATTTGCCCTCAAGTGCAATTTAATTTTCTCCGAGGCGGTCTCCAGCCCCTCTGCTACCCTCCCCCTTGGCAGACCAGACTTTCTCAGCTTATGAGGGGGAGCAGAGAGCCTTCTACCAGAGAAAGAGGAGAGGACTCCTCCGTGCTCTGTCCCGCTACTTGGAGCACCCCCACCGTCCCTCCCTGGATGGGGATCTCACTCCCCTCTCCTGACTCTGGTTCCCTTCCACAGCAGGGAGAACAGCTGATCCCATCACGCCCCCAAGTCCACACCATGGAGAGAGAGCCTTCCCTTGACCTCTGGTAAGTTCACGTGGGTACAGAATTCCCTTTGTCCTGCTGAGTGAGAAAGGCTTAGGACCACAGTGGTCAGGAAGGGGTGTGGAAGACATGGAGCTGGGAGGGTGTGGCCCACATGTCCTCAGTGGAGGGGACAGAGATCATCTCAGAGATCTGCTGCCCTGGGGGGGGGGGTCCTCTGGCTCACCAGAGCTGCTCTTGGGACTGGCTGTCCCTAAGGCAGAATGCCCCACCCCCGACCCCACTGCGGTACCCTGAAGCCTAACTCTGGGTCTCTGAGAGTCTTGGAAGGTGTGGGAACCCCAGCCTGGGTGTGCATGAGGGTCATCTTCAGAAGTCTCCTCTTCCTTCTCTTGAGATCCCTTTTGTAGCCCCACCTTCTGAGTGACAGGAGCATAGAGGTCTGGGCAGGTCCTCCACTGGCCTGAACCCCCTAGTCATGACAGGGATGGAGCCCAGCACCACGAAGAAGAAAAGCCCAGAGGATGATGTGAACCGGGAGAGAGAACAGAAGAAAGGGGTGTGGTCCCTGGGTTAGCTGAGGGGGTGTGGGTTTCAGAAAAGCAGGGGTCCTGATTTGCTCTCCTCTTGAGCAGTCCCTAGAGGATCCTCTCCAGCCTGGGCTCTTTATCTAGTAGCTCTGGGGCAAGAGCACCGGAATTCCTATTTCTTTTCTGTCAAAGCCTTGAAAAGAGCAAAGGGTGGGACTGAGGATGACAGAATGGATGGGTAGTGGGTCGGGGTCAACTGCAAAGGGGAGACAGTCATTCCTCAGGCTGGCCACCTGCTCGGCTCCTGCGGCAATCCTGTGCAGCTGGGGTCTCTGCTCAGTGTGTGGGGCCCACTGCTCCTGGAGTTACATTTGTGGGCACCCTCCCCCTTCATCTGTCTCAGTGAATGCTTAATTAGTCCTTAACTGATTGCTAGAGGCTGGGCTAGCAGCTAAGAGGAGAGGCACTGCTCCGTCCCTGTCCCTATGTATATGTTGTGTGTGCATGAGTGTGTACAGCCCCATGCAAGCCAGAAAGGTCTAGAACAACACTGCTCCAAGGAAATGCCAGCCATGTAGTCATTTTACATTCCTTATCAGTCATGCTAAAAGAAAAAAAAAAAAGATGAAATTCATGTGAATAGCAGATGTTATTTAACACAATATATCCAAAATCATTATGATACACAAATTTTAAAAAAATCTCAATGAACTGTTCCTCATTCTTTTTCTTTATCAAGCCCCCAGAATCTAATGCATAATTTGCATTTATGGCACATCTCCATTCTGACCAGCCACGTTGCAGTGTTCCGTGGCCGGCTACATGTGGTCAGTGTCCACTGTGCAGTGAAACAGAGTCCTCAAGGAAGATGCATTTGGTGTGACTCAGGAGCCAGAAGCACTGGCATCACCCAGAAAGCCATTAGAAAGACAGAATCACAGGCCTAAAACCTACTAAGCCAGAATCTATAGTATTTAAATCAACCCCCATGTGATTACAGAAGTAGAGATGTCTGTAGGGCATTCTAGGGACACGGGACCCTAGAATGTTCTCATACAGGATCATGTATGATTTCCCCAACAGTTAGGTTTATTTGAGTGTTAGCCTGTTTAAGCACAGGAAGACAGGCTTAGAGTTTAACTCTCCATATCCATAAAACTCAGCTATGAGTAGAGCCAGGATTAATGTCCTCTCCCTACCCCTACCTCCAAACACTCAACATTCCCTCCTTGATTTGCCCAAGGTTACAATAGTCCCATGTCCTGGCCCCTTCTCTGCTGGCTGATTGCTCAAGCAGACAGGTTAAGTGAGCAAGAGCAAGCTCAGCACAGTACGTCAGTGTCATGCAAAGGGATTGGACAGGCCATGAGACCCTTCCTCCTTCTCAGACAGCAGAGACAGTTGCATTTGTCCGTGGGGGTGGCGTGGGGGCTCGGTGCGAACAGGTCTGCCTCCCTTTGTTGACACTATCAGGTTAGAAGCATGGCAATTCCATTTCACAAACAGGTAAGTAAAGGCTCAGAGTGGCCGACCCTCTAGTAGTGAGCTAATTTGGCATTGACGCTGGAGTTCAGCTGGTTCCAGAGTCAGGAAGATGGTTTCTGCCTCACACTTCTCCTCTCACAGACCTCCTGGGCTTTTTCCTGTTACCTCTGCACACATCACACATCTACACTTTTTGGTTGTAAGTCAGTTCCTGAGAGGAAATTGCTGAGTTAAGCTCCTCCAGTAAAAATCTTTCTCCAAGATGATGAAGGTTTTTTTTTTTTTTTTTTTTTTTTTTTTTTAATAGATTAGCTTTGACACCCTCAGCGATTTCAAGTGCAGCCAGACTGGGCCTTCTCTCCTCTTCCTCCCCATGGGCAGCATCCTTTTGAGGAGCTGAGGAAATGGATCAGACCCTTAGAACCTCTGTGACTGAGCCTAGGGTTTGCCAGAAGAGACACCCCGTCTTGAGTTTCAGTCTCCTTTAGAAAGAATCACACTACCTACCCCATGAGAGGAGAGGCAAGGGCTCTTAGCAAATTGGTTCCTTGAACTGAGTTCAGGAGGTTGAAGAGGGAGATGAAGGGGGGTGAAGGCTTGGTTGAAGGCATGTGGAGCCCCAAAATTTTTTCAAGTAAACATGAGAATAAAGTAACTCAGAAAACACACAACAGAGAGAGCACAGCAGACCTGGGAGAGAAGATGCAGAACTGCCCGATCTATTTTTCTTGTTTCCTTGGTATCAAGCAAAGGCAAAGGTAGCCGTTTCCATGGTAGGGTGGGAACTTCTGCAAGACAGTGAGAATGTTATCCAAGGAGAAATCTGGGCACACTGACCACAGGATGAATGGAAAGAACAAGTCTCTACTTCTAAAGGAGAAAGGCAAAGACTGTTCATGACTGTGGGGTCAACTCCATGATCTCCCGAGTTCTAGTCTTTAGTCAGGAGCATACAGGGACAGGGCTAGGCATGTAGCTCAGTTGACAGAGTGCTTGCCTAGCATGCACAGTGTCCTGGGTTGAGTCTCCACCATTGATTAAACTATGTTTGGTGGCACACATCTGTAATTTCACTTGGGAGATGGAGGTGGCAGGGTCAGAAGTTCAAGGTCATCCTCAGCTACATAGCAAGTTCCAAGCCAGCCTGATATACATGAGATCCTGTTTAAAATTTTTAAAAATCCATAGGGGTGGAGAGGTGGCTCAGTGGTTAAGAGCACTGGCTGCTCTTCCAAAGGATCAGGGTTCAATTCCCAGCACCCACATATAGTTCTCAGCTGTCTGTAACTACAGTTCCAGGGGACCTGACACCCTCACACAGGCATACATGCAGGCAAAAGAGCAGCGCACATAAAATACAAATAAATAAATATTTTTTAAAAATCCAGGAGAATTTCTTGTCCTCTAATTTCTCCCATATGCATATGAGAAGAAAACCTGGAGGTGAGGAAATACTAGAAAGAGGTCCTGTTGAGATGCTAACTGACATTTCGAGAAGTGCTCCTCCGTGGTCTGGACAGCCACAGCAAGGAGAGTTCTCTTATTCCTAATTAGCCAATGAGAAATCAGAAAAGCCAGGAACTTGCCGTCAGCTACCCCAGGGCAGATCATATTTAAATTGAAGTTTGAATGTTGAGAATCACAGCCTGCTACTTAATCCAGTCCTGATTCCATCTGAGGAATAAAGGCAGATGCCTCCAGAGAATTTTGCTGGCTTTATTATTGCACAGGCCTGCTGTCAAAGTAAGCTATGGACTGGGCACTCCAGGTCACTGCTTTCCGGAGCCGACCACAGGTCTGGCAGATAGTAGGTGCCCGTGAATGCCCGAGAGAATGGTCTAGGTAATCTAGATTTCTGAGCAGACATATATATGATTCACTCTGACAGTAGAGCAAGGCCAATGCCCAGATTCTCAGTCCCTGCCTGTATGGGGTAAGATGGCCACACAGATGGTTCTTAGAGGCCTTAGTCTCACTGCGTCATGTACATTGCATGGATCCATGCCCGGTGATCCTCCAGTGAGACTTATTTGATAATGCTGGCAAGGATGGAGCCTGCCTACCTGGACGTATAAGCTGGCTCACCACCTGTGCAACCTGAAGGATGTCCCTCAGCTTCTCTGCACTCCACTTCATTTGTCTGTAAGACAGGGATGATAATCGACAGCCTAGAAAGATCTGTGAGGATTAAATAAGCAACACAGAGGGGCTCTCAGAACAGCATTGACCACGAATGTGCTTTCCTGTTTCCTCTAAGAATCTTAGTGTCACCAGGTGGCGGTAGCGCACACCTTCAATCCCAGCACTTGGGGCGGCAGAGCCAGGGGGATCTCTGTGAGTTCGAGGTGAGCCTGGTCTACAGAGCAAGATCCAGGACAGGCACCAAAACTACACAGAGAAACCCTGTCTCGAAAAACAAACAAACAAAAAACAACAAAACAACACAATCTTAGTGTTCCTGTCCTGTTTCTCAGTTACTTACTGAGTAAGAATTAAATGTCCAAGTGCAAGACTGTGTCTTTCCCATGTCCCTTACGGTTCTTTGTCAAGGACATGGGGCAGGTTTACTATGAAGGGGTGGCCTTCTGCTCAGCATCCTAGCTGGGGGAAGAGATCCCTTTGAGGTTCTGGGAAGAGAAGGAGACAAATGACAAAGTGGTGGGTCCACAAAAGGGGCCAGTGACAAATGACTGGAAGGACTGGGTGGACAGATGTGGAAGAGCAAAGGCCCCTGTCCGTTTATTGGAGAACTCCTCACAGCTCCCTGAACAAGACAGACGCTCCCCGGGGGGCTGGACTGAGGGCTGGTCTCCCTGGTTCTCTCTGCCGGGATGAGTAATATGGACCGGGGCAGAGGGTCTATATCAATCTAGTCCTACAGAAAAATGAATGAAAATTGAATTCCCCGAGGAGAATCGGGGAGCTGTTATCCAGACAGAGATAAATCAAAGGATGCCACAAAGCCAGGGAAAGCAGGCTTGCACCAGCAGCAGAATAATTAAGGAAACAGTTTCAAAATGCAAATGATAAAGTGCTTGAGAGGATGGGGATGATGAGGACGAGATGATTAGAGATAGGTGACGGGGAGACAGGGGTGGGGAGAGTCTTTTTCTCAGTGGGGAAGAAGGCCAGGATTCCTCGCTCTGAAGGGGGAGCCTGCCCACTCCACGAAACTCCTAAAATGTAAAGGTTAGAAGACACACATCGGCTCGGGAGTCAAAAGGCTGGATTTAATTTGCAGGCCTCTCTGCAGCTTATTAGCTCTGTGACCTCAGGCAGACCACTTAACCTCTCTGATTCCTGATAATCATACCCGAGTCCAAGCGTGATGTTTAAGATCAAATGAGATAAACTGCACGCACAACCTTTGTAAAATATAAGTGCTAGACAAATTGCCAGCTATCATCATTCTCCCAAATTGGATTTCTCCCCCTTGGAATCGGACCCACTGACATGTTAGATTTGGTTCCCAGAAATGTATTGTATAAATGTCTAGAAAGTACTAGGTTCTTTGTGCTGGCTATTGGCCAACTTCTTGGACAGACCCAAGGAAAGTCACACCACTGCTGCCTGTCCTGTGTGCCTACCCTCTGGAATATCCTTGCCCAAAGATAGGATCTGAGAGTAGGTGTCTGTAAGGAATGTTGTTCCCAAGAGGAATGTTGTTCCACCTTCCAGCCTGGGCACTTGGTGAGAAAAGGTGATTGAACCAAATAGAGGCCTAAATTCTGAGTCCTACCCAGGGTCTTCTGGGCCTTTCCTCATATTGGGGCTCTGCAGGAGTTGGTCAGTCTCCCATTCTGGGCAGGACATTGTGGAGGTTGCTTAGCCTGTCTGTTATCCACCAAGTACCACTTCCTGGCTTGTGGTGAAGAAACACGGCAATGTGCAGGTGGAAGTACTTACCATGGTGCTTGGTACAGTTGTAAACTTTCAGTAAATACCAGTTGTTACTGTGACTGCCATATGTACTAGACGCTAAACATCCAGTTTAAGGAAAGCTTTTAACTAATGTTTCCCTATTGGCAGATGCAAAAGCGGAGGCCTCCAAAGGGAAGTGAAATGTAATATCCTTGGGAACAAGACCCAGCTCATACCAGGGCCAAATGCCCAGGGAGAAGGGAGTATTTATTGGCTTGAGGTACATTATGAGTAGGTTTGGGGGTGCTGACGGCACTGAGAGGCTGCTGCCCACAGGTTCAAGAACTGAAGCCAAGGAATCGTCTGTCAAGGGACAGGTGTGACACTGGCATTTCCTACACCATCCCAGGACAGAAGAATACGTAGCCCAGCACCAGGACACATGTATCCACTACTTGATGACTGACCAGTACCCTGCAAATGAGAAGCAGGCAGCATCCAGCTGGTTTATACTAGAGTGGGACAAGAGTGGCAGAGGATGGTTTAAAATATTATTTTATTGATTTTGGTTTTTAGAGACAGGGTTCCCTTGTATAGCCCTGGCTGTCCTGGTACTCACCCTATAGACTAGGCTGGCCTCAAACTCAGAGATCCACCTATCTCTTCCTCCTGAGTGCTGGGGTTAAAAGTATGCATCAACACTGCCTGGCTTAAAGTATAGCTTTAGATTATAATTACTCAGAAGGCTGAAGGCTGAAGCAGGAGGATTTCCACAAGTTTAAGGCTAGTCTGAGCTATTATAGTATGCTCTAGGCCAGCTTGGGCTGCAAAGCGGGACACTGTCTCAGAGGGAAGTGAGATGGGTTGGGGGTGGATTGAAGAATGGTGGTGTACATCTATAAAGCCAGCACTTGGAAGGTGGAGAGGCAGGAGGATCAGGAATTCAAAGTCATTTTCAGCTACATAGCAGGAGTGTGGCCAGCCCAGGCTACCTGACCTTCTGTATGTGTTAGGAATTACTATATTTGCTGTACATTTCATTGCCTAGGATATCCTTTATGAACACTACTGAAAAAATACAGCTACACAACAGAAAAATCTATAAAATTTAAAAAATTGCTTCATATACATTTCTCTAATATACTTTAAAAACAGATTTTTTTTTTTTGGATAGTATTTTGATGTATTTCTTTCTGGTTTTCCTTTGTTTTTAAAAGCAATTTTATCAGTTTTTCCTGCTTTGTAAAATAATGCACTTATTGAGAAAACTTTTAAGAAGGCAAGAAAAATGAAATAAACTATCTGCTATGTAGATAACCACTTTTATATTTTAGCATCATTTTTCTAGTTAGGATTTTTTTTTGTTTGTTTGTTTTTGTTTTTTGAGCCAGGGTTTCTCTGTGTAGCTTTGTGCCTTTCCTGGAGTTCACTCTGTAGACCAGGTTGGCCTCGAACTCACAAAGATCCACCTGCCTCTGCCTCCCGAGCGCTGGGATTAAAGGTGTGCGCCACCACTACCACCTGGGTAGTTAGGATTTTTTTTAAGTTCTTAAATTCCTATTGCTTATAATCTCTTTCCCCATTTTCTAATATATATCCTACATTTTCTACATTACCAGATATTCTTTTATTATTTCTAATGACTTCTTAGCATTTAGTTTGCTCTAATTTATTCAATAATCCTATAGTGTTGAATAAATCACTCCCTGTACCTCTCTCTTCCTCCCTCTTTCTCTCTCCCCTCCTTTCCTCTCCTTTTCCCCCCCTGGAAATCAAATCCTATGTTTTCTATCCTACAACTGAGCTATTCTTCCAACCCCTATGTTATTTTCTTTTTAAAGGTACAAATGGCTTGTTTAACATTCTTAATCATGTTCTTTGAATACATTTTTATATAAATGACATTTTTAGGGTATGTCTTGCCTTAGGCTTGGGATATAGTTGCATGATAGAGCCCACGATTACTTGTCCAGCAGATGCAACGCCCTGAATTCTATCCCCAACTGTACAGAACAACTATTGTCAAAGTGCCCTTAGAAGACATTTATATTCCCCCTAGGGTTTTTTTTTTTTCCTGTCTTCTTCACACCCAAACCAACAATGGGTATTATCACTGCTTTCCTAATTAACTAACATTTTTTACCGGTTGACACAGCATTCCCATGTTGCTGGACTTTATAATTAGCTTCCATGATTGCTTAAGATACTACCTAGCAAATCTAATATATTTCTTCAACTTATTTTCTTCTGTTGGATATTTAGGTCATTTCCCCCTCCAAACTATCATGCTCTAATAAACATCTTAATGTATACACCTTTAAAAAATACTCTAGGTTATTTTTGTGGATTAAACAATCAAAAATGGAATTGCATGAGCTAAAAAGTAGGAAAATTTTATGGATATGATAAATATCCCTAAATTTCTTTCCAGCAATATTTGTGAGAGAAATATCTATAAACACCCTTACCAAATAATTCCCTATTTCCTCCCAGAATTAAACAAACAAACAGATTAAAAAAAAAAAAGTACGGAACACACTGCTGTTTTCCGTGTGTTTGGTTGCTAATGAAGCTGGCATCTCGCCGCGTTTGTTTTCCAAGAGTATGTCTATAGAAAACATTTTGGTAAACATTTAAAATATCACCCGGTGCTTTGCCTCCCCTCCTCCCTTGCAAGTATTCTCTGAATTTGTTGAGCCAGCTCACAGGTAAAAAGCAAGACAGGACACTAGTTAGCGCCAGGACCCATAGAAGTCATGGTAACCTCATTGGAGAGAGACTATTACACACAGCCACGCCCTCCTCTTGAAGTTCTTGCTTCTCAGTCACCAACCCTAAAAACACCAATAGTTAAAAAAAAAAAATTTTCAGGAAGATTATGATGAGGGCGCAGAGTCCCCCTTCCGGCCCATGCGGGATCCTATTAGGCTGGAAAGACCCTTCTGACGTCTAGTAGGCAACTAAATTAGAAATGGTGGTGTTGAGGTGGCTGTGCACCAAGCTGACACCGTGGGTTTCCCACGCCTATGGTCAGGAGTCGAATGTCTGAAAAAGTCATAGCGACTCCGAAGACACTTCGTTGATTTTTGCTTTATTTCCTCCGAGAATGGACATAGGAGAATTAGTTTTCAGCGCGAGCATTCGTGTGTGTGTGTGTGTGTGTGTGTGTGTGTGTGTGTGTGTGTGTGTGTGTGTGCACGCTCGCGTGTCAATAGCAACACATGCCTTTCGCTGGTCTACCCCCGGGGGCCGGGGGCACACTTCCGCTTTGCGCACACGTGGCCGGAGATATTTCAAAGCGCCCGCGGTTGCAGCGAGCTCCGCTGAGCGGTCTCTGGGAGCCAGAAGAAGGCGGATCTGGGTGACCCAGGCCCCGCCGTGGGGAGAGTGCGGCTAGGGCTGGACCCTGGGTAGTGAGAGTGCCGACTGTGGCGGAGGGCCAGGGCGAGTGTGGGCGCGCACGGAGACCCGCGCCCCGCCACCTCCGCGCGCGTCCCAGGTCGCCTTCCTGCACCGGGCCCCGCCGCCGCCCGCTGCGTGACTCGCGCGTTCCCGGCCGAGTACGGGCTGTCCCTGGCCCAGCCTCAGCCAGACGCGGGGGAGAGGGAGCAGGGTCTGGCTAGTGCCGGCCGGAAAGAAATTGGCCAGGAAAAAATCAGTGGAGGATGGCTGCAATCATCCAGTTACAGAACACGCTCGGTCGGGTGGAGAAGCCGGGAACCCAGAGAGCCAACCGAGGGTCCGCGGGGCCCAACCTATCCCCTCACCCCTTCCTTTAATCCTGCAGGAAGGATGCTGAGGACTAGGCAGGAATCCCGAAGCACCCGCAGAAACCTGCGGGGCGCGGACACCCTGCTCCGGGACCACCTGCTGCCGCGGCCCAGCCGCCGCAGTATTTATACCAGGGCGCACGCCTGCACGGTGGTGTGGGGGAGGGGCTGCGAGGCCCCGCCCCGCTGCGAGCGGCCCCGCCCTCCCGCGCCTCCGACCGGACTCCCGGCTACCGGACTCCCCCCCCCCAACAAACCCCCCTTCGCTCCCCACTCTGGTCAGCCGAGGGTCTGCAGCCAGCTGCCAGGTTGGGAGGACTGGCTGGAGGGCGGGCTTCCCTGCGGAGAGCGACGTCACGGCCGCTCCTGCAGTGTGAATGAATCAAAATGCCTAGGTGACCGCGGCCTCCCGGGCAGCCGGCACGCGAAGGGTGGAGGGGGAGGGGGAGGCGAGAGGGCGGGGGAGGGAGGAGGGGAGAAAAGCCAGAGCTGCAGCAACAGCGTCTCACCCCGGGATGTGCACTAGCCGGGGAGAGCGAGATCAAAGGGATTTGAAACAGCCTGAGGACTGGCGGGGGGAGGGGGCCAGCCAGCCTGTGGAGTCCTCCCGGAGAGGCGGAGGGCTTGGCTTCCACTGTGACTTCAGCGGCCTGGTTGGGTTTATTATTATTATTTTCAAATTTCCGAATCCAGCCAGAGGGAGAGAGCGAGAGATCTCGGTAGACTGCGACTCGCTGCCTCTGGCTCCAAGATGATGCAGAGCGCGGCTGTCCCCACGGAGGGGGCTGTCAAGGGGCTCCCGGAGATGCTCGGTGTGCCGATGCAACGTAAGACACCCCCCTTTCTCGCTGATTTAATTTGATAACAAGACAGTTAACAGCCCCAGCAGGTTCGGGCAGGCCGGACGCCGCTTGTGGCACTGGCCGGGAGGGGTCGGGGCGCAGACGCGGTCACAGAGCAGGGGTACCCGTCAGTGTATGAAGGGCTTGGCTCTTGGCTGTTTGGGATTGAATAGAAAAGCTTCCCGTATACTGTTCATGGGGGGCGCAAGGGTACAGAAAGTAGCATCTTTGGCCAATGGCTTTTATGGGAACCCTGGGGAGGATGCTGTTTGGAGACAACACAGGTTTCAGGCTGTTAGGCCAGGCCTGAGGGCAAAAGTGGTCCCCCCCCACCCCCAAATGATTATCCTCCATGGCAATGGCCAAAGCTTGCAGAACCGCTAGCACAACTTCACCCTAGCTGGCGGGAAGTTGGAGAGCGCGTCCCGGGTACCCAGGGCTGGTTGTGCAGACGCCCACTGCCACACACTTGGTTTTGGCAATTTCAGCACCTGGTTAAGTAAGTCCCCAGCCGCTGCTGTCCGAGGCACCCGCCGCCTGTGTCGCCGCCGCTGACAGACTGCTCCCTGTGAGCGAATGCACTCGCTACATTCCAGCTAGCCGAGGAATGCAGGCGAGGAGCTCTGGAACGAAGTTGTGGACTGGGCGTTCAGCCTTTGCTTAGGCGAGGGCAGGCAATCTTCGCGGCGCGGGTTTGGAAGAGGGAGAGACTCACATGTGCGGGCACTTTGCTTGCTCTCTCGATTTCTTCCAGCGCCTGCAATTAGCAAGGGCCAAGAAGTTCGGGCAGGTTGCTCGCCCCAGATTTCTGTGTATGTAAAGGTGCATGCATGGCAGAGATTTTCCGGAAGGTAATCTGTCCGTGTTTCTGGCTTCTAGACGGAGAGCCAAAGAGAAGGAATCTGTACAGAGATCTGAACAGGTCCTCAAGCTTCGCGCGCGCTTGTGGGCTGCTTAAGGCCTGACTTACCAGAGGCTGCATTGGGCTAGGTACCCCTGAGCACCCTAGAGAGATGAAGGGTTTCCTCCTTGAGCTTGCCAAGAGACTTCCGCCTGATTGCTTTAGTGGTGCGGTAGGGGTTTAAGTAAGAACAGACTCACCCTGGGATGGAGACTACCCGTGACTAGGGCGCAGCAGCGCGCCCTCCTGCGCCCCCGGCTCTCCATGGCAGAGGTTCTGTCTCAGCAGAGCTCTCAGGGCAGGCTGTCTAGCCAGCGTCTTGAGCTTTGTTGGAAAGTTCTGGAGAAGAAACTGGAAGGGATAGCTTCATTCAGACCTGTTTCAGGTTGTTCCTCGATTGTAGCCTACCGTTTTTTTGTGTCACCTGTTGGCAAACAGTTTCAAAGTTCGCGGCACCTTGGAAAATGTACCGTTAAAATATTCTACAGGCAGTATTGGCGATTGCTTCCATCAGCCCCCACACGGAGACCCTGCAGATGCTCAACCCCCGCACAAACAGCAAGGTGAACCCTGGCCAAGGTGCTCAAGTCCTGAAACTACTTGTAGCCGAGCTGCAGGAGTCAGGGCAGTCTGTGAAAGCAGAAAGGATGTGTGGGTGTGACTCCGGTCCTCCGTACTCCCTGCACCCTTACTCTAATAGCTTAGGTCCACAGATGTTCTGTCCCTATTCTGGACTCTCCTGTGATGGTTCATTTTTGGCATGTGCAAAATTCAGATTGTCTTGACTTTTGTTCCCTTTGCCCAGGGATATTGAATGTCAGGAACTCACTTTGCTAAAAGGCATGGAAATCACCTTGGCTTCATACATTTCGCCAAGGCTCTGAGTCTGAGCCCATGCTGTGGAAAACTTAATGAGGTAAAGAAAAGAACTCTGGGCAGAGAGGAGAGAGAGAGAGAGAGAGAGAGAGAGAGAGAGAGAGAGAGAGAGAGAGAGAGAGATAGAAGTTACTCTAGGATTGCTCCCACAGGCAAAACCAACCAAGAGGGGGCGGTCAGTCCTTCCTTTTGTCTTTCTTGGGTTCTGTGGAAGAAAGGATGTAGGTTGGAGGAGGAACCGGCCAAGACTGAAGGGTCCAATCCCGGAAGACTTCAGGATTTTTTTCCTCTCAGCCCTGCGTCTCCCTTCACAAGCAGTTCTATCCACCAGCTTTAAGCTGTGACTGGGGGCAGGGGGCAAGCCTCCTCTTCCTAGGTGGTAGGACTTAATGGTTTAAGAATTAGCATGCTGGAAGAATGTGGGGGTACATCCTTGGGCATGATGGAAAAATAAGGGTAACCTCAGGCCTATGGACTCTCTCAACCCCTGGAAAAGGTACAGCACAGACTCTTTCACACGAAATGGACCCTCCAGTGGGCCAAGCAAGTTTGGCTTGAACCTCCTTACAGATGCTATCTATCTACATTTCCATCTATCAGAACTACCATAAATTGAGTACTTGGAAGCATTGCATAGATCCCTAACCTAGGTACCCCTGATGCCCTGGACTCTAGGGACATTTTAGGACTTTAAATCCAGGTCTTTGGGGGGGGGGGTGTCTGTTTGAGGACTGGTATAAACACATTCCCCTCAGGAAAGTGTTCCTCTCCTGTAGTAACCTCCCTCCCTCCCTTCCGGGTCTGCCCAGGACGGTATAGCTCTTATGTGCTTCTCTGTCACAGGTCAGTCCTTAAGGGGGTGGGGTGGGGCTCCCTTTGTGCTTCTCCCTTCAGAGGCTCCTGCCTGGCCACGCAGCTCAGGTGGCCTCAGGCTGGACGCGGCCCGGCTCTTCTCTGATAAACTGCACCTCTACCAGCGGCTGTCCAGATGTTGGCTACAAAAGATTCCGGAGAGAGAAGGCTGGCAGTGATACCCAAGGCAACCTGGGGTAGAGAAGCAGAGTTCCTATTGCTTAGATTTTAGATTTTCCTTGGGTCCCAGTTTCCTCTTCGGGGGCCAGGCCTTCTAAGGAACTCCAAACCACCAGTCCTTAAGGTGGGTGACCTTTGGGTTCCTTTGATGACACCGCGAGGTCACTTCCTGGACCTTTTTGAAAGGGTTCCACGTAGGTGTCTTGGGGGGGGGGCGGTGTGGAAGTTTTGGGGCTGTGGGCGAGTGAGTTCTCAGCATCTGGCCCGGGCAGCACCTTCAGGTGTGGTGAGCGCTTCCGGTCTCAGTCCCCACCGTCACACCATTTGGGTCCTGTTGGTCCCCTTCCCGCACTAAGGACAGTTAGAAAAGTTCGGATGCATAGGAAGGTGGGGAGCATTGTCTGCCCCTTGCCCTGGGTTTTAACCCCCCTTCACATGTCTTGCTCGGCAACGAGGGAAAGGGCGATGGACACCCGCGATCCCGGGATTGCTGGCGGGCAAGTGGGGAAGCCGCTGCGGGAGAAGCAGAGGGACCAGACGTCCCGAGGGGCGGCCGTGGTAAAATCAGGAGCAGCACCTCTGCCTCCCTTCTCCTCTGCAAAAAATAAGACTGTAAGCCCTCTAGAATATCCAAACAGTGGCAAGAGGCGACTCTTCTTTGCATGGGGTAGGCTCTAGAGTGAAGAGCCCCGCTGCCTTCGCTCGCTTCCCAGAGACTCACTGAGGTGCATAGCTTTCCTGTCCCAGCCGGTTTTGTCCGGAACCCACCCCTCCACCAGTGTTTACTACCCCGACTGCTGGCTTGGGATGAAGGAACTCTTTTTCCCGGTCAGGGCTTCTTCCTCGGTATCTGCTTTGTCTCCCGGCGGGAGGAAGACCCCACAAAAACTGAACGTAGATGTGGGAGAAAGTCAACAGATTCCGATACAGAATTTCAGCCCGGTACAGTGCGGTGCAGCCCTCCCTTTCATTCTTGCCAAAACAAAAACAGACAGACAAACAAAACACTCAAGACCAGCCTATTTTCTGTTGCTGTTCAGGCCGGTTATCCCGGCTAGCGCTTCAAGCCTGGGGAGTCGGGTTTTGTCTTCCCTAACCACCGAACCCTGTCCAGCCCTCGGCCAGACCTGTGAAAAGAAGAAAATGTGACCGCAGCAGATCAAAGTTAGGACAACCGGCGTCCTGGGGGGGGGGGGGGGGGGGGGCAGCCGGCTCTGGCAGTCCCCTTGCGGATGGCGGTGGGAGCGGAGGGAAATTTGGGAAGTCACCGGCCCCTTCCTCCTAGGCTGTAGATTTAACGATTAACCCTCATCGCGGACGCGCGGGGGGAGAGGGTGAAGTGGGTGAAGGGCAAAGGTCTGCGCTCAGCAGTTCCTCAATGTCCCGGGAAGTTGCAGAGCTGGGAGCGAGGCAAGGAATCGGGCCCTAATTCGGCGCTGACTAATTTGCTTGGCTGCAGTGGTGTGAGGCGGGGGTGGCATTGTTTGGGTCCGTTAGCGCGACCTGCGTGACCTCTCATTGCCCCGCGGGCACCGTGGGCTTGGGTGGCCTGGGCGACAAAGCCCGATTCCTTCCCGCGCACCTGCAGGCGGCTGATGCTCCTCCTGGACGTGTGTGCTCGACTTGTGCCCTGGGTTTGGGGACACTCCCCGGTGCAGGCAGGTGCCGGGGTGATTTGCATCGGGGAGAGCGAGGTGGAGGTCGAGGTCGCTCGCGGGCCTGAGTGGGCAAGGGTGGGACTGTCTGAGGCTGCTGCGCCCGCTTGCGCACCCGGCCTCCTTTCTCTACCCTCCGCTCCGCGCGCGCCTCCTTCTCTGGGACCCCCAGCGAGAAGGTGGCCGAGCCTGGGACGCGCTTCTTGCTTCTGAGCTGTGGCCCGGACTCTCTCCGCGAGGGAAGGAGCGGCAGGCGCTCGAGCGACCGTGAGCGTGGTGCCCAAGAGGCCGCGCGCGGGGCGACCTTCTGTGCTGCCCGCGCCCAGTTCGTGCCCAACTCCGGGAAAGACCGAACCGAAGCGTAGCCCCGGCCAGGGGCTCCCGCAGGATGTCGCCGTCCTGGGAAAGCGCTGCTCGCCTGCTGGATGCCACTGCGTTCTCCAGCTGCCCGGAGGCGACAGGCAGTCCCGTGGCACGGCCCGCACCTCCCTCCGGGTTCGAGTCTCCACTCCCCTTGCTGAGGACTTGGAGAGGGCTGGACCGCCGCGGCCTCGAGAGAAAATAAGGTCTGTCGGTGGACAGGAGGTGATGCTGGGCCTGTGGCCGACTAGTTGGTAACCCCAAGCCCTGGAAGGCGAGCCCGCGCCGGTCGTGGGTGACATACACGTTTCCAGAAGGCGGCGCCTGGCTTACGACCTGGCACTGGCATTATCTAGTGCCACTCCAGGATCGCCTTTTCCTAGCCTGGACTTTAACAGATAAATTAAGTTATTTTTATACAACAAGGGCAATGTGCTTTTAAAGAGACCCGACGGTGCAACTAACGACAAGGAATTATTAGGAAAGCGGGCTTAGGATAAAAACGCAGGAAGTTAGGGGAACGCAGGCGGCCGAGCCAGCCTGGACCACCTCCACCCTGACAAAGGAGGTTAAGGCAAGAATGTGGCTGAATACGGTGGGGATTAGGAATCCGGGAGCCCCCCTAGACGTCGTTGAGACACCACCCCCCCGCCCCGCCCCATCTGACTGCAAATTCCGGAATGATTTTAAGACCCAGTCTTTTTGCAGGTGAAGCGAGAACCGGGGGAGGTGGGAAACCCACAAAGCAATTTCTTCCCATTGAGTAGACAAAAACATGGGCGACAGTGTTTGAACAGTGACCTGATGACCCCGCTGACCAGGTGTAGAGAGTCTCAAGTCCTAAATATTTGCATTGTCCCAATTTCCCATTTGCTTCGGATTTCAGTGCGCTTTCACTCCACAGTACAGTCAATTAGCGATTACTTACCACCCGCATTAGCGGACGAGCTGGAGAGCCGGAGAGCGCCCAGTGCGGCGGAGGCAGAGGCCAGGAGCAGGCGCTTGCGGTTCTGCAGGAATGGACAATTAATTAACTGGGATTAAGGGTACTTTCTGTTGTGTTAAGAAATGTCCTTTGAGACTCCAATTTTGGGGCTGACATAGTGACTATTTGGTGGATTTCTCTGGCTGGGAAACGCGTGTGCCCTTCTAATTGAAGACTTGTGGATGCGGGAGGGTGGATGGGGTTGGATGAAGGGATCTTGTGTGTCATTTCTTGCAATTAGGAAGATTTATCAAGAACAGGGCTGAGAAGCTTTGGGTGCACGACGCTGATGAGGAAGAAGTAGTGAGTGATGTTACTCACTTTGGGAAACCCAAGGTTAGAGAGACTCCGAAGCTTGCTGTTGCGGCACTAGGCGCTTTTGTAGGCACTGCGGGTTTGGAGATGGCTTGATGGGGGCCCGATTTACCTCTCCAAGGATTTTCTGCCCTTTCTCCCTGCCTTCCTCCCGGAACTGGTATTAGCAATGCCCATAATACAGATGTGTGCAGACAGGGCCCAGCCTGGCTTGCTGGCTTAGAGGTCCTCTTTCCTCTTGGTTAGTCCCCTCCCTGTCTTCTTCCACCCCTCCAATGCTTTGAGAAATCTTTGCAGGAATGTGGAGCTGAAATTGACCTCACCTGGGTTTTCTTAGAGGTGTGTGCCAGCAACTTTGAGGGCCACGGGAGCCGCGCCTCCTGTCCTCAGGATCGGCAACACGACACAAAATGTCAGGTGTGGGACATAAGCTGGCCCTGGCGCTGTATGTGGCAGAAAATCAACTGCAAATAGATGCGACCTTCCCCCCCCCCTCAGTTTTATAGGGGCCACCATCAAAATAGAGCATGTATCAACCATTTTAAGGCCGTTGGTGGTGGTAGAGAACCAGATTGGGTTTAACTGGGAAAATTGAAATTGATTCTCCTTTACGAAATATACTTGGAGTTAACTGTATTAGAGGAGACTGGATGGTTATCCTGAGGTGAGTCCTCGATTCTGCTGCTATTTTCCTAGATTTCCTTTCTCCACACTCCCCATTATCTTCTCTCTGTCAAGCTGGGTCTAGTCACAGATGCTTTACTGCGGTACCTCACCCCCAGATGCCCTTAAATTATAATTTGCTTTAATTATAATGTTGGGGGGTTAAAGGATTGGTTCTGGGGATAGACAAATAGAGCAAAACTTCACAGCCAAATTAATTGGAACTTTCTTCTTATGAGGGAGAGGCTGCCAAACATATGGGCTATTGCTACAGAATGTGACATCAGAAAAATGCCGTGTGGAGATTTAGCAATGATTAGATGGGGAAGGGGAATAGACATGGGGATGTATCTCCAGCACTGCCAGACAACCCCGGATTTGTTTAGTGTATTTTTCTGTTTTATTTACAGTTATCAGAATATTGTATATCCCAGTGAAGGATACTAATTCCATGGCAGTGTATCTTCTGGAGGATAATCTTTTCTCTGCAATACACATGACACTCCAGTGTTGTTTGCTGCTGAACTCATAGGAAAATATTATCAAGATTACAGCTTTAAAATGACAACATTGAGCTGATTCCCCAGAACCGGCTGGAGCCTTTTTGTTGTTGTTGTTGTTGTTTTTTGTTTGTTTGTTTTTTTCACTGTCTAAGCAGAAACAGAACAAAAGAGGTTTTCAAAAGGACCTCAGACCGCCAAGTAAACAAGTAAGATCTGTTGGGGAAAATAGAAGGACACCATCAGGGGTCACTTCTGGCACCAGGGTTGCCTAGCTCTCTTCTAGTTGGTAAGACATTTGTTGAAACAAACTAGGGGGGAATGTAGGAATTCGTGATCAAGATGCTTGTAGATTAATATATTTAAAGCATGGAAACAGATATAATCATCTAGAGAATATGATTATCTTAAATGTGGTGTCAATTTTTAAATTGGGCTCTCCCCCCCAACATTTCTGTGGCTTTGCCCTTTCTCTCCCACCACAAAATATTATGATGTTCAATGCATCTTTTCTTTTTGTTTTTAAATAATTAGCATCAGAATTCTGTGCTCTAGTAATGCTGTTTTTGAGATTACTTTGAACTAGGTTATAAAAACCACTTATGATTTTATGACATTTTAGAAAACACACTAGAATAAATAAAAACATTAAAAAGGTAACTATAAATAGCTCAATAAAATTTAACTAAATGTCTTTAGTAACAAAGAGTCAGGAAGAAGGTGGGGAATGCCACATGCATCTAATCACAGTTTGTCCCATATGACCCAACCCTGGGTCTTAGGCATCCTCATGGTAAATTGCTGGTTGAACCAGCCCTTGGTTCTACAGGCCACAATTATCAGACAACTTAAAAAAGAGTATGTGATTCGAAAATAGGATTTTATTGCCAGCAGTAATGGTGACACCTTTGAATTGGAAAGTTTATTTTTGAGACAAATGTCCAGGCACAAAAATTATAATTTAATTTCAACATAGCTTTATCTCTGATCTATGCTCACAAGACTTAGATGTTTCAGAATTCAGGGATGAGTTGGCCAAGTGTGCTATCACTTGGTATGTCCTGTCTTAGCGCATGGGGACACTTTAGAGCTGGTCATTCTCAGAGTGAACTGATGAGGCTCCACATTTGTATTTTCCCAAGCCCAGAATTAAAGCAAAGCCAAAACAAAACAAAACAAAACAAAACAATCCAAAACCCAAAAGACAAGAAAGGGCTGTCCACTTTGTTCTTAGGGAACATTGTTTTCTCCTCCTTACACCAATGGCAGGAGTGCTAATTTTCAAGAAGGGAGTGCGCACAATTCAGTGGTGTGTGAATTTCCTTAGTGCCCATTTTAAAGAGTTAGTAAAGAAACTTAAACTGAGTTTTTTGGTTTTTGTTTTTTTTTTTTTTTTTTTTTTGAAACTTACATCAACCAACTACCTACTCAGGTGGAGTTACCTATAAAAGAATTTGAGGAGAAAAGTCTCAGGGAGAGGTGGTTTTGGTGCTATCTGTGGAAGCCAGGGCCTTCAGTCAGCCCCAGAAACTGTCCTGGAGACAAAGAAGGTCCTAGTCCTGATTCAGCCCTTAGGGAAGATCCTTAGTCCCACGACCTTGTAATGATCTCCTTCAAAAGGTGTCTGGAAATAACTGAATGACCATGAGAGTTTGAGAGTAAGTGATAATGTTCAGAGGTGACAGGAGACTAGACCCACAGTTCTTACTTCGCGGATGGAGTGGCTGGGTGCACTCCTTGATGTCCCAAGAAGATGACCAAACTGAGTGAGAGTATATTGTGGGGTTCACAAACAGGGAACCAAGGAAGCATCTTCCACATAGCCCTTTCTTGAAAGCAGCCAGGAGAAATCCCATTCTGACCATCAGACCACTGAGCCCAATTGTGAGAAATTGGACTCTAGCCATTCGCAAGGCAGTTAAAAAGCATTGCCCCATAAAGACTGCAAGTTCAGATTTTGCAAAATGTTAATCTGGCATCAGAGCATGGTCAAATGGACATTAGCCCTATCAGTACAAACTAACTTGCTTTAAAAACCTCAGAGCCATGCATCAGCATTGTGATTCCACTGGGAAGATTTGAAACTGTGATTCATTTCCCCAGAAAGGTGAACTTTTTCAAGTACATTTTAGAAGGCACTGGTGGGTGTGTTGGGGTCTCGTTGGTGATTTTTTCCCCTTCTACACTGTTGACCTTCTGTGACCAAAGAGATAGAAAACACCATTTTTTTTTTTCAAAGAATTAAAATCGATCCAGTAAACACATACCCTCTGAAATGTTTGCTGGTGGCCTCTGCTTCCTTGAGAGCAGTTTCTTGGAAGTGAAAAAACCCACAGGTAGGGGATGAAAATGGACAGTGCTCTTTAGATAGCACAAGAGGGCATGCATGGATGATTTGATCTGCCACAGACCACATCAGACCTTTTGGCCTCTTCCACTTCTCAGCTTCCTGAAACTCCGGATGGAGGAATTGGGGCCTTAAAAGCAGCGCAGCCCACCTTCTGTTGGACTAGTCTGTGAACTAAGCCTCATCAGGCCCTTCTGCAAATACTTCAGGGGCTTTGAGGGCAGGTTGTGGGGCTTGTAGACTCTTGATGAAGAAATAGCTTCTGAGCTGGGCAGTGGTGGCTCACGCCTTTAATCCCAGAACTTGGGAGGCAAAGACAGATGGATCTCTGTGAGTTCAAGGCCAGCCTGGTCTACAGAGTGAGTTCCAGTCAGGGATACACAGAGAAATCCTGTCTGGAAAAGAAAAGAAATAGCTTATGGTTCCAGGGAAGGTTCTATAGTCTTTTGGACATTTAGATGTCCCTAAGAACAATGATAGAAGGTTTGTTTACATGTTCACTAGAAATGCGAAGTAATGTTTTTCTTGACAGTACCTAAGGTTGAAGTTGGAGGCTCACACATGCTAGGCAAATGCTCCGCTGCTCTGAGATACAGCCCCAGTCCTGAAGCCATCTTGAGGCTCCTCAAATACGTAAACTCACCTTGTTTGTGACTGGCTATGAGATCATGGAGAGGGGAACTAACCACTGGGCAATAGTAAACTGGGTGTTCCCTGATCATTGGCAGGGAACGATCTGGCAATAACAGACAGGTGCCATCACTCCCATTTTATGCATAAGAAAACTGAGGCTCAAAGAAGTTCAGTAACTTGCTCACATCTTGGATCTGTATATAAATCTGGCTCCAGTCTCTAAGAGGGCAGACCTAAGGATGTGGAGGTCCAAACTTGAGACAGCATTAAGAGCTTTCAAAACCACCCAGGAGTTTTGAACTCTCTGTCTGTCTGTCTGTCTATCTATCTATCTATCTATCTATCTATCCATCCATCCATCCCTCTATCTCTCCTCCCCAAGAGCTTTCTGTGTCTTTCACGCTTGCTCCCACAACCAACCCAGGCTGGACAGCGCCCTTGGGCCAGTAGCGGCTTTTTTTTCTACCATGCTTCATTTACTTCAGGCTTAGCTTTTTGCCAAAATGGCAATGCCTTAGCTTATGTATATATGCATGCTTATATGCATTGCTACACATGTGTGCACATCTGTGCAAAACAGGTGGCCTGTTTGCACTTGTGTACATGTGTGTGTTTTTAAGTATTTGTGAGTGAGTGAGTGAGTGTGTGTGTGTGTGTGTGTGTGTGTGTGTGTGTGCAACCTTTGGCCAGTGGCTCATCTATCTTCTAGTCACTCTACAAAATATCAGTTTCAAGACTCTCTCTCTGCCTTCATTTGCCCTCCATAAAATGACAGAATTGAGCCAGATAAGGCTTGTGCATAGGTGTATGTGTCTCAGGATGTGTCTTTGTTTATCTGTGATTGTGTTTCTCTGTGTGTAGTGCACATCTCTGTCTATTGAGACTATGAGAGTGTGGCTGTATGTGAGGAGATCTGCATGGGTAATTAGGGTGCCTATGTGTACATGCAGCTGGACCTAAGTCCATGCCTGAGCCATGCCATTCTGCAGGACTGCTCTGGTGTGTGGTTCAGCATCACTGTTACCTTCTTTTGCTATCTCTGAGTTTCTGCTGTCTGCAGAGACCATCACCACAGGATACATACTGTGTGCCCTAGGATTAAAAGTCCCACTTCAAATGAAATGATTCCTCTTACTGGGACTTGACTTTACAGATCAGAATCTGTCTTTAGTGACTCTAAGGATCTTCTTAAATTCCAGTCTCCAAAGGAGGACTTTGAGATGTTTCTAAAAACTGCCAGAAGTTGAGATTACTAAAGAGCTGGAAAGTCTCATGCCTCTAAAATGGTGTGTGCAGCTCTATTTCTTGGTGGGACGGTTACATGACCTGGTTAGTCTCTCCAAATCATAAACAAACAACAACAACAATAATAATTCCATATACCAAAAAAGACATTGTAGCTGTTTGAAAATTTTGCAGATAATTTTCATTTTTTTTGCTAATCAAATGGGGCTGGGTAGCCTAGAATGCAGGGTCTGAGTTCCCAGATCAGCACCTTCTGAGGGGAAGGATGGGTCTGAACTTGACAGGTGCCATCAACAAGCCAGCTCCTCCCAGGAGCTCTTCATGGACAGGGTCTTCCTGGCTCCCAGCTCTCCTGTGGGCATTAGGCATTTATCCCATGATGAAACAAATCCTAAATGTGTGTCTCAAATACTTGCATTTGCTCAAATGTTAGGTAGCACAAGAGTCCATTTCCTGTCTAGAAATGTAAGGTGGGTGGGTGTGGGGGTCAGTCCCTTTCAGCACTGGCCAGGGGTTAGCCTGCCTTCCCGAGTTCAGCCAGGCTTAGGCTCTGGCTACACTGCTGACCCGGCAGGCATTTCTTCATCTTTGAGGTGGGGTATGACACAATCCTCTCTGCTTAGTTGTGTGAACTTGGAGTTAAAATCCACCTGAGACCTGCTACCGTTTACAGCAGGCCCGCCACACCGGTTGGTTTTACTATTCTTACTGTTGCACATCTAGGTCTCTCCAACTGTCCCTAACTTATTTTTTACTTTAAAAAAATCTCCCCTTTTCTGTGTCTCCGTCATGTCTCTCGGTTGATAGCAGAATACATTTGGAAAGGCTTTTGAACATAAAATGTGCCCTTAATCTATACCTTACATTTGTGCCAAACCCAAGGGTATAGTTTGGTTCCCGGGCCTCCTCTGGCCACCCCTGGTTGGGTGTCCCAGCTTGACCAGCTGTGTTGTCTCCTAGCTGCAGACTGGATCGCCCAGTCAGCCTTTGGTGCTGCTACTCGGCGGTGTGCCCTGAGCTCCCGCTCCGCCGCCGACGCTGCTCCCTGCATACATTAGCCCTAATGTATTCTTTCTCGAATACCCATCATATTAAGTCTCCCGCTAGGTACCTTGCTCGAAATAAATTTTATGGCCATACATCCTCGCCCTCATCACATGCATTTGTAGGTTGGAGGAGAAATACAGCCATATCCTACCCTCAAACAATTGGGGGGTAGGATTAGGCTGAGGCCCTGGGAAGCCAAGAGAAAGCCCGCTGCGACACCCAGTTCCCCTGTTGGGAATCCTGCGGCTGACTCGCTCTCTCGGTTCCACAAAGAAGTCTCCGGTGAGGCGTCTGTCCGAAGTGTCACTAACTGTGCTTTGCGGAGCAGCGCCCATGCCCCGCGGCGATGGTGGCAGGTGGCTGGCGCAGCCTGCTCTGCAGTCAAATGGCCACCGGCGCTGCACCGTGACCCGCCTGCAGGGTCCTTGTTCAGCTTCCCCGGGCCCTGCATCTTTCTGTCCTTGACTCACTTACTCGATCTGGAAGGCTTCTGAGTTGTCTGCCTCTCTCTGCCAGATAGGTGACAGCAGCCATCCCTGCTAACTGACCTCCACCAGCCCAACCCTCCACCTCAGGACAGGACCAGCCACTGTCCCTTGCTGGAGGATAGGCTTGAACTGGCTATCCACCGCAGGGCTGTGCCTCCCCGCAATCTCTCCTAGCCAGCACTTTTTCCAAGCCTGCCTCGCCTCTTGGGGGCTGGGGTGCACTCCCTGGTGGCCAGAGAGAGAGAGGGACCACAGGAGTTGGGGATAAATACTTTATGGCTGGCAGGTATGCCTCAAGTGTTTCTGGGTTACCCTACAATGGTCATGCTTTGCATCTGCACTGGAGGGCAGTGAGTTTGTGGAGAAATGCTTATGAAGGGACAGACAGACAGACAAGCCTGCAGACACACCGGCAGGATATTGCCCGCCTTAGTGCGCTGGTCCATCTTGTAACCACAGAGAACCCCATGGAGGTTGGCTGTGTACCCTGCCCTCTCCTGACTTTTTCCCGGTGTTTGTTCTTTCACAGCCATAGTCCTGGGGCGCATGCTGGGCGGCATTGTGTGCGCAATATTGACCCCACCTCCCCAGTTTTCCAAGTAAGGAGCTGAGGCAGGTGGTCATTTGTCCAAGGTGAACGAACAGAGCCAGTTTTCAAACCCAGGCAGTCTGGTTCTAGAATCCACGAATTAACACTGTGACCTCCCGGTCGCTCTTGTTAAGTCGCTATCACTGGCAATTAGAACTCTTCCGTAAGTACTTAGCAGTTAAAAAATGCCTTTCTCACAGAGGAAAACTAATTTTGTTTGAGACAGGGCCTTGCTAGATAGCCTAATTTCTCAAGCGCTCAATCCTGCTTCAGCTTCCTAAGTGCTGGGATAACAGGTGTGTGTCACATTCCTGGCTTTGGGGAAAAAAAATCTATGAAGCAGAAAGAAAAAAGAAATCCTATAATGCAAACTGGGATAATTAGCGAGTGTCCAGCCTGTGTCTCTCCCTTGTGGTATTTGAAAAAGTAGTCACGGAGCAAGGCACACACTAGCAGATCTGATTTTCAAACAAATGCTGGCGGTATTTAGGCTCTGAAAGGGGCAGGTGAGTCTGGGGTTTAATTGGATTCAAGGTGGCCACTTGGGTGTTACAGGACTATTGATGATGTTTAGCAAACATCCCAAGTTCAAATGAGTGTCTTGATAGTTAAGAAAGCTTTCTCTGAACATGGATGTTTGTAAGACATTTTTTGTTAGCATATATTAATACATAATAATGAGTTCATTGTGAGATTTGTTTGTTTGTTTGTTTGTTTTGTTTTTTGAGACAGGGTTTCTCTGTGTAGCTTTGTGCCTTTTCTGGAACTCACTTGGTAGCCCAGGCTGGCCTTGAACTCACAGAGATCCGCCTGCCTCTGCCTCCCGAGTGCTGGGATTAAAGGCATGCACCACCACCGCCCAGCTTCATTGTGAGCTTTTTATACACGTATATAATGTATTTTGATCACATTTGTTTGTCCCCATATCTCTCTAGTTCCCTGATCCCACATTTCCTTTCTTTTGCCAAATAGCCACCTTTCTTTTTCCCTTCCTTCCTTCCTTCCTTCCTTCCTTCCTTCCTTCCTTCCTCCCTTTCCTCCCTCCCTCCCTCCCTTCTTTTCTTTCTTTCTTTCCTTCTAACAGGATCTCATGTAATCCAGACTAGCCTCAAATGTTCTATGTAACTCAGGCTATCCTTGAACTCCTGATCCTCCTGCCTCGACCCCCCAGCTGCTGGAATTACAGGTATATCTAGCTTCCTTCTACTTACAGACTTATTTTTTTAATTAGTTAATCAGTTTTATTTTATGTGTATGAGTATTTTGCCTGGATGCATGTCTGTGCACCATGTACCTGGCTGGTGCCTGCAGATGTCAGAGGAGGGTATTAGATCTTCTGAAAATGGAATTAAGGATGGTTGTGAGATACCATGCATGGCCTGGGAACAGAACTCTGGTCCTCTGAACTCTTAACTGCTGAGCCATCTCTCCAGTCCTATCTCCCCCCCCCCCTTAGAATCTGCTCAGTCCTAATTTCATTATTTATGACTGAATGAAAACTCATTGTGCAAATATATTCACCCCCTTTTGGAGACAGTCTCCCTATTGCTGCTGTGCCTGGTCTGGAACATGTAGCTCAGACTGGCCTCAAACACAGAGACTTGTCTTCTTCTGTCTCTTGAGAGGTGGGATTTAAGGGATACACCACCACACTCAGACACACATACTCACATACACACACACACACACACACACACACACACACACACATGCTACACACACATATACATACATGTGTGTGTGTGTGTGTGTGTATACTACATGTGTGCAGGTGTCCACAGAGGGCAGAAGAGAGTATTAGATCCCCTGAAGCTGGAGTTATGGGCAGTCTGAGAGCCTCCTGATGTGTAGGTACTGGGAACCAAACTTAGGTCCTCTGGAAGAACAGGAAGTGCTCTTAACTGTTCAGCCATCTCTCTAGACCCATTCCCTATTTCCTTTATCCATTCACCTCTTGATGGACACCTAGGCTGATCCCCCAACTCAGCTATGGTGAATAGTGCTGCACTAACCATGGCACAGGGTGTCTACTGTGTGCTACCTGTGGTCGCTTAGGATATGTCCTTAGGAATGGTGCAGCTAGGCACCCACCAGTTCTAGTGTTAGTCTTTGAGGAACATCCACAGGACTTTCCATAGTGGCTGCATTAACTTGTATTCCCATCACCCACATCTTCCCTGACATTTGCTGTTCATTTCTCCACGACAGACATTCAGCTGAGAGTGAAATCTCAGTGGCTATGTAGATTTTGATATGTCATTTTCCCCCTCAATGTTTTCCCCATGCTGACATTTTAAAACTTGTATCTCACTCTTGAGCATGGCATGAGTGGAGAAACGTGCAGGATTCAAGGGCTGTTTGGATTTGGTACTTTCATCAACACTGTGGAGCGTGGAGGGAACATGGGAACCGTTTCGAGCCAATGTTGGTAGTGAGAGCTGGAGGGAGCAGTTGCTGTCTAGTAGATAACCTTGTGGAATTGTCCTCTTGTGCCAGGCCTGCTAATTGGTGAGAGAGGGCACTGCCTCTGGCCCTGAGGATCCCTCTTTCCAGTGAGAGCAGCTATGTGCAAACAATTAGCAAAAAAACTAATTATAACAGAGAAGGGAAACTTGTGGTTGTGAACTCCATGAGTGCTCATCTGGAGGAGCCTAGAGGAGGGCAATGCTTGGACCTTTATGTCTTCTTATCTGTTACCTCCCGTGTGTGTGTGTTGTGTGTGTGTGTGTGTGTGTGTGTGTGTGTGTGTGTGTAGAAGTATGGGGGAAATAACTGCATACACTAGCACGCTTTGTTCATCCAGTGCGGAAGCTTGATCATTTCACAGATTTTGAAGTAGTGGTCCAAGATATTTTCAAACCTCCAAGCAATCCCTTGATAGGATTAGTTGGAAAAGCAAACCAGGACTCGCTGAGGAAAAGGATGGGGCAGTGGTTAGAGTTCAGTTGCAGGCATCAGAACCGACTTTCCTTATTGTAGTAGACGATGGTCCATTACCAGGTGCTGAGTGACTTTCAGCCTGCAGGAGCCAGCTAACCACTGAGCTTCCAGGGATGATACCTGCCTCCAGAACGTCATTGCCTCTGCCATGATGGTTCAGGGTGTTTGGACCACGGCTCCTCTTGCCTCTGCTATGACCACACCAGTATGATGCAAGGCTGTTCCTCAGCTGTCATCCATTTCATTCAGGTCTGAATTTCTCGCAGTACCTCTGATTGGTGGGCTTCCATCAACTCAAAACACAAACTGGGAGCTGGGGATGTGGCTCAGTGGTAGAGTATGTCCAGCATGTGTGAGGCCCTGGATTCCATCCCTGGCATTTCAGAACCCAAGCTGGAAGGGAGTCTGGAAAACCGATGTGTGCGTTTCTTGCCTGAAGCACAGCCAAGAACATCACCAGGGGACACAGGCTTGGGCCAGTCATGACATCTTTTTCAGCTCATGAAGATGCTGAGATTCCCTTGAGCACCCTCAGGCCTGGACCTTGGTTTAACCCCACTCCTGATAGCATTTGCTTTTTAGGCCAGATGTTCTCCATTCATGCCTAGACACTGTTCACTCTGGGCTGGTGTTTTTCAATACAACTTCTACCTAATCGTGAAAATGTGGCAGCCTGGGGGTTGAGTCCATGAGGCATCCATTTCAGGACCTGGTCTGGCTGTGGAAGGCTCACACTGTCTCTCTCTCTCTCTTCTCTCCATAGAGATCCCCCAGTGTGCTGGCTGCAATCAGCACATCCTGGATAAGTTCATCCTGAAGGTCCTGGATAGACACTGGCACAGCTCCTGCCTCAAGTGTGCAGACTGCCAGATGCAGCTGGCTGACAGGTGCTTCTCCAGGGCCGGGAGCGTCTACTGCAAGGATGACTTCTTCAAGTGAGTCACAGCCTGCGCTCCTCACTTGGCTGCCCTGCCTTCCCTCGGCCAGTAAAGAGAACAGGGTCTTCAGTTTCCAAGGAGCTTAAGGAATTCTGGTGATGCCCTTTGCTGAGGCCCCCCTCAACCCCACTGCTACCATCTGGCCTCTCTGGGGCTCTTCAGAGCGGGGATGTAGCAGAGGGCACGGGCCAGGCTTTGTATGAGGAACTGTGCTTTCTGCCTCCATGAGTTGGGGCTCAGGGTTTGCCAAATCATTCCGGGGACTCTCAGAGCAAATGCTTTTAGTTTGTGCCCTACACCTGGAGGAGTGTTCATGACTGTTTCCTTGGCTGCTTTCTGGCCTTAGAGGTGAGGGAAGGTTGCTTCTGAGGGATCTGAGCCAGGCTCGATGGGTTTTGTTGTCTGGAATGGAAATACGTGAGGAGGCAGTCTCATATGATAGTTAAGAGCCCAGCCCTGTCTGGGTTTGAAACTACTTATTGGCTGTGTTCTTTTAATCAGTTGGTTAACATTGGTGTACCTCAATTTGCTTATCTGTAAAATGGGGCTATAAATAGAGCTCTCATCTCACATTGGCTTTAAATAGGGGGATATATGTAAAATTCTTGGGAGGAAGGGTCACCTGACATTGGCTCTCAAGGCTGTTCTGGACTTTTCGTTCTGGGATAGAGTTTACCAGGAAAATCTTGCTGGGCCTTTGGGTCAGGGAGAGTCTCCCAGAATTTATTTCCTGAATCCTAGTTCCTTCCTAGGACCCATTCATTACCTAAGGCTGATGTTTTAGTCAACATGGACTGTCCAACCAAAGGAAAACCAAGCCCGGGGCTAGGAGTGGATGAGTGACACATTAGTGACCCTGAGCCTGGTGCTCACTCAGACTAACACCCTCCACCCCCCCCCCCCCCCCACCCCTGCTGCCAGGGAGGCTCACCCAGTCCTGAAGCATTTGAGACCAATGACCAGCCATGGAGGGGCAGCGCACAGCCTCCTGATCACCTGTGCTCTGGGGACAAGGAGGAGGAATAATGAGGTCCCTCTAATTTCTTTCATCAAACATTACCGACCCCGTCTCTTCCTTTTTTTTTTTTTTTGGAGGGGACCGTCACTGCTTCTCCTTCTTCCCATCCTCCTCTGGTTTTCTCCACCTCTGACTCCTCTGTTTCACTCATGCTGTGGCTCAGTGGGTGACAAAGTCTGTCTTGGTGCCTCAGTGATGCCTTGGCCAGGCAGCCTGGCAGCCCTTATGGGGTGGATTCCTTCAGTAGTGTGTGTGTGTGTGTGTGTGTGTGTGTGTGTGTGTGTGTGTGTGTGTGTGTGTAAGGAGGGCCAGAGAGGCTGGGGAAGGGTTGGCCTTCTTCTGTGATGAAGGCAGCACCCTCCAGTTTGTTCCTGAACTTTGGGACAGCCTCAGAGAGCTTCAGAGGTGAGGCGAAGTCTAAATTACCCTCTCAGACACCGAGAGATAGAGCTGGGGCAGGTACTGAGAGGTCCCTGGATCAGACATCACAGCCCACAGGGACTCTGGCTGATCTAGCCTGGCAGGTGAGGGTAGCAGGTGTGGTAGAGGCAGAGGCTGCCAGAGCCTTGGGTTCAGGCTTCCTCATCAGAAGTTTCCCCCTGAGCTCCTCAGTATTGCCTCAGGGGCCTGTCTAGTTTTGACAGTGTCTAGCTGCTCTAGGTTGAGAAAGTGGGGGGGGGGGCACACAAGGGTTTAGGAGAAGGAATAACAAGGAAAGAGGGTCTCCCTAAGTCCAGGAGGGGCCTAGAGTGAGGGCAGGGGAGGGAGGCTACAGGCCTTCTTCACTACGGCCAGTACCCCAGCAGCCCCTGCCTCCATGGTCTCCCCACACATTGGCTCTCACTTGGCCCCTTTCCTGGCCTTGTAGGAGTAGCTTCTAAGTGGCCCTCCCCTTGAAGTCCAGAAGCCTCTCCAGATTAGCTGCCTTGCCTAACAGCTCAGGTCCTGATCCCAGCTCACTCTTTCTCCAGGGCCCCTTTCCGGTAGAACTGCCTGGTGGCACTCTCCATGGCCCAGGGCTTCCGGTCCACACTCACTGCTTCCTTGTGGTTCTCCTCCTGCTTCAGCATGTGTTCCAGGCTGCTTCCTCCTCCAGGCAGGATGACTATGCTCTTAAGGGTGATGTTCCCTCTATGGAAGCTCAGAGACAAGTCCCTGATAGCAGGAGCCCTGGAGAGGCATCACACCCTCTCCTGTGGTCCCCTTCTCCTCACAAGGCTGACTTGGGCAGGCTCATTCCTCCTGAGCCTTTTTTTTTAAGCTGAGGATCAAACCCAGGGCCTTGTGCTTGCCAGGCTAGCGATCTACCACTGAGCTAAATCCCCTGAGCCTGTCTTATCTTCCTTGTTGGCTGGGGACCTGTGTGTTCCTCCACATAAACACCCAACCTTTGCCCATAGACCGTTGCTGGGTTTGAGAAACCAGTAGTAAATTCCACAGCGGGGTTACTGGGGCTTTGGTGAACCGTTTCTTCTGTATTTTGTCTTGAGAAACACAGCGGTAATTATTCCCTTTGTTCTGCAAGAGAGCTCAGCATCGGTCGGGGTTGGCAGGGAGGGAGCTGGCCACAGGTTCAGTGCTGAAGCAGGCCATTAGCTCTGTGAGGGGTGCCATGTGGAAGGAACGTCAAGACAAGGCCATTAACCAGAGGGGAAGATTGGCAACTTCCAAGTGTCCAGTGAGGAGACTTGATTTATGCATCTCGCCCAATTCCCTGGGACTGAGGCTTCTTGATGATGCTGCAGACCCCATCCCAGGTAAAGACCGGGAGGGAGCAGGCTGTCAGCAAGCTGTCAGTTAGAGCTGTACTTCCCAATCTCCTGGTACTTTAGAATCTGCTGCCTATTTGGAGTTCAGGGGCAATCTGCTCATTATTATAGCTCATTAGATGTCACCTGCTTCCATACAAGTATGTGCTGCCTCGAGAAGCTTAGAGGTGCGGCAGGAATATTTCCTCCAGTCACATTTGGCTACCAGATGTCACACCTTTGGGAACTCTGCAAAAGGAATCAGCACGTACTGCAGTGTGCTCTCTGGTGTGGAATTTGGAAGACACTGGTCAGAGCAGGGGAAAATCCTTTCTCTGTGCTCTTTGAAGGAACAGAGGAAGAAAACTGTGGTTTTTTTTGTTTTGTTTTGTTTTTTGTTTTCTGGCAGCTGCTGCATAGCCCTGCCCCTAGACAGGGAGGGGACTCACCTGCTCTGTTGACCCTCACTGTGGTTCTAAGTTCCTGGAATAATCTGTTTGCTTTGCATAGTCACAGGGGCATTCCTCACTTGGGTTCTATGTGAAGTTTGCAAGTCAAGAACGTGATGTGAAGAGTGAGTGCCCTTGGAAGCGTGTATTGTCTCAGCAGCAAAGGGTGGGAACTGAGAGCCACAGGGGTCAGGACTTGGCTGTCCTTCCACCAGGGAGCTGTGGTAGTACTGGCCACAGGCAGCAGGGGGCGATGTTGTTATAAACCCAAAGAAAACATTACTACGGGGAGGTTGCATTCTTTTCTTCCGGGGTTGTTGACTTCTGACCTGCTTGCTCGGTATCACGGGTTGATTTTTTTTTTTCTTTTGTTGTTGTTTTTGCTTTCTGAGCCTTTAGTTTCTCTTCGCCAAAGGAGATAAAATCCTCAAGCCCAAGGGGAGAGGTACCAATACATAGAAATGGGGCTATGTCATTCACTGAGTCCAGTCTCGGGCTAGGAGAGCCACCCTCCATGCAGAAGGCACCCTAAATCCTGTTGTACCATGTTTGTTAGGCAAGTGCTTTCCAGACCATTTGTCCAGTGTGTCTCCTTGTCTCAGGGCCAGAGCCTGAGGATGGACAGTAGGGGTGTCATCACCATCAAGCAGGGAGCCCCGGGAGTTCACCAACTGAAGCACAGTGCACCCAGGAGCTGGCTTCCTATGCTGGTTAGACAGATCCCTTAACATCTCTGGGCTTTATTGCTTTCTTTAGGAAAAGTAAGAATTCTGATGTTACTTGTTATAGAAGATCCTCAGTGCATAGGATCACTTTGCAAAATGGAGTTGTAGAAGCAGATTGGTGACCCTAGATGGTGCTTGGTGGCATCTGTCCTATCTTTTACTAGCTGCTTGTCTGAAAAAAAAAAAAAAGCAAGTACCCAGCTTTTCTCTGCCTTTCCAGAGCACACACTGACCTCTAGAGTGGGGGAGAAGGTAGTGGGAAACCATGTCCACATGACACTAGGGGCTTTGTGACTATTTCTGGGTACCTGGCCCTGATGTGGAGGCTATGGCTGTTAGACCCCCCCCCCTTTCTGGGCCAGGGCTGCTCCCAACTCTCCTGTTCTCCCCCCTTCAGCTCTGAGAGCGTCTGGTAGAGATGACCCGTATCTGCCTAGAGTGGCTCACATCCAGGTAGGGCAGCGAGTGGAGTGTGGGAGGGTGTTAGCAGAGTGTTAGATGCTAAGCCACAGAGAAACTGGTCCTGTTGATTGATGTGGTTTGAAAGAGAAAACAGGATGCTTATGATGTGAGAACAAACATGGCTGTGGAGCGGAGGGCTGTGAGGTTCATACAGCATCCAGGGAAAGGAAAGACTTTAAGATCATTCTGTGATGTGGGGAGCTTCAGTCTACCCTGGGCCACCAGGGGTCTGTCAGGGGCTGTGGGAGACAGGCTCGGGCTTTCTGGGGGCTGTGATGCTAGAGGGCTTCTATCTGAAAGGTAGTGCTTTTAGGGGGTACCTCCCCAATCCTGCAGCCTTCACTCTGACAGGTAGCTAAGGGGCTCTCCCAAGGGGCAAAGGACACAGCTCCAGGGAGCTACATGGGTGAGCATTCTCTCTGCCTCGCCGGCCCCTCCCCCAGCCAGTCAATCTCCAAGTGGCTGTCAGCCAAGGGCAGGTAGGCAGCGTCCTTGGGGCTGTGTGATTTATCCCTGCGGTTGGGGATGCTGTGTTGCAGCATGCTGGCTATTTGGCTGCCACAGGGTGGTTTTGCTGGCTGAGCACAGGTCTTCCTCGCTGGTGTCCTCCACCTAGTCTCTCAGTGACCAGAACCTCTCTATTCCTTACCTGATTTGAATGTGGGCTCGTCTTTAAGGAACGAGGTTGGCCTCTCCTTGGTGGGCTTCTTAGACCGTGTAGGAGTGAGGTGTTAATGATCCGTGTGAACCTGAAGCGTCAGACTTCGCTGAGCTTCGCTTTGCCATCTCTGAAGTGGGAATGAGAGGGCCAGTGCTTCTGAGTTACTGGTAGGGTTGAGTAAGAGGAAGCAAAGGCTAGCCACTTACCATTATGAACTCTCATCAGGGCAGTGATGTCCATGCAGTGGTAGGAAAGGAAGAGAGAAGGTTTGTCCCAGGGTTGGGGGCTGGGGTCTTGGGGCTGTAAAAAGCCCAGGGCCAGACAGCACTCTAGGCAGAAGTTGTGGCCATGACAGGTCAGATCCTTGGAGCCAGTTCTGATGTGGATGTAGGATGGGAGCCTGTTGCTCCAGGCTGAGACCATTCTGGAGCTGGTCAATGGTTGTAGATGCCGTATGGGGCCAGACTTTGGCTCTGCCATTTGTATTCCTGATAACTATATACTTGCTGGGAGACAGACAGACAGACAGACAGACAGACAGACACACACACACCACACATACACACCACACACACACACTTCACACACACATACACACACACACACACACAAGCATACACACAAACACATCACACACCACACACACACTTCACACACAAGCATACACACAAACACATCACACACCACACACACACTTCACACACATACACATACACACACACACAAACACACCACACATACACACCACACACACACCACACACACACACACACACAAACATACACACAAACACACCACACACACACACACACACACACACACCTCTACACCACACACCCCTACACCACACATGCACACATACACACACAGACCCCCACCTACAGAGAGAGAGAGAGAGAGAGAGAGAGAGAGAGAGAGAGAGAGAGAGAAGGAACCTGCAGGCAGGAGGGTCTCTTTGACATGTGGCTTTCCATAATTTCTGAATAGTTTATAGCCTAATTCCCTTGCTAAACAAATTAAACCTTTTAAGGTAACGATCAGATGGTCCTGATAGTGCCTGTGTGCATGGACATTTGTAAGACTTGAACACACTGGAGGGACCAAGCCACAGTCATTTGTGACAGCCAGTAATCAAGACAGAAGCAATTACTTAGCCCAGCAGGTCCCTCTGGGGACCAGCAGCCATATATCAGGTGGTGATGAGCCCAGGATTATCTGTCTGACCACCCAGATCCCTTGAGTTCAGCTGTGCCCTATGTCCACCCTCCAGAGCCCAGCCTCCCGACATCTGTGGAAATCACACCCCGGGATCTCCTGCCATGGGGACGCTTTGAAACTAAACAGTTGCAAATCAGTCCGGGGGGCAGATGGCAGTGGGCTGAATAAACAGGTCCCTAAGCATCACAGAGCTAGCTGGGTGACACAGAAGCGGCAGCTGTGGGCAGCAGCAGTCCAGGCAAGCCTTTTTATGCTCTCCTATTCGGGTGGCAAGCCACATCGGGGCCATCTCCTTGTCATGCCTGCTGCTGCTGTCCCACAGGTTCCTGGTAGACACTTCTGCACTACCAATGCTTTCAGACAGTCACCCTTTCCCCTTGCAGTTCCATCAACCCACCCATCCCTTCCTGCCAGGCCCTTCTCTGGTCAACTAACTCCCACGACCTCCTGAAACTTCCAAGCTTGGCAATCCTGGTTCCACAGTCTGGCTCCCGTCCATCTCCTGCTGGATCTCTGGCCAAGGTCACATCATGGTTGTCAGAGCCAGTGTCTGATTTGTGATTCTGTTGCTCAGAGAACATTCTATGTCCCTAGAATCCTACTTTGAGAGGGAGAAACAGAAGAAGGTTGAGTTCTGTGGTCAGTGTTAGCAGTGAGCAGAGGGGAAAAAAAATCCTGAGGGACTGGGTGGCACTCTGTCTCCAAGTTCGCTTTCCACTGTCTGCCAGTGTCTGCCAAACCACTGTAGTTTGGGACTCAGAGATCAGCAATCTCTGGCTGCAGGAAACAAACTAAGCGTGTAAGGTCTACAGACTATCTGTTCACAGCTTTGTGTGGCACCATGGTTCTGGTCACAGCCTGGACCCTGGCCCAGGATCAAGTATACAAGGTGAGTCTTCTGCCCATGGTTGTTGGCACCAACCTCTTGGCAGATGCTGACCAACCCAGAGTGAAAAGGGTCTTTTAGGCCTAGGGAAGATGAGTGGGGGATGAAGGGCTACTGTGCACCGAATTGATGGTTCCAAGTCTCTTGCCTTTGGGAAGACTAATAACATCTACCTACAAGGGCTGTTGAATGCTTTAATAGGGTTATTCAAATGACATTTCTTGGTGCATATTACATGGGCATTGGCAGACACTGGCTCTGACAACCATAGTGAGACCTTGGCCAGAGATTCAGCAGGAGATGAAGGGGAGCCAGATTGTGGGAACAGGATTGCTGAGCTTGGAAGTTTCAGGAGGCAATGGGGGTGAGGTGACCACAGACAGAAAAAGGCTCAGCTTCTGAAAGCTTTGGGAGTGCAGGTTCTCTGTGCCCCGCTTCTTCTTAGGAAGTACATATGACTGTAGCAAGGCAAGAGAGGACATGTGGCCTCTGTATTCCTTAGTTTCTTCGTCGCTGTGGTAAAATGCTCAGTTAAAAACAACTTGGGGGGGGGCTGGAGAGATGGCTCAGAGGTTAAGAGCACTGGCTGCTCTTCCAGAGGTCCTGAGTTCAATTCCCAGCAACCACATGGTGGCTCACAACCATCTGTAACGAGATCTGGCGCCCTCTTCTGGCCTGCAGTCATACATGCTGTACACATAATAAATAAATAAATCTAAAAAAACAAAAAACAAAAAAACAACAACTTGAGGAAGGAAGGGTTTCTTTTGGCTGGCGGTGGTGTAAGAGTCCATCCTGGCAGTCATCAGAATAAAGAGTCCCTACCTCACATTAGGTGGTAGGCAAGGACTAATACCCAAGACTGCCCTCTGACCCTCCACACACATGTGCAACATCTGCATGACCACTCCCCTTGAACATGCACATACGTATACATACTGCACAGACATTGTATACACACATTTAAAAAAAATGAGATCATGGGGCAATCCTGGCACTGTGGGAATGTGACTGTATGGTTTTCATGCTGTGAGCGGGGCTAGATCCCCATCCCAAAGCCTCTCCTGTACTCTGGTATCAGTCTTCTCCAGATGTGACCCCCTTTTTATGTGTGGAGCAGGCTGACCACAGCGCGGGCAGAACTTTACATGCCCATGACATGGTTGTGGCCGTAGAGTGGGTGGTGATATATGTTGGAAATATTGGTACATACAGTAACAGTAAATATTAGCAACTCACCTGTCAAGTGTGGTGATAGATAAAAGAAATACATGTAGGGAAGTGTCAGCCGAGAAAAAAAATATACAGCCAGCAGTAAATCACCGCCACGCAATTAAAGCATAAAATCAAGTTAGGCAGTATTTTGTTTCCTTTGGATGGCGCGTCATGAGGTGGCAGCTCCCGCTCATGGGAGGTTGAACTGGGGCCTGGCTTGGTGCCCACTGCCTGCCTCCCAGCAGCCAAGCGTGAGGGAAGCCCTTAGGAAGGGCTCTAGGATCCAACCCCATCTCTGTGGTTTTCAGCTGTGAGGTGGCGGCACCTTACCCACTTCTCATCTTTAATAGGCCCTTGTGTGGCTATTCCACATATTCTTGGAACCCAGGCCCTACTCTGGGAAGGGGACACAGCTCTAGAGATAAGATGTTGCGCGCGCACGCGCGCGGGGGTGGGGGGGGGGGGGGGGTGGGGATTGGAGCTGACTGCTGGATTTAGCAATACAAGGCTATCCATGCAGGCTTGATTGGCCCGGCAGCACACTGACAGGCTGGCTTCAAAAGAAGCTTGGCCCAGGAGCACAGGAGTTATCAATTCTAGACCTTCTCTGAGGAGTTTGCTAAAGGAGGGAGCTGTGTAGAAGGTGGTGTAGATGGGGCATGGAGTTTGCTCTAAAGGGAAGTCGAGGCATGGGTGGTAGATAGGAATTGTGCAGGTCAAGTATCAGAGATAGGGTCATGTGTCCTGTGTGTTGAAGGGAAGGATCAAGGAGACAGGTAGAAGGATGTGGAAGGCTGAGGGCACAGCTGTCTGGGGAATCCACACTCTGTGTGGGCTGTGAACAGTAGCTCAGGCCACCTATCGGAAGCCAGGGCTGGGGAAATAAATCTCCTGGTACTATGGTGGGTGGGGTGGTGGGTTGGGGTAACACATGGTTGGTCTGTGTCTAGGGCAACTCTTCGGGCCTGTGTTGATTTCTACAGTCCTCTTGGGGTGTGATTATTGTTTGAAGGAAGTCTAAGCAGTGAAGTGGTGTGTTTTTCCTCAGCTCTGCCCCTACACCTGTGCTTTGGGGAAAGGTGAAGGTAGAGAGACGCCAGGAAAGCCAGAGGGTTTGAGGGAAGGATTAGTCAGATGGACGTGGACTCTGCTGGGTAGAGGTGAAACTGAGGCCACAGGGCTGGGGTGTGAGAGGCAGAGGCAGAGATAATGCAGGCAGAGTGTCCTGTAGTCAATGCTAGAGTGCACTTGGGAACGAGTGCTTAATGGACAGGTGGCTGTCATCCCCCGGCGGGATAACTAGAGACAAGATCTTGGGAAGACTCTCAGAATGAGCAGCTGAGGAAGGGTGGAGGCTATGACCTTCAGGAGGAGATCAGGTACCCAAGTGGGCAGAACAGAAGGGCTGTGTAATGAAGTCACTGGAGGTCCTGGCCCAGAGGCAGGGCCAGGAGCTGTAGTCACCAAGGACTGAGTAGGAGGTGCTGGGGTGACAGTGGGTGCCATGGGGAAGACAAGAGAGTGCTGAGTTGAGGGCCTGGTAGTGAGGAATGGTTGCTCATGTATGTCACAGGACCTACCATGCAGGACACGCAGTAGGAGCTTGGTGAATGGGGCACTTACTGATGTCTCAGGGACCACAAAACAATTGTGTGGATCTGGTCATGTGGCAGCATTTAAAACTGTCCAAGTGTGGGATGTCTGTAGTGTAGGATTTCTGTGACCCTAGTTCTAGAAGCTCTGTGCCTGCAGGGCCTGCCCACCGCTGTCTTTCCATAGAATCCAGACACTGTGACTGTTCTTGCACTTGTGAGTGCCCAAGCCAGGCCCATCAAGATCAGGGGGGTGGGTAGACAGAGGCAGGAACTCAGGCAAGGCACTAGAGCAGAGGGTGGGACAAGGACAGAAGCCCTGGCCCTTCCTGGGCTCACGGGTAGCTCTGAGAGATGGCTCTGATGTCTTTGTCACTTCCTTAGCCCCTGAGCTGTGTGATGGGTGAACACATTTTGGCTACCACAGCAGCCCCAGCCTTACGGGACTGGGATTCTACTGCCCCGGGAGCTGCTGGAGGCATGTGAGGGGCATGAGGTCCTGTATTTAGGCTTGGCTTTGGTCAGGGGTACTGTGTTAGCCTCCTGTTGCTGTAATGAATACCAGAGAGAAGTAACCACGAGAAGGGAAAGGCTTGCTTTAGCTCACCACATCAGGGGTTCGCATCTCATTACGGCAGAGAAGGCATGGAGGAGCAGATTGCATTGTGTTGATCAGGAGGCAGAGAAGGGAGATGGGGCAATGACCTGCATTCCAGCCTTCTCCTTTTATTCCACCCTGGACCCCAATCTATAGGACGATGCCATCTCCACTAGGGCAGGTCTTCCCACATTTTGTTAGTCCTCTCTGCAAACACCGTCACAGACACAGCCAGAGTGGGCTGCACTAATCTCCCAGGTGTCTCTCCATCAATCAAGTTGACAAGCAAGATCAAGCCATCCCAGGCACCAAATCTGTGTCTGTTTCCTCGGATGCCAGCTGTGCACAACCTATATTGCTTTGGAAGTGTTGAGTTCAAATCCTCGCTCTCTCATTTGCTACCACTCTGCCCCCCCCCCCCCCCAGTTTCCTATTTGTTACAGGGCATCACGACACCCACTTTTCAGCCTGGACACTGGAGACATCTCTGAGATGAATGTGAAGACAATGAGAGTGGGTGGAAAGTTTCCTGTTTTAGTGAACTGCAACACAGGACGCCATGTCCTCACTAGAAAAGCTTTTGATGGGAGTGAGCCCTTCTGCTCTTGGGAGCTGCTCTTCCCGGCTACTCAGGTGCACCTTTCGGGTGTTCATTCATTCTGCAGGTCTTGTTGCTCCCCCCACTGCATGCTGGGTGAGGAAGAGAACAACAAATAGGAGGTGAGCCGTCATCAAGTTCTCCCTGGCATTCCTTTATCTTTGTGGCACTGTGTGGGCCGAGTGTCCTGGGCATGCGAGGCAAGCTCTCTACCCCTAAGTCAAGCCACTTCTGTGCTCATTTTGGATGAGCTCTAGCTGCTGTCTGTGGGAAACTGACCGTCCTATGAGGCTTAGTTGGGCACAGCTGGCAGGAATGGCCTTCTAGAGAGTGAAGCCAGATGCAGGATCTGTGGAATGGGCACTGAGGGGGTGCTGCCTGGGAATTCCCCCCAGAAGCCATGTTCCCTAGCTACTGTCCACCTCCTCCCTCACCCCAGCATCCTTTAAAACTGACTGTGTAGCAGCCACGCTCAGAGTTTTAGTTTGTTTGAGGTTTTTAAACATGGCCGTGTGTTGCATTCTGTCTGGTCACATGACAGTTGTGTCACCTGCCAGAGCTTCTTCATCTGTGACTGTGACTGGTCTGAGATTGGACACTGACCGTTGTCCTCGCCTTGTACAACCTGCCCCACCCTAATAGCCGAGCTACTTATTCTGGGACCACAGGCTGTGCCTGGGGTGCTCCGTGGGGCTAGAACAAGCCAGGGGAGCAACAGGAACAAGGCAGTGCACAGAGAGCCCCTGGCAAGGATCCTGTTGGCCATACTTCAGGAGAAAAAGGTAGCGAGGGGGCAGCTTCCACTTACCACTGGTATAAATCCCACAATCAGGAAAATTGCTTCAATGGCTGGAAGGAAAAAAAAAAAAACGCTAGTGTGCAAGTCCATTTATTTTTCATTTTCCTTGTGCACTTGCACCCTCGGGCATGAATCACTGTCGGGATGAGATTAAGTTTATCCCGCGGTATCGTTCACGTCTCTGTTGCTCGTGTCAGCCGGGCTCTTCTGGCGATTGAAAGTCCAGCTGCTTTTTAGGGGCCAGGAGAAGCGGTTTTCTCTGGGGAGAGCCTGCTGTGGGGTCTTGCTCCGCTCTGGGCTCTCCCCTCCGCCCTCTTCTCCTGGGAAGGACTGGCGTGAGAGACATCTTCCCTAGAGAGGCTCCTGCCCCAGCATCTTCGGCCTGCAAGTGTGGATGCACTCTCCCATCCCTTCTAGAACTTCTTGGAAGGGTTTGTAGTGGGCATAGCGGAGGTATTGTTCATCGGCAGGGGTGGATGGGAAAAGTCTGCCTCCCTGTCCCACTTCCCATGCGCACAGGGACACCCAGGCGCTTGCACACATGAGACAGAGCTGTCCTGCCTTTCCATTGAAAGCTTTGCTGCCTGTGGAGGGAGCCTGGGCATCACCCATGTTCCGGGCAGCTGAGGCCGGTGCAGACCTGGCACTGTGCTTGCACACTCAAGTTCAGTGCTCTGTGAACATCCTCTAACTTTGTTATTCTGCAAATAGAAACTGCTCTTCTGGGTTCTGCATCCCTATGAAAATCTGACAAAAGCTGGGGCCCCTCTATGTAGGATTCTGACCATCTGGGGGGCTCATAAGGTCCCAAACTCCTGCTCTAAGAGGCTAGCTTTCTCTAAACTAAGAGGCACCTCTCAGGCCCTCATACGCAGCCCTTTTTCCTATGCTCTCAGAAAAGCAGTCTCCCTACCACAGTACTGGCAGGTGGGAATCTACGCTTGATGGAGACCCCCCACTTCCCTCCAGGACACTATGTCCCTGGTGGGGGTGCTGTGGAAGCCACAGCTGTCCATGCCTGTTGCAGGCCCGTGCAGCCCCCTCCACAGGTATCCTTGCTGCATAAGAGACCCATCATTCTGCATTAATCTGGGATTCATCATGATAGCCATGACCATAATTAATTTATTTGGTATTAATGTGGATGAAATATGTACTGTCCTTTCAGGGGAAATCGGGCTGCCTATAAGCATTAGTTAAAAGGACCATTAAAATCAAACCTTCCCCAGATCCATTAGGCGAAGTCTCTCATCCTGAAGAAGATAAAGTTCTGCTGTGTGAAGTGTCATGAATAATTAGGTTGATTGCCGTTTTAAACTCTGCCCCAGCTTCCCATCCCCTCCTGCCTCCCCCCTTTCCTTCCAGGCCCGGGAAGAATTACCTGCGGCCAACCACCCCCTTCGCTGCCTCGACTCTAGTACTCTCGTCTCTGGAGCCACCGCGAGGGCTCCGCGTGGCCCTCCCTATGTCTGGGATGGGGAGATGGGCTTCAAGGACCTCGCTGGATGCTTCTTCCACTGAATCTATTTCTCCTCCCTTGCCAGCCCTGGTAAAGGGTGGCAGTGGTTGGCTTCCTCTTGCCTTGGTGCCATTCCAGGAAGGGGTACAGCAGAAGAGAGCTGTTGAAAGAAGGCTTTTCCAAAGTCAGATCTGCAGGTTCCTTACTGGAGGATATAGTAAGGATTTGACAGTGTGGCTTCCTGGGCCTTCCTGGGACAGTGACATCCCAGGATACATGGAGCGGTTTGGGCATGTGTGTGTGTGTGTGTGTGTGTGTGTGTGTGTGTGTGTGTGTGTGTGTGAGGGCTCAGAAGGAACAGGAGAAGTGTTCAGGAGAGCCTTACTCTGCTGACAGTGTTATCTCCTGAGTGCCAGTGTGGATGCAGGCATGTGCTGACCCCCAGCCAACCGCGCACAGGGCTTTCTCCTATAGCAAACTTTGCGGTGGTGGCGCATGCCTGTAATCCCAGCTCTCGGGAGGCAGAGGCAGGCAGATCTCTGTGAGTTCGAGGCCAGCCTGGGCTACCAAGTGAGTTCCAGGAAAGGCACAAAGCTACAGAGAAACCCTGCCTGGAAAAACAAAAAAAAAAAAAAAAAAAAGGAAACTTTGTCGAAGACTGTGTATGCTAGTCTGAGTGGCCCACAGCGTACATGGTTCCCTGGCAGGCTGGTCTTTTAGGAAGCACCATAAAGACGAGAAAAGCAGGAGGTGAAGGGTGACTTCCTACACAGGGGGACACTTAGAAGCCCCTCCCTCTGCCTCTGTACAGTGCGGGTGTCGCTGTGGATCCCTGGGATGTCAGCCGTGGGACGGGAACTGATGACTCTAACTCTGGTCCAATCCCTTAGCTTGCTGTCCAATCCCTTACCAGCACCCCTGGCATAAAGCAAGGAAGCTAGTAGAAGGCCCGGAGTACTGTGCAGCGCTTTGGTGTTTCTCGGACACTGGAGTGGTGGGGTGGGAGAGGGCTGATAAATGGTAGCGACTCCAACCACAACCCTCTTGTTTTTATCCCTTTTACCGCTGTCCTGACAGGCGCTTTGGCACAAAATGCACAGCCTGCCAGCAGGGCATCCCCCCAACCCAGGTGGTCCGCAAGGCCCAGGACTTTGTCTATCACCTGCCCTGCTTCGCCTGCATCATCTGCAACCGGCAGCTGGCCACGGGGGACGAGTTCTACCTTATGGAGGACGGGCGGCTAGTGTGTAAAGAAGACTATGAGACGGCCAAGCAAAATGGTAAGCAGCATGGCCCCGCGCGAGCTCCTCCAGCGCTTTGCTGCCCGTGTGCTACTCACTGAGGTGCTTGTCTCTCTGGGTCCCTCCTGGCCAGCCCTCTGGACACTGCCACTACTCAGCCTCCCCACTGAGAATTGTAACCAGAGCTCCACAGGGAGAGTTAGTTCTGAGCACCCCCACACCCTTCTTAGACCTGGCTGGCTCTGTGAAGCATTACTGAAGCGGTAGTTACTGAGAGATGCCGAGGCCCTTATGAGGCAGTGGACTCAGTCATCACTGCCTGGAGCGGGGCTGCTGAGTTTGGTTGGCTGGGATGTTTGAGATGCACACACACACTTCCCCATCATCCTATGCCTCACAGGCTGCGGTCAGCAAGAGCCACAGGACTTGCAGGTTGGCCTGTTTTCAGTTGTTTCCTGTCTGTCCTCAGGCTGTGGGCTCAGGGGAACAGACCCTTGAGTGCCTGAAGCCCTGAAGCTGGAGTAAGTGTGTCCCTCAGATCAATGGCTGGGAGGAGACACACTTTGGGAGAGTCAACAGTGTGATGACTTTTACCTTACTTCGAGGCCGCAGCCCTGCTCAGTGACAACTTAGAGCTCAGTGCAGGCTGATGTCACCCCTCAGTGTTTCCCAGACACCCCCTTGGAAGCTGCTGCTCTTGCCTGCCTTGTCCCGGCCTCACAGAGCAGAGACTTTTCTCTCTGTCCAAGGCTTAGACCAGCGTGTCCCCCATATTACCCCCAGGAAGGCAGTCCTGACTCTCACTTTCCTGAAGCACCTCCATTCCTGGCTTCTCAGTCACAGCTCTGGCAAGAGGGTGAGAGTATCACGTCCTGCCTCTGAATTCAGAATCTGACCAGACCCCCAACCTAGGGCTCTTCAGCCAGGGCTCCCAGAACGTCAGGGCTCTTTGTCCTTGCCTAGCATTTTTAGCAATTCAGGTATTTCTGTGAAAGGCAGCTCTGTTGATCTGTTGATGGGTCTGGGCCTGATGGAAGCAGACAGACAGACAGACAATTTCATGTATTTCTAGTTCTTTCCTGGGTTCACTTACCCATGCTATCTGGGTCTGATTAATTCATGGAAAAATTCTTTTTTTTTTTTTTTTTTTTTTGGCTGAGGCAATTCTTCAGGGCCCTGGGGTGAGCCAGCTGGGCTAACCTTGGTTTTGGCTTGTGGCATGATGGGACAGGGGCCTCATCTCTCTTGGGGACTCCTAGCTCTGGCCTTTACTAGTGGACCAAGGACAGTGGCCTTCTTCCCTGGAGACTGGAGACCTCTATAGATCCTATTCAAACCTCTGCCTTGATGAGCTCAGTCACTCTATTTTAAGTGGTTCTCGACCTTCCTAATGCTGCAACCTTTAACACAGTTCCTCATGGTGTGCGGACCTCCAACCATAAAATTCTTTTCATTGCAACTTCGTAACTGTAACTTTGCTACTGCTATGAACCATAATGTGTATATGTGTGTTTCCCAATGGTCTTAGGTGACCCCCAAAGGGTTGCCACCCACACACTGAGAACCACTGCTCTAGTTCCTTAAAATCCCATGCTGTTGCTTTGGAATTCACCAGGTTGTCACAGAAGGGCGTCAACACAGCTGGGTTTGGAGATACCAAGACAATTTAGAGCTGGGCCCTACCAGACCTGCACCAAAGCCACGCACGCCTCTCCTAGGCCTGTGCTAGACCTTACAGTCAAAGACCTCATGTTGACCTTGTGTGTTCGTAGCCCAGAATCTCCTGGTGCTGTGGGTAATTCCAGAGAAGAGAGAGACAAGCAGTAATGTCACAGGGGAGGCAAGAATGATGTTGCAGGGCTTGTCATCTCATGGAAGCAGTTTGTCCTACTGTGGCCTCCATAGGACAATGGACACCTCTAGTCTTGGTATCCAAGGCTGGGTGGGTGGCTTACAGATTTGCAGCTTCTCTGGCAAGCTGAGGAAGCCTTGCTGCACTGCTGTTTCCTGAGGCTAACTAGGATGATGCTTATAAAAGGGGATATTAAATAAGGGTGAGGCCTTAGTGGAGGGAAATGTAGACAGGAGATGATGTGTGCTAAAGGGTAAAAAGTAGCTCAAGACTTCTGTGCTTGTCCCCTAGGTACTCTCTGCCCCTAGCTGTCCCTTCCCTTCTGGGCAATCCCAGGAGCCTTGACATAGTAGGGGACATTTGTCTGCTGTAGCATGTTTGGCTGTTGTTAATTTTCATCTCTTCTTGTTTCTCTAAACCTTTTTTCCAAGCTCACAATTCCCTCCCTTGAGCTAAAGAAAGGGTTGAATATAGACAGCTACTTGCACCTCAGTGGGAACGATTTTGCTCGTTCATCTCATCTCCTTCGATATCTGCATTTCCAACGATGCTGCATTTTATGCCAGGATCAAGTTTTAGGAGACACTGCATAATTCAGAATGAACATATGTTATGCCTAATTTTCCACAGGAATTAATGTTGTCAGTGTGTGCTGTGAGGGTGTATTCTGCAGCCACACCAATCCATAACCAAAGTGTATTTTGCTCTAATGTTCCTTTTTTATTTTCTCAGCATTATCTCCAGTACCTTGCTGAATGCTCTCTCCTAAATTAACAGCCCAGGGTGTCATGGTCTTGCTTGGCCCTCCTCATAGTGTTTTTTATCACATTTAACTTCCGCACCAAAGTTATTGATTTTTGGGTACATTTTTCAGTATGAGCACTACCACCACTACTTAATGAATACTTGGATGACATTGTTATAGGATATAAAAAAGATTTTAAATTATAATAACAGCGAATGTTAAAATAACAGCATAATAGTTCCCATAATCACACGAAGAAAGACTTGTGCACGTGAGCAGTGGTGTTGGACCAACCAGCCACCCGCCATCCTGACAGGACACTGACATGGGCTGTGAAAAAATGATTTCTGATTCACTTGGCCAACTTGTTCTGAAATTGACTCTCATGAATTGGGTCCCCTCCTCTGATGCCCGTGCGCACGCGCGCACACACACACACACACACACACACACACACACACTGCCATAACACTTGGTTTCTTTTGAGTGAGAGATTCTCATTGTGTTGTCTAGGCTGGTCTCAAACTCTTGGGCTCAAGTGATCCTCCTGCCTCGGCCTCTTGAGTAGCTGGGACTATAGGCTTACACTCCTTTTTCAAGGTTCCTTATTTGGACTTTTGGACATAAAGGGCATCTGCACTTTTCGAAAGCACATCATTTCATGTTTATATAATTTAGGTTGTGTTAAGCAGTGTTATGTTGTGAGGTCTATGAATCTGGGCAGGGAGGGCCCAGCCCAGCCCTCTCTACGTTTAAAGTGAAGGGGCTTTCCTAGGCAGTGACCCGCCGAGGGACTCTGGACTCTGCCCCTTGTCGGTTGAGTTAGCTGAGAGCAATTCTGAGATGACAGTGATTGAGGAGGACAAGACACTGAGGCCCTCACCCTTCCCTGTGTGCTGAATCCCCAGGGCGTGGAACCCCACACGGGGAAGCACTTGGCCCCCAGCTTTAGACTCTGCTTATCAGAGTCACTCGCCAGGAAGACCCAGCTCTGTGTGTTGACTCCCAGCATCTCCTAGAACCAGGGACTGAATGCATGTAAGGCTCGTAGCAAATTCGTACACAGTAGGTACTTAATAAATGTTGGCCAGCATTGTTGGTCCTCAATGAGGGCTTTTTTTTTTTTTTTTTTTTTTTTTTTTTAATTGAAAGGAAGGGGGAAAACGGTAGGGAGGCAGGCAAGAACACATGTGAAAGCCCAGAAAAGTTGGGGGCCACTTTGTTTCTTGCCAACTTTATTCCTGGCTCCCCCCCCCCCCCATAGTCTGGGCAGAGCCGAGTCTAAGGGCTGGGAGACAGACAAACGTTTCACCTCACTGTGCATCACTGAACATCCAGGATGCCGCCCTGCCCAAACGTAACAACCCAGCTTTAACAAGAACTGGAGGCTGACCACTGTTTGCCCTGATTAATAGTGCTTTTCAGAAAAGCTGACTGTGACCCACAGTGTGAAACGGTCTGACCTGTCCAACCAAGGGTGCAGCCACGCTCCGAAAGCAACACATGCTTCACAGAGAGATGTGTATCTTATTCTATTTATCCTGTGAGTTTTGAGCTGTGGTTAAGTTGCCTTCCTAACTTGAGGGATGGGGGAGAGTGGGTCTGATCCATAGTTTATAAACACACAGATGACTAGGGAAGCACAGGCTCCCCCTCAGTTGTGAGGCCTGGCAGGTTGGCAGAGGCGATAAGGCCTAGGATGGGTCAGTGAACTGGAGCTCAGGAGAGGTGAGGGGACAGGCTGCCTGAGGCAGTTCCGGATACATCTTATTTTGTCCTTTGACAGCCTGGGGAGTGAGTGACTCTCGAGGTGTCTAGACAGAGTATTCCCTGAGACAGGGAAATGAGGGGAATTATTTGGGTTCTGTTTGTGACAGGCCTCTGTGTGGCTAAACTGACCTGGGAGGGAGATGACCTGGGAGGGAGAAGACGCAGCTGAGGGAAGACAGGAAGGCTGCTCACCAGTGTCGGCATCCCTGGGTGGGCAGCACTGCCTCCCCCAGGTTGTTCTGGGGAGGGAAGGGAGGCAGGGGAGGCCCAGCTGCTCCAGCTTGGCTGATTCCATTAAGGTGGTCTTCACTGCAGATGACTCGGAGGCTGGGGCTAAGCGGCCCAGGACCACCATCACGGCAAAGCAGCTGGAGACGCTAAAGAACGCATACAAGAACTCTCCGAAGCCCGCCCGGCACGTGAGGGAGCAACTCTCCTCCGAGACAGGCCTGGACATGAGGGTGGTACAGGTGAGACCCCCCAACTGCTTTGCCCCTGACTGATGCGGGCTTGGGGCAGGTCTGTCTGCGCCCTCCACCTAAGGGACGCTTGGGGACCCGAGTGACACCATCTGGTGAGTGGGTGGCATTGAGTCTATAGGGAACGGAGTTCAGAACCCCCCACCCTGGGCATGAGTTCAGGACCACCGCCCTGGGCATGAGGCTTCCCTACCCTTCGTGCTGGCCCACCACCAAAGCTTTGGTCCATTTCCAACCACTTGCCTTGAGGGTCCGAGGGCGGTGGTGGTGGGGGTTAGGTACCTCCTGAGTGCTTGGGGAGGGGGGTGGCGCCGGGGTCTTTAGGCAACCCCTGGATGTGTTCTCTGTGCTTTGTGGGCAGGTTTGGTTTCAGAACAGAAGGGCCAAAGAGAAACGGCTGAAGAAGGACGCGGGGCGGCATCGCTGGGGACAGTTCTACAAGAGCGTCAAGAGGACCCGGGGAGGAGGTAGCAAGCAGGGGAAGGAGAGCTCGGCAGAGGACTGTGGGGTTAGTGACAGTGAGCTGAGCTTCCAAGGTGAGCAGGGCTGGAGGGGTGAGGCTGAGGCCCTCGGTGAGGCCCTGGGGGACAGTCATCCTTGCCAGCCGCAGGAGGGATCTTTCTGATGACGCCCTCCCGGGCACAGGGTTTTCCTAGACTTTCCGTAAAGGGTGGGAAGGGTGTTAGTGGCCCTTCCGGAAGGGGTGAGGAGTAGAGAGCAAGAGACCGCTGTTGCTGAGATACCGAGGCTGGGGTCCCCGGGACCCAGCCTAGCCCTGTCCAGGCCCAGAGGCCTCCCCCACTTTCCTGCTGCCAGAGGCGCCCGCCCTCACCAGTCCATAGTGGCGAACAGATGGCCACGCCTCGGGCTTTGCACCAGCCCTCCTGCACTTCTCCCTTTGCAGGGACACTAAGCTCCTCCCACGGTCCCCTAGAGTGAGCCGTTCCTCCAATCCTGGTGGCAGGAGGACATGCTCAACAGGCCTTTTCCTGGGAAATCAATAATGTGAGTGCATGATGGGGAACTGGCTGCCTTTCTGAAATCCCTCCCCCGCTCCACCACTCACTCCATCCTGTCCTCCGCATACAAGCTTCGCAGCATGCGCTACATCCAAATCTGTGCATCAGCAAAACTGCAAATGACCGCATGAGTGGATCCTCAGGTTGTTTGCAAATAACCACGACTGTTTGTTCTTGGTCACTGAGCCCTCAAAAACAGAAGATCTTTTTTTGTGGGTCGGGGAGGGAAGAGTCCTCAGACCAGACACCTGATTTCTAGTGTAGCTCGGTCAAAGCCATCTGTTTCTCCCAAGTCTCAGTCTAAACAAGGGGAGTGTCACATCCTTACGCATCTCAGAGCTGTCCTGGGCAGCAGTGAACATAGCCAACTGTGGATGTGCCCGGGGAAAGCTAAGCACACCTGTGTATAGGAAGACGAATGGATGGCATGGTTGTCCCCTAAGAGCCCATCGTAGGGGGCAGCAGGTTCCAGGTGAAGGGCCAAGGTGGATCTGAGTATAAGTCCTTACCTTCCTGCTCCCTTTGAATGACACACGCTCCCCCCTTTTTATGTTCCTGAGTGGAATGTGGGGATCAGAGAGATAGGGCATTGAAGTCCAGTCGAAAGTGACCTTTTGTAGCAGACAAATGTGTAGGCCCAGGTAGAAAGGGGGGAAAAGATACTGGAGCAAGTTACTTACCATGAGCACAAAGCTGCAAACTCTCTGACTTTAGCCCAGGGGTCTGCAGAGCTCAAACTCAGTGGTCTTAGACACTTAGGACCCAAGGAGAGCCAAGGAGATTTATGCCCATTTCCCAGGCATCTTGGCAGGATTGGGGAAACCAGTTCATCTCATCTGAGCTGCTCAAATCCACGTCTGGAATACCAGACCTTGTTTTGTGGCTCATTTCTCTTGGGTACGAGTGGGTCTCTCTCTGGGTATCACACAATCCTGTAATTCTTAAGACTAAACCTGCTCAACCCTATTGAAGAGAGAAATTCTTTCAGCAAATTTCATTAGATCCTCTTAATGAAATTCTTCAAGAAACTAGGAGGTCCATTTGCCTTAATCAAGTCATTTTTTATCCTCAGTAAGTAGGTTATTGGATATAGAAAGAAACTGAGTTCTTTGATACGGAACTCCGTTTTCGGGTGGATCTGGATTTTATATACAGGTCTAAGAGTGGTTTCCAGCCCCTTTATCATACAGGCCTGTTTCCCAAGCAGCCCGACCAAGCACTTTTCCTTGGTTTGAAAGCCTTCAGAGTAAACCCTACACAGCTTCCATCTGTCATACAGACAGTGCGACCCACCAAACCCAGGCACTCACACTGCTCAGTGTAACCAGGGTATCTCAGAGCCACTCAGGACCACCACAGTCACCAGACACTTCCCAGCCCATGGTGCTTGGGGATTTAGGTACAGGGGATCCTTGTTTTCCCTTTGGTCTGGGTTGGTCTCTGGATGGTAGGCTGACATGTTGGTGTCTGACCTGTGCTTGGCAGGGAGGCAGCTGCAGCCTGTGGGCATCCTTCCTGGTCATTGTATTGCTGGTTGTGAAGGGCAGGAACCACCAGAGTCCTGGCAGCTGACAATGTATCTCCATTCTTTTGTCCACAGAGGATCAAATTCTTTCAGAGCTTGGCCACACCAATAGGATTTATGGCAACGTGGGGGACGTTACAGGCGGACAGTTAATGAATGGGAGCTTCTCCATGGATGGGACAGGACAATCCTATCAGGACTTGAGGGATGGGAGCCCCTACGGAATCCCCCAGTCTCCATCCTCCATATCGTCCCTGCCATCCCATGCTCCTTTGCTCAATGGGCTGGATTACCCAGTGGACAGTAATCTGGGCATCATTGCGCATGCAGGGCAGGGAGTAAGCCAGACACTGAGAGCCATGGCCGGGGGACCCACCTCTGACCTCTCCACAGGAAGCAGTGTAGGCTACCCCGATTTTCCAACTAGCCCAGCCTCTTGGCTCGATGAAATGGACCATCCTCCTTTTTAGACTCTCCTCCCCACCTTACCTATCCTCCCGACTTGAGAGAATGCATATCTTCAAGGATCAAAAGAGATTTGCCTCTTACGGATCGAAAGTACACCAATGTGAATTTCCATTATTTTCAATGGAAATCCTCTGCTGTTCCTAGAAGGCTGAGACGGTATTAGGACACCGCTTTCTTGGGAGATGACAGAGCATCTTCATCTCAGCCACAGCACAGGGGTGACAGCCTAGAGCTCTAGGGACGCTGGCTTATGGGCTCCCTTCCCTCTCACCTTGCTTCGAGGCTTTGGCTGCTCAGTGCTTTGGCAGCACAAGGTGACCACGACAGGCCACCTTGGCCTTTGGGAACTCTGCTCCGGCAAAGCTCATACTTTGCCTCCAAAATCACTGCTTTAACCAGAACCAGGATTCCTGAGGGAGAGGCACCACGGCCCTTGAGAATAATAAAATGGTTTCTGGACCACCTTGATGACACCCTCATTTTCAAAATAAAGTCACTTATGAAAGGCTAGTTAAAAACATTGATGGCCACAGTGTGATATAAAAAATGGTCCCACCCCATTCTGTTGGTTGCTGTGGAAAATATGACTCTTTTCCTACCTGCAAGTGTGACCCAGAGTAGGTCTGGGGTTAAAAAAAAATCCCATCTGTATTGCTGAACCCCTGATGGCAAGAAGTGGCTTCCACGCAAGTGACTGAGACGAGAGCCGAGTGACTCTGGATCTTCACACAGTCTGACGGGTCCCCTTGGTGCAGAGTGCCTTTTTGTTTGCTTATGTCATTTCCTTCCCAAGACAGGCTGAGGGCCACCAAGGGATCAAAGCTAAACCATGCAGAGACCAGAACGACAATCAGTGAAAATATCTGTACATATATTCGGATTCCAAACATTCAGTTTGTTTAGCCACGCTGGCGGATGCTAGTCTCCCTGACTTCCCCTGGCTTCATGACGGGGGTGCAGTGAGGTCTGGAGCATCCGCTGTACTCTGAGAGAGTTGGTTTTGATGAGTTTGCAAGGCTATTTGCCTCTTTTAAAACAAAAGCTTCCTCTGCTGTACTAGCTGATTCAGTTGAAAGACAGGGACTAGCGTGGGTTTGTTTTGTTTTGTTTTTTTGTTGTTTTGTTTTTTTTTTGTTTTTTGGCTTACCTTGGTTCCATTTGGAAGAATAGCTGGGCTCTTTGGGTTGCTGGCTGGACTTGTACCACGCTGCGGGCTTTGGTCCCGCACCCAGACAGCCGCGGCTCTCTGGCCAGCCACAGTGCAGGGATTCTCTGCCTGCAATCGTACTTACTAAAGCCTGCAACAGGGAGAGAGGCCAGCCTGGCTCCCAACCTGTCATCTGAGAGAGGCTGCTCCTCTGTGGTAGACACAGCTGTGACTGGTGGCAGCTGCCACTGGCGTGGCCCACTTCTGGCCATCAGGAAGTGCTCCAATGTTCAAAATGGTAAGTTAGCCAGCTGGAGTTGATCTCCATCCCTTCAGGAAACTGGTTTGTTTCTTCTGGCCTCACATTCTTTTAAACAAGGCCTGAGGAGTAGGAAAAGATGAACAGGCATTGACTTTCTTTTACATGAAGTGATGAGAACAGAGGCCTGAGGCTCCTTCTTTCTGTCAGGCATACTTGAGGGTTCAGGTATCTGGTAGGGAGAGGAAAGGAAGGAACACATCTTCTCTTTGGCTGGTGGCCTTTCTGCAAGGCTCTTTCAAAGCTAGGTTCAGTTAAGCTCCCTTAAAGGAATGGTTCTCTGGTCAGTTTTATAGTCGTGTTTGGTGGGCTGTAGCTGGCCTGGCTTTGCTTTGGAGAGTGCCAACAGACCACTTTTTGAGACCTCATGTCTACTGGTGACGATATTCACTCTCCAGCGCCATTGGAATTTCCCACCAATGTGAATGCTGGGGTATCGCTGGAGATACAGATACAAGAGAACATGCCCTGTGAAAGAAATGGCGAGTGTCGACGTGAAGACCTCCTTAAGTACCCCATCCTCTGCAGACTGCCCATCACACACAAACAAGGCCAGGTTGGGCGGTCTAGCTGAAAAGCTGCCACTGCCTCAGCTTGACTATTGGTTAGTGTCTCATGGATTTGTGTTTTTGAACATTCTTTGTAGCACTATTGAAGACTGACTGAAGTTAATTGGTGTTTGGTTTTGAAAATGAGTTAATGGTACTCTCAACTCAGTAGTGGGAGAACAGGAGGCTGTTCTCACTCATACTAACATAGTATCTTGAGGAAGTTGGTGGGCACTGCAGTGATGTTGGTAGAACTTCTTGGGTGTTTGGGTTTTTTTTGTTTTTGTTTTTGTTTTTGTTTTTTTGAGGGGGCGTTGAGAAGAGAGAGGGCTTTCTTTAAATTCTGTTCAGAGCCGGCTCCCTAGAGGGCAGCACACTCTGAGTGCCCATTTAGAAGCACAGCCACAACAGGATTCAGATTTCAAGTGGCTCTTCCTGTAAGTTCTGTTCACATTACGGCTGGGCTGGTGTCCCAATGGACACTGCACGTCAAGACTGTTCTCGACTTGCCTGTGGTTCAAGATGGAGAACAGGATGCTTCCTTATGAGAAGTCTACACTGGGCTGCCAGTACCCTCTGCTAGGTTTCTCTCTCCTTGTCCAGAGGCAAAGATGATTTCAAAACATGAAGTGTAACCTTCTAGAGGCATTTACAGTATTTGGGCCCAGCTTTACCGCTAAGAGAACATTTAATTGACACCTCTGTTAGAGTGTGTGCAGACCTCTGAATCCTGGAGCAAATTTAAAAATTAAGTTCAAACAAACAAACAAACAAACCCAACCCTGTTTCCAGTGGCAATTGGCATAAGCAAAGACAGAAACAGAGGGACTCTGGAGACATCTGTATTTGTGAGAAAGTGATAAAGCTCTGGAGGAAACATCGAACCCAAGGGTTGCTGGCCAGCTGGGCAGAACCTCTTGGTGAAGGACTGTGGATGCAGGCACATTTCTCTCACGCCTATGTCTGAGAGAACACGGTCTTCACCACTTCTACTTGTTACAGTATAAGGTGAACAGCATTGACCATACTGAGAAAATGGTTCCCGCAAATTAGAACAATGAAACCACAGGCAAAGAAACAAAATTAAGACCCAGGGAAAGCACTGGGCAGAGCCTCAAAGTTATCTTGTGCCGTTATAAAACATAAAATCTAGTAAGATAATTGAGGGTTGTTAGCGCGTCATTAAGGACGTGTAAAAAAATCTGTCAGACAAAAGCCAACCCCACACCTGAAAGTCCCAGCTGGTGACCGAGGGGCCTCTGGGTAGGAAGGGTTCAAGGCTTGTGAACCATGCGTTGTACGACAGCCCACCATCCTGCATCCTCACGGAGACCCTCCCACATCCTACTACTGACTCCTCAGCTCTAACCATGGGAATGATGACCATACCTCCTCAGCCAGCAGGGTCTGGAGACTCATTTCTAAACAGTGCACTTTAAAAATTGGAAACGGCGAGATGAAGAAAAATTCAATTAAGCGGAAATGAGTTTTGTTTTATTGCCTGCTGCTGAAGGGCTCTGGGCACGCTGAAAGCTAAATAGAAGCACATCACTAGCTCTCTCTTTCTTGGATTGGTCAAGTGCCCCCCTCCCTTTTTTTTTTTTTTTTTTTTTTTTTTTTTTTGCCGTAGTTGCTCCAACTGTTCTATCAGTGACTGGAGCCAAAAAGAGAGAGCTCAGCAAAGCCATCCCATCCCCACTCTGCTTGGTAGGACCACACTAAAAGCACAGATTCACGCTGCTAGCCCTGGTGAGGAGCTGCAGGTTTGGGAGGGGCACCAAGCGTTCCTTTGCTTAGTGAGGCAGAGCATAGGTGGACAGGGCAAGGGCACCTCCACTCCCACCTGTCGCCGCCTACAGGCAGGGATCACACTGGACTTTCCCATGTGAGGGCTGTATTCGGCCTAACGAGCAGGTTCTGGGCTGCAGGACTCCCGGTGCCACTCTGAGCTCACACTCAGACCTCAAAGCCCCAGATCTCCTAGGCTTTGGATTCCTGCCCCATCCTTCACGGTGTAAATTTTGTACAGTTCAAAAGAAAGGAAGTTGCATTTTCCTGGGAAAAGAAGAAAAAAAAAAAGCGCCCACCCCTCCTTATTTATTGCCACGTGACTTTGGGAGCAGAGATGGCGCATTTGTTTGTATATGCCTCCTGTGTTGCTGGCATGAGATGTGAACAGTAAAACTGTAAAATAAAGGTGGACATTCTTTAGAAGCTGATGTGCCTTGCTTTTTACTTGGTCCTCTGGAGATTTTCTTTCTTGACACGGGTAGCATAAAAAGACTGTCATCACCACAAGGAAACCAAAAACATAACTCTGAATTCACTTACAGCCGTGAAATAGTATGAAATGCCAGGCTGGCTGGCCACCAAGCCCCAGGGATCCTCCGGTCTCCATGCCGGCCAGCATGAGGCCAGGTCAGCTTTACAGCGGATGCTGGGGATGCAAACTCAGGCCCTCATGCACGTACAGCAGGTACTTCACTGTCAATCACCCCAATCCCCTTGGGTTTTGCAAATAGCAATTTCCTGGGGAGCACAGTCCTCTGCCCCTCCATTTTGGAAACAGGTAGGAAAAAAAGTCTATTGACCACATAATTTGTAATGACTGTTTGTGTTATATTTTTATAGCCATTCACTCTTACAATCTCTCCTGTACAAAGCATCTGCAATGTTTATATTTGGGTGAGGGAAGACAGGAGGGAGAGCAGAAACCCTCACCAGAGTGATCAGGGCTCTCAGACAACTGTTTTCTAGGGAAATTTCCATCTAGGGTTTTTTTTAAATTCTCTCCAGGGCACATGTTAGTGTGAAGTTTAGTCAGAATGAAGAGAGCACTAGAACTCAATGGAAACCAACTACCCACCAACCAACCAACCACCAACCACCAACCCACCAACCACCAACCAACCAACCACCAACCAACAACCAACCAGCCAACCAACCACCCGCCAACCAACCAACCACCCACCAACCACCCACCAACCAACCAACCAACCACCAACCAACCAACCAGCCAACCAACCAGCCAACCAACCACCAACCACCCACCCACCCACCCACCAACCAACCAACCACCAACCACCCAGCCAACCAACCACCCACCAACCCACCCCACCACCCACCCACCAACCAACCAACCACCACCCACCCACCAAACCACCCACCAACCAACCAACCAGCCAACCAACCACCCACCCACCCACCCACCAACCAACCAGCCAGCCAACCAACCAACCACCCACCCACCCACCAAACAACCAATCACCCAACCAACCAAACAAGGGACTGGAGAGATGTTCCAACAGTTGAGAGTGCTTACTGCTCTTACAGAATTTGGTTTCCAGCACCCATACTGAGTGGCTCACAACCATCTGACACTCCAGCCTGGGGGCGGGGGTTGGGGAGAACACTGATACCCTCTCCTGAACTCTGTAGGTACCAGCACTCATGTGCACATATCTACACACAGACATGTAATTAAAAATACAATAAATCTTTCAAACAAAAACAAAGAGCCTTCAAGATACCAAAGTCATGGTATTTCTTCAGAGTTGGGCTCTCATGGCAGAAAATCTAGAGCATTGCCTTCCCCTAGTCATTCGTTCTGTCCAGTTGAAGAGACAACACAGACATCTGCTTGTCCAAGACGGTAGCTGCTACAAGGCACACATGGGCTATTTAAATGTGAACTGATTGATATGAAATAAAATGAAAAGTTCCCACTCTTGTCACGGTTCACTGTGGCTGGTGGCCGCGGGATCAGGACAATGCAGATGTAAGAGTTCCTCCCATTGCAGACATGGTCCGTCAGCCAGTGCTAACAAAACCTGGCTAGGGAGAGTGGGCAGAGAACACTCACTTGTCACATGTGTAGCTGCTGGCCATCCTGGAGTACCTGGAGCTGCATGTTCCCAAATATAACCCCCAATATGACCCCCTGTCATGCTTTGTGGACACTCTCTCCTCTTTCCTGGATATACATACACCTTTTGTTTGAAGCACGGCAGCCAACGACTTGTTCAGAGCCCAGGTTAGGAGGCTGGACACAGGGCCTGCGGTCTCTAATGCTGCCACTGGGATGCTGTGAGGTGATCCAAGTCTTAGGCACACTCTGTGCCCTGATGTCTGCTATCAAGGGGATTTATGCCCTTTGCCGAACTCATCACCTGTGGTTGCTATTTCATTAGGCCAACATTGGCAAAAGACCTTGCTGGGTTATGTATCAAAGAAAGGTAGAGAAGATAAAGGCATCACCTGGACGTAGGGTTTCTTTTTTCTTCCCCTTCTTGGCTAGTCCAGTCAGTCCCTTGGGCAGTTCTTATGGAAAGCACAGCCTGCTACCAAAGGTTCTGTGGTGTGCCAGCTGGTGACTAACCTATTCCTGAAGCACTGCCGTTGGGACTGTTGCATGACGGGGGCATGTTGCAAACCAATCTTGGAGTCTCATTTGTCCCCCATTCTCAGCCCTTTGTCACCAGCCTATGAGTTTTTGCTTGTCCTCAGCACAGTAGGCTGAAACCTGTGGGGCCATGTCCACCCTGTGCCGTAGTGCACGCAGCTCCCACCGCAGTGCCAGCCTTTTGGAAATTATAGGGGGAGAGGACTAGGTTGTCCCTCCCATCCCGATAATGGTTTTGTCGCTGGGAAGCGGCTCCTGAGAGGTGTGATGTGTTTCAGACCATGGCTTTTCAAAAGGGCAGCTGCTTAAAAAGGAAAGTAAAGAGGTGGGGATGGAGGCTGGAGAGCGGGCTCAGTGGTTAAGAGCATGTACTGCTCTTCTGGAGGACCTGAGTTCAGTTCCCAGCACCAGCATCAAGTGGCTCACAACGTCAAGCAACTCCAGCACCAGAGGAATCCAACACCTTTAGCCTCCACAGGCACCAGCACTCACATGACAGGAGCATACTCCCCTGCCACTAATATATATGTATATTTTTAAATGGCACACGACTTTAATCCTAGCACTTGGGAGGCAGAGGCAGGCAGATCCCTGTGAGTTCCTGGTCTACAAAGGGAGCTCCAGGACAGCCAGGACTTCATAGACAGATGCTGGTGCAGAAGACCAGTAAACTAACAAACAAAATACAGACAAGGAACCGCAGGCCAGAAAGCATTAAATAAGGCATACTGGGCTTGGGGGATGGTAAAGAGCTGGCCTTGCTTCAATCCCAGAATTCACGTGGAAGGCATAGAAAACCTCTGGTGTTGGATGCTTACAATCCCAGCCCTGGGGAGGCAGAGACAAGTGGGTCCCTGGGGCTTGCTGTTCAACCAGCCTAGTCTAATCTGCAAGCCCCAGGTTCTAGAAAAAGAGCATGCCTGTCCTAAAAACAGAACAAAGTAGGTGGTTCCTCAAGAGCCACACTGGGGTTGACCTCTGGCCTCCACCTGCACCTGCACAAACATGCATGTGCACTCACCTATATACATGGATAGAGGTACACACACACACACACACACACACACACACACACACACACACACACACACGGCCCTCTGAGAACAATTAGAAGCTCAACCACCACTGTCCCTTGCTTTCCTAGCTAGCCGCCTTTCTTCTTGGGCCTGTGATTCTACTGAGCTAAAATTAAACAGGATAAAGAGATCTAAGGCCATGCTGTGGGTTCTAACCAATTGCTGAACTAGGGGGACAGACCAGAAGAGAGAGGCTCCTCAGTATACCCTAGTGTGTTCCCCTAGATTTGATCCTTGAGATGTGTGGGGCATGCCTGTAATCCTAGTACTTGGGAAGTAGACATGAGTTCAGGGTCATCCTCAGCTACACAGTGAGTTCAAGGCCAACCTGGGCTACATGAAATCCTGTCTCAAACCCCCCCCCCCCCCAATCCCACATGTATACAAAATGTCTTTCACACACTAAAGGGAAAAGTGCTCACCCCTTTTTTTACCACACTTCTTTAGGGTTTATCATTCAGAGTCCCCCGGCTCCTTTCTTCACTGGGAGGCTCTGGCGGCTGACCACGGAGCAGTGAGCATGCTCAGCTTGGATTATTTGGATCGCTGCTGTCGTGGTGGGGAACCATGTGGTCAGTGCTGCTAGAAGAAATGTTAGGGCTTAAACACAGGGAAAAACCTTTTGTCATGTGGGCCCAATCTCGAGGAAAAGGGAGTCCCGCAAACAGGCTGTCCAAACTTGAAGGTCGTTTAAGCGATCAGCACCTGCCCTGGGAAGCCATAGCACATTCTTTCAGAGAAAGCAGAGCTGCACTCCCAACCAAGCGTTGATTTCTTCACGTTTTTGCCAATGTGCCTTCAAGGTTTCCTGTCCTGGGAGTGATTTTTCCTTTGCTCCTCCCCTCAGACACAAAGGTTGAATTGAGATATACACAAACTATACATTATTTTATAAATGTAACAAGTCACAGGCTGTGTCTGACAGGAGGAGACTGTCCTCAAAACAACACGTCATGAACAGCACCAGGGCTCCCGGGCTGGCCTTGAACTCGCTGTGTCATCGAGGATGACCTTTGAACGCCTGTCTCTACTTCCCACGTATCTGGGTTACAGGCATGCCCCACCATGTCTCAAGGATCGAATCTAAGGTCAGAATGGCTTCCAAGTGGAGACTGATACAGGTGGACAGAGCTGACAAGGCTGTGAAGCTGAGCTGTCGCCAAAGGATTTTATGTATTATTATCTATCTACCTACCTACCTACCTACATACCTACCTATTTTTTCCTAAAACTGGGTTTCTCTGTGTAACAGCCCTGGATGTCCTGGAACTTGATCTATAGACCAGGCTAGCTTCGAACTTGCAAAGATTTGCCTGACTCTGCCTCCCAAGTGCTGGGATTAGAGGTGTGTGCCACCACACCCCAGCTTTATGTATTTAAAAAAAAAAATCAAAAATATTTATGTATATGTGTGCTTATACACATGCTGTAGCGCACATGTAGAGGTCAAAGGTCAGAGGGCAACTTACACAGGTTGGTTCTCTCCTTCTACTGTCCCAAGGATTAAAATTAGGTTGGCAGCCTTGGTTAAGGGCATTGATTGACTGGCAGAGCCACCTTTCTGTCATTGGTATTATTATCAAAGATTTATCTTCTTCTTGCTAGCCAAATCTGGACCAGCATCTCTTGTTGTTGAGGGGGGTTTGGGGATCTGTGAAAGCGGGGGTGGGGAAGACTGCTTTATGAAAGATAAAATACAGACTGAAAAAAGTGGTCTTGGCATACCCTTCCAGTTGGAAATAAGCATTTTTTTTTAAAAGCCATTAAAATGGTAAATAGGTTTTAACAGATGGCTTTCCCACAGCAATGGAAAGCCCAGGCAAGGACTTTGGGGTTAAATCTCATATTTTAGTCACCTGGGACTAGTTTATTATTGCAGAAAAACAAACATCCATAAAGTTGACAGCTTCCTCCTCGTCTCTCAAGTGGAGTCCTTGAAGTTGCCCGTTCACCAGCCAGCTGAGAGGCGGCTGCCTGCAGACAGTGACCTGGGGGATTCAGGTTACATTTTTGACACCTGTCAACTGCAGGGCTTACAGCTCACCCAGGCTGGAGGCCTATGACAACCAAGAAACTCGATTACTGGTGGGCCAGGACATTTATGCTCAATATGTGTGCTGGCTTTTTCCTTTTTTAAAAAATCATTTTAACATTTAATGCTTCTCAATTAAAGTGATTTCCTGGAGTGGATGCCAAGCTTCGTTTAGAATGCGCATTAACCACTTTCTGTATCGGTAGTTAAAGGCACGGAGGGATTTAAACAGCAATCCACAAGTCTGTTCAGTCAAGGTTTGGCGGAATAAAGCAGATTATAAACAATAATATATGTCTTTCTCTTCTTTTTCTGGAAGGGTTCCAAACTCACAAACAGGGCTAAAGTGCTATAAACATATCCAGGACTAAGCTTTGGGCTCCACAAATGTACTCTGTGAAAGCCACAGCATCAGAGTGCCACTTTTTATCCCATGTACGTCTGTGTTCACGTACTTTGAAAGAGCTTTTTATTACACAAAGTGTCCATCAAACGAACTTACCTGCTAAATATTAAAATAGAAACCAGGATCGCTATGCAACTGGGAGAGAAAAATAAATCCTGGCTGCAGTGGAGCGGATGACCGATGCTCCCACACAAGGCAGTCTGAACGTGACTGTCTTCATGACCCGCAGGTTCAGTCACAGTGTTCAGGGTCAAAGGGTCATTCCCCACCTAAGAGAGACTCCCACGGAATGCCTAGGGCTCCTGGGAGGCCAATGCACATTGTAGGACAGCTTTTCCTGGTTTCATCTTTTTTGGTTGTTGAGTTGATTTTATTGAGACGGATCTTGCTACATTGCCCAGTCTGGACTCAGACATCCTGCATCAGCATTTCAAGTGTGAGACACGGGGGCTCACCAGCACAGTTTCTAGCTGCTTTTTAACTGTAACTGCTGACTCAGTCATTCCCTATGCGACAAGTCAAAAAAAGGAGCCAGGACGATCTGGCCCCACATACAAAGCAGTGTGTGTGTGGGGGTGGGGGGGGGGGGGGGGCTGTGAACACCCTGCTCTGGTTTTTAGGGCCAGGAAGCTAGACACTGGTGGAGGAAGGAATACTGCCTTTAAATGACCCAGCACACGCACCCCAAAAATGTCAACTAATAACTTGACTCTGACTGTGCCAAGAGAATGCCATAACAAAACACAGCAAAGCAAAGTGTGAAGAATTCATGTATACAAGTGAATGACTCACACCAGGCTGACTTGCATTCTGCTCCTGAGGGAGAGCCATACCTACCTGGAGTATCTCAGGGCTCCGATTACAGATGAGGCCACACAGCTTTTCCTGTTCTACTTTCAGTGGAATGCCAATGACTGCATGTCTGAAAAACTGATCGTACTTGGTGTATGACGCTCGCTAAATGATAAGTATAAGAAGTGATGGTGCCCACGAGTCTGATAATCTCCATGCTTTGAACCAGAAACTCTCTGGTGAAGACTTATAACTGGCTATAGAAACACAGACAGATGCCTGTTCAAGGCAAAGCTCAGTAGTGACACCATACTTTTGAAGTGACAGGACTGCAAGACAGAATTAAAGAATTTCTGTGTTCTAACAGAGAGCCCAATGGATAGATACAATATCCACTAAGACACCGATAATACAACTTTTGAAGGTGGCTGTTTTGTTTATCCTGAAAACATGGTAGAAAAAGAACTTCTGGATCTGGTTTAAAGGGCTTGGAAATCCCTGAGATTTCAAAGAAACAAGATTACTCGTGTATAATGTATATTTTATGAAGCTTATGTTAAAATGGGTCTTTTACTGTTCCTAGTTTATGACCTTGGACAATCTCAGTTCCGAGTTTCAATTTCCTTACTTTGTAGACTAGAGAAAATGGCAATTATTTTTATCTTTACAATTATTCTTACGTTAAATTAAGTTCCCAAGAATAAACCCTGCATAAAAGGAAACTGTGGTTAGTACACTCAAGTTGGTATCACTGATGGTAAGATGTGTTAGTTTATACATCACTTAAATAGAGACAACTGGATTCTATGAGTCATTTGTGGTGTTGCTCCGTGCCTGTGGGGAATCCCCGACAGTGGGAGGACATGTCCCTCATGGTGGGGAGGCCGGAGCAGGAGTGTAGGCTGGGACTCCATAGCTCAGAGGTGGAGGAAACAGACAATGGGCAGGCTATGACTCTCAAGGCCTGCCCCTACTACCCTATGTCTGCCAGGGAAGCCCCAAGTCCACAGTTCCACAGACTCCCAGTCGGGACGAGGTGATAAACACTGAGTCTATGGGGCCATATTTCAGACAAACCATACAGGAGCCACACCCACCACCGTCTATAAGACATCCAACTCTGGAAATATTAATGTGAAAATTTGGCCTCTTAGACTAGATCTAGTACTTTAATTACTATGAAAACGTTTGTCCCAAATCACCTTAGGAACTAGGATTTGAAATTCATTAATAAACATGTAAACTTAATGTATTTTGATTATGAAATCAAATCTGGTAGGTACATACTTATTTAGTGTTTAAGGTTTGTAAAATGATTTTTTAGGGACTCAAAATTTGATACTATCCTTTGTGTTTCAACTTAAAAAGAATAAATATTTAAAAGTCTCCATGTCCAATTGAGCATATATTTTCTTCGACATGAAACCTTTTCTACAAGCTAGCTCTGCCTGTCACATATCTTATTCATTAATCTTGGAGATGATGTACTTCACACAGAATAATAACCTATAGCTAAGTAGTTAAACCTGGCAGGAAGCTATGAAATTCTTATTTAACAGGCAGGGTCACTGGATCATGGGAACCTTTTAACTGAAAACCGCTGAAACATTAAAACAGGACAGAAGAGACAGAATTCCAGAGATTACGCTCAGGCTGTTCTCCTTGTACCCGACAAGCATAGGGGGCAGCAGCATGTGACCAGCTGGCTGACTCCTGCTCGTCAATATTAGAGATTGTTAACAAGTTAGTCAGTTCCTGATGGTAAGCCACGATGTTCTAGGAGACTCTTCTAGACAACTTGGATAGAATCCTGAGATATGTTAATTCTTAACACCCATGCTGACAGAAAAGCAAGGGCCACTGAGTTAGACCGTCAGTAAGTCCGAGAAATAGCTGCAGGTTGAATGAAAAGCAATACCTGAAAATGTCAAGCTGCTTTGCGGGCTAACAAGAGCAAATGGGATTCAGTAGACGTGTCCTCAACGGTGGTTCCATTAACCAGCCTGCGTCTTTCACTTTTCCTCACACTGCCTTACTAACAAAGTCTGCTTTACAAAGCTACTGCGCAGTGACGACAGGTTAAACCATGCCTAGGAAATCATTCTGAAAAGCAAAATGAAATTAAATAGACATGTGAAAAAAAATCTCACCACACACACACACACACACACACACACACACACACACACACACACACTTCAATGGATGGGCTCATTTCTGAACAAATCTGAGGCCAAATAATTTAGCTCAACTTCTTAGCCAATGCCTCATGAAACACTCCTAATGTGGTAGTTAGTGTGGATATGTATATTAATAGGTATTCTAGTTGGATTCTTGGTCAATGATTTAAAAAGAAAAACAAAATCAAACAAGCAAACAAAAATCACCATTGATTTTTGTCTGGACATCTAGCCTGGTGATAAGTGTTAGCAAAGGCAAGGTCCTGGCTGTGTGGCTCTAGCCCCCACACCACCACTGCCGCCACCAACCTCTCCTGTCCAGTTCTTCTGAGAGGCGCCACCACGTAGACCGCACAGTAGAAGCACTTAAAACTAAGAGAACCGTCAGCCAACCAAAGGCTCTTGTCTGTGACAGGAACCAGAAACGATCTCTGAGAGACTGAACAGCGACAAAGGACAGGTTCTAGGAGAGTGTGAAGCCTTCAAAATTCCGTGCCCAGCACAGCACTGTCCCAAGACAGGAGGTTCCAGCTTTCCGAAGTCACCCCAAACCCCCTCACATTTACGAGCTACGAACCAGAAGGCAGGCTCGGGTAAGGCCTGGGTGTAGGTTAGGGCAGAGTGCTTGCCTAGCTCACACAAGGCCCTGCCCTCAGTGTCTAGTACAATTTACACACGCAAACTCAGCCGGAGTTCCGAAGGTAAACTGAGTCAGACACTGCCTTCTCTTTGACATTTGTTGACATGATTTTCTTTGCATTTCTCATTTTTCACCAGTGTGCACCCAAACTACCATGACCACAATGAGACTACTTAAAGGCAATCGGGGCCTTTTAGATCAGTCAATAGAGGATAAAGTAAATGACAACCATGAATAAATATTAGATACAGGAAGACTGAGGCAGGAAGACAAAGCCAAAAAAGAAACAAACAAACCAAAAAAAGCAACATAAAGAAAAAAGGTAAGCATGCGTTCACACATAGGCACGCTATGGAGGAGGCATGCAGGATGACAGGCCAAGAAATAGTGAACTGCGAAAGCAGTTAGAATGGGAAGTACTAGATACCAAAGGTGGTGCTGTAACAAGTGTATCTCATCACAACCACATTATGAGTCCTGCCAGCCAGCTTTTAGCAACCATTTTAAAAATGCTCATATGCATTAGAAATATCAAATTAGAGAGCTGAAATCAAGGGTGAGGTAAAATAAATTCTAATTAGTAAACATTAACAACAGAAAGAGCTGGACATTTTCACTGGGCGTCAGTGGCACACACTCAGTACTCGGGAGGCAGAGCCAGGCGGATCTCTGTGAGTTCGAGGCCAGCCTGGTCTACAGAGTGAGATCCAGGACAGATACCAAAACTACACAGAGAAACCCTGTCTTGAAAAACCAGCCAAACCAAACCAAACCAAACCAAACCAAACCAAAAGCAAAACAAAAAACCAAAAAGAGCTTGACATTTTCAAGTGCTTGCTTGCTGAGGTCTGAGCAGAAACAACTCTCATGGATGAAGACTTCCTATGGCATGTTCTAATAAGCAGTTGCCTTACACATGACTAGCAAGAAGTGAAGGCATTACTGACTGAGTCTGCTGGAGTGTGTGAAAAGCACAGTCCCTGTGCATCAGGGAAGTTGGCTGGCTGGCTGGCTGCTTCAGGGCACTGTTCTTTGTTGATGAACTGCAGCCTTTGGTAATGAACTCAGGACCTGACTGGTGTGTGACAGGCTAGCATAATAATTCAATAATTTAAAGGGAATGAAAATAAACCATGACTCAGTGTTCGCTGACATTTATGGATGAAATCCTCTTTAGAAGACTCAGGAAAATGATCCATAGGATACTATGTGATAGTAAGGCTTTTGGAAATTCAGACGTTGGGAACAGAAGAATAGAAGTTTTGGAAATTAATTTTAGAATTCACCAGACTTGAAACTATTAAACTGATATGATATTTACCCCCCAGACATTTTTTATTTATTGAGACAAGGTCTTGCATGTAACTCAGGCTTCTTTGAACTTGTAATCTTTCCTCCAGCACTGAAATCCTCCCCAGTGCTGGGGTGATAGGCACCATCACACTCAGCCTCACTGGTAACTGTTTTTACTCAGTCTCAGATTTAAAATCTTTAAAATAAAGTCAGTAACACAATCCTTATCTTTTGTTCAAAAAGTCTATATAATTTTAATTGTGGCAGAGCAAGCAATAAAAACCTGTCTAAGGGCAATCTCTGTTTCTCTGGTTCTCTCTCTCCCAATAAAGCTCTAAAAGGTAAAACAAAACAAAACAAAAACCCGTCTAAGAAATACCGAGTTCCATCTGCAAAAGGAAGACAGATGGAAGAAGTTCCTGAACAGTTTCTTGCTCAGAGAACTACTCTAAAATGTTTACATGAATGAATAACTTGACTTGCTAATGCTGTAAAGATGGACAAAATAATGCCAATTAAAACCCGCACATGGTGTCAGTGTCAAGGTTACTTTACTGTAACCAAGGGATAATTTTTATTTTTTCATTTTTTTCAGACAGGGTTTCTCTGTGTAGCCCTGGCTGTCCTGGAACTCACTCTGTAGACCATGCTTGGCCTCAAATTCACAGAGATCTGCCTGCCTCTGTCTCCCCAGTGTTTGGAATAAAGGTATGTGCAACCATGGCCGGCTTTTCTTTAGACGATCCGTTTGATGGATGTGGACACAAAAGACTTGTGTTAAGGTGACCGCAGAACAGCCAGGACTAGGCAAAAGGACAGAGAACAGAGGATGACACCAACTTCCCAGTGTGCGTCAACGCCAATCCCACAGGTAGTTATGAAATTATTTCAAAAAGTGATTAGCCTTGGTGAGTGGTTTGGTTTCGCATCTCAGAATGTATGAAGGTATACAAATGAGAAAACAAGCAGTACTCATATGCCAGATGATGTGGAGGGGTTTGCTCCAGGATAGGCTAGCTAATGCTAACAAAAACAGTATGCACTGCTACGGGGCTCCACCAAGCAAGGTGTGTGCTATTGTAACAGCCATACCTGTTAGAAAGTTATCTTTTAATGGCTACGTTTGCATCGCTGCTAATCTCTTCTTTCATTTCACTTTCTATTTATTTTTCTTACATAATGTCAAGAAATCCCCTAGGTGAAGTTCTTAAGGTTTAAAAGGGAAAACCCAGGGAGTCAGGCTCAGAGTTGGTACAATTGTTTATCTTTAAAATAAAATCGTGGCACACCTAAAACAAAACAGTGTTCTCCTAGCACCAGAAACAACTCCCACAGGAGCACACCAGGCAAGCAGACCGCCCAGCAGGTATCAGGGCAGGCCTGAGTTGGTTTCTTTAGAGTACTGCTGCAAAGGTCCTTATAGCTAATTTAGAGTCCTTAGGGAAGTTCTTTTCCTGCTTTGTGTTTAAGGAATCCCGATCTAACAGATGTTCTCCAGAACCCATGTCTCAATCCTCAAGTGAGGTTGCTGAGTACCACGCTGAAATGCTAAAGGTCCCGAGCTTTCACTGATTGTTGAGCGGACTTCCACAGCCCCAGGTGACAGAATCCTGTCCTCTCCCTCATTTTGCTTTAACATCCCTTCCTCTCCTTATAGTATGTTTTCAAGTCTGTCTTTACAGAAGAGCCATTTTAACCACCTATTTAGATCAGCTGTGAAACGCTACAGGACCATTTGCTCTTTACTGGGCCGGGATTTCACGACTTCCCTAACTGTCAGTGTAGTCCATGCTGATCGGCACATTTTGCTTCTGTATTGAGAAAGAGATAGATAGATAGATAGATAGATAGATAGATAGATAGATAGATAGATAGACAGATGGTTAGATAGATCAATAGACAGAGAGAGAGAGAGAGAGAGAGAGAGAGAGAGAGAGAAGAACAGCCATGTTTAATATTGTGAAATATGATCTGTCTGCTCCTCTCCCCACCCTCTAGAGCAGTGATAAATTTCAAAGCGTGCTCGGCAGAATTGGATTATATTATGCACAGTACACATGTTCATCACCAAAACTGTACTCCTCCAGAATGTATGCATGGAGAATGAATTGCTGAGACGTCAGAACCCTAGTTCCTCAGAACTGATTTTATTAGCCAATGCATACCAAAGATGGGTGGTAAGGAAGTATCGTTTTTGCAGTTTCTTTCATCCTGAAGTCCTATTCCATCAGACTGTGCTTTTCCAGCCTCTGGATCAAGCCTTGCCAGCTCTGTGCCGCTGCAGCACCTGAGAAACTGCTTTGCAGCCTGTCACCTCTTCTGGCAGACAGCCGTCTTGGTCTCGGAGAGTGGGGTCAGCGCCAGACTGGAGCAGCAGCTCCACAATGTCCAAAAACTCGCAGGCAGAAGCTACAAGGGAAATGGAGAAACATAAAAATGAGTTTCAGCAAGACAGGAATACCACTCCTGTGTGGCAGGAACTGAGCAGGGCGCAACAGCGAGCACCCTAATGGTGGCCACATGGTCAGGCCTTGTAGCAAGAACAAGTCTTAGGAAATCAGATCCTTTCCCTTGTGTAGAAACAGAGTGTATTTGTTAAATTGTGAGGCTTTGATCCTATTTCCAGGGACAAATGAAAGCAAAAAGTAAAAAATGCAGTGGTTAAGTGTTTAATGTTGACTGATCTTCATTTTCCAAATAATGATAAGTGGGTAATCCATGTCAAAAGGCTAAATCACTGCATCAAATAAAACACTGTTTGATCTCTGAACAGGAAACATACAGATATAATTCAATTCACATAGGAAGGAAAACCTGGTCTAGGAATTAGACCATCAATCACTATGTGAAATCTTGTGTGTGGGTTCGTATGTTAACATGCATGTGCAGGTGTGCTCACCTGGGTGTGAGTGCATGGCGACCAGAGTTCAAGTGCCCTTCATTGCTGCCCACAGGGTCTCTTACTGATCTGGAGCTGGCCAGCCAGCTCCTGGGATCCTGCTACCTCCATCTCTCAGAAGCGGGGTTACAGGGGTGCAGCTTGGCTTTTATGTGTGTGTGCTGGGGCTCTGGGCTCATTTCCTCAAACTTCCACAGTGAGTATTTTACACACTAGCCATCTCCCCAGCCCCTAAAGTCTTAGAGGAGAGAAGGGGCGTGGCTGGCGTCACCAGGTCTAGGGCACAGGAGGGGAGTCCATCAAGACTTGTGATGAAGACGGCACTGTTACTGCCCCAGGACAGACAGACAGACCAACTGGTTAGGGGCAGAGAGCCATCTATCTTCTGCACATATACAGAAATCGGATCTAGGACAAAGCCAGTATTCTAATCAAGGAGGGACCAGATCTAACAATTACATGGGCTGAAATGACTCGAGCTGAAGGCAAACGGGCATTTCACACCAAAGGAAACATCAACAGCGGCAAACACAAAGGTGAGCAGCCACACCTGGGTCACATAATAAAAATCAACGCAGAGTCAGCTGACAAAGCTAAGCAGGGGGGCCTGATGTAAGGAGGGCACCCTGAAGTCTCCTGAGCATGCACCCTGGGGCAGTCACTGTGGACATGCTTGTCATTACAGGCTAGCCTTAAACAGCCCCCTCCCCCACCTCCCAGTGAAGGACGTCTATAGAGATTTCTGCAGGTTCTCCAGCAGGTATTTGAGGAATGTACATATCAGCACCATTCCTAAAGAGCATCAAGTGCAGCAGTAACCGGAGAAACGGAACACTGTTGGTCTAGAAGTGAAATCCTACACACTGTGAAAACCAAGGAACTCCAACTTCACACAGCATCGGTTTATCTCAAACACTTAAGGTTGAAGAATAAAAAAAAAAAAAAAAAAAAAAAAAGCAAATCAGAATACAATTTATCAGGATTCTATTTAAAGAAACACTTGACAAAATTGAACATTATTGCTTAGACATACAACTATGTTGTGAAACTATAAAAGAAAGCATTAATATAAAATTGCAATAGAACTAGGCACACACCTATAATTCAGCACCTGAGAGGCCTCGGCAGGGTTAGGGTTATGATACATTCAAGGCCAGCCTGGCCTACAGAGTGCATTCTAGGCCAGCTGGAACTACAGCAGGACCCGGTTTCAACACAACTAAACAGAACTTGAGTAGTAATAATTACCACAGTTACTGGGGCACTAAAGGAAGGACATGATTGGAGCACCACCCTCGAGGGCTCACCAGATGGTCCTGGTGATGTTCCAGTTCTTAAGCCAGGGAGCAGAGCCATTTCCTACAGCTGTAATTTACCTTACTCACACATTTTACAGAGGTTTTGGGGGTATGATATGTCCTGCAACAACAGAACGCCTCCTGAGAGGAGTCCCAGAAGGCTATGGAGGCTGATCCCAGGGCTGCTGTGGTGAGCGAATTCTGCACCCATCTTGTCAAGGACGCAGGTGAGGTCCCTGCTGTGAGAACTTCGGATACATGTAAATAGCCACTCTGGTGGAAGAGTGAGTGTGGCTAAGGCAGAGGGGGAGGGAAGGGAGGAGGGCAGCCCTTGACCTCTCCACACTGAGGACAGCCTTAGCTGCTAATTCCCTAGGCTGAGGAAGCTCCCTGCCACTCCCACTTTGCTGTTTTTTTTTTTTTTTGGAGACAGGGTCTCACCATATACCTCTGGCTGACCTGGAACTCATTATGTAGACAGGCTAGTCTTGAACTCATAGAGATCTACCCATGTGCCGCCTGAATGCTGGGATAAAAAGGGTATCCAACCAGGCTCTTTCTATTTGGTTATTTTAGCCACAACAGGAGGGTGAATTTGGTTAACAGCAGTTTCCACCTATATCAGATGTTCACGTGCTCTGTGTTGATCGCTATGGTATAATACAATGATTTCAAACTGTCCAGCCAATCTTACACGTCCAGGTAATACTTACTTGACCATGATTTTCTAAAACAGTTTGTGTGCAGGACTGGTATTATTTTGTGCATAGACATTCAACAGCAGAAGCAATAGAGGCCTGGACTTTACTGAGGGTGTTCTAAGCTACCAATCAATCTCTTTAATAGATGTAGGACCACAGACATTTCTTTTCTTTCTTGAGAAAGAGAACTTTGATAGTATCTTTCAAGAAATCTTTCCATTTCATCTAGGCTATCTAATGTATTGGCTGAAAGTTGTTCATGATGTTTCCTTGTTTGCTTAACAATACAATGTAAGATATTGGTCATTGTCTCATGCTTGAAATTGGGAATTTGCTCCTTTCTTGCACATGTGTGTGGGTGTATGTGTGTGGGTGTGTGGGTGCAGGTGCACATGCAGGCAGGTACATGTAGAGGCCAGAGCAGGGCATCGGTGTCTTCCTTTATCTTTTACTTCATATGTTTTTGAGACAGGGTGTCTCATTGAACCTGAGCCTGTCTATTCAACTAGCCACTGGCTAGTAAACTCCAGGTCTCTGCCTCACCAGCAGACATTTCAGGAGTAAGCCACTGTGTCAGACTTACATGGGTGCTGGGAGAAACTCAGGTCCTCATGCTTATGAAGCATGCCCTTTACCTTCTGGGCTATCTCCTCAACCCCATGGATTTCTTTTATTTGTAAGTTATTCAAAATTATGTTAAATTTTCAAATAGTTGGGTGTTTCCCAAATATATGTGTTATTAATTTCTAATTTAGTTCTGTAGTGGTCAGATGGCAAAATCTGCATGATTTTTATTAGTGTGTGTGTGTGTGTGTGTGTGTGTGTGTGTGTGTGTGTGTGTGTGTGTGTGTAAGATAACTGTCCTGCTCTCTTGGTATTAATAATTAAAGAGCCTGACTATCTTTACTCCTAGGCTGGTGCTTCCAGCTTTGAGCTTTCTGATGTTATGCTATGAAGGAGGCAAGAGATGTTGAGTAAAAGCCTGGGTATGGTAGACTATAAACTGTGTAGCTCTGGTGTCTTTTTATATTTTGGTTGGGAGCCTTGTCTTTTTATGGCTGAAGCATCTCTTCAGGCCTCGGATGGCTTTTTACATCCCTATCCTAATTACTTAAGTCAACAAACTCTTGTCCATCATCAGAGAGAACCTGGTTCTAAGTGAACCAGAGTGAAGGAAGGGCATTTTCTGAGCTAAAAGACCACCAGGGAACACTTTCTCTGCTTTCAGTGGTGAAGGATCTCTTGCATGGGAAAGTAGCATTTGATGAATGGATGGAAAATAGAGAAAAGGCAGAGAGAAAAAGCAAGAAGTGTCAGTTCCACACTTAGAACAGCTACCGTTTGGTGACGTAATGTATGTGTGTGCAGGTATGTGCAGACCTGAGCCTTGAGAGTTACTACTGGGGAACTTCCCTGACAAGGAGGAAGGCAGAGACAGGTCCAAGGGCCAAGATCACATAGTGTTTAAAATCAGAACACTCTTTCAGCATCTGCCCCCATTCATTGTGTTTGATGCTGGGGCCTCATGCTGTCTGCATACTGTACCACTGAGCCACATGGCCAGGCCATCAACTGACACTGAGAATTTAAAACTGCCCCCTCAAATAATCTCAATCAATATTTTTTACTTTAAATTTCTGGAGTTTAAACACAAATAACTGTATACCCACTTAGACTGAAATGCAGACAGTCCCATAAAATAGAAGTAGTTAAAGATGCACTGCCTGGGGTCAAGCAGCTGTGAGGACATATACATATGCATTTTATACACACACACACACATCATACACACATATACATATACATCATACACACATATATTACACACATATACATATACATTATACACACAAATATATATACATAACAAACATTACACACATATATACATACATCATACACTATACATACATTACATATACACATATACATATACATCATACACCATTCACACATACATTACATATACACATATACATCATATACACATATTACATATCCATATCTCTCACACACACACACACACACACACACACACACACACACACACACTGAAACCCATCTACAGAACATCTACATTCTAAACAATAACCATTCAGCAGTTGCTGTGGGGAGCACTTGGCTAGCTTTTAAAGGAGATCTTTTTAACAGTATTTGTTAGAAACTCTCTATATAAACCCATAATTCAGGGCAGCCATCGTGATCTAACGCTTAGTTCTTCTAACCCAACACTTAAGCAGCATGGGGCAAAGGAGATGTGTGCTGAAGATGCAGAATGTGGCCTTGCAGGCAAAGTGGTAGTTTCAGGTGTGCTGGACCACGAAGTCACCTTCCCAGCAGTGAAGTATGGTCTACTCAGGTTCTAACTCGGGAGCAGAGGTTTAAGAATTTAATTCCAGAGCTGGCTGACTGCAGCCACCCAACTAAGGAAACAGTGCTTGTGTTGTGTAACAGTCCAACACTCATGACTGGCCTGAGGGAAGTTTCATTTCACTCAGTGAAGGGGAGCGAGGCTGAGCTGACAGTACTTCAGAGCAGGGTGTGCTGCATACACATACATCAAGAGTTGATTAACAAGCACCTGAGGTTCATGTGAAGACAGACCCACATGGAAGCAGACGAGCCGGGAGTCAGCAGAGGAAGAGAGAGACAGACTAATTTAAATGATGGGATCTTGCCTATAAAGCCATACAGTGAGTTTATGCTGGATCTGAGGGGGCATGTGGAGGGCACGATGGCACCTAGGTGAGACTGGTTCATACAGGTGCCCAGCACACTGCTGTTGAAGAAATGGACCTGGATCTCCAATCACATGCTTGCTTCTTTTGTATCCTCTCCAGTGTATGCTCTGCTTTGTTCATTTATCCATTTGTTTATTTACTTGTTGGTTGGTTGGTTTGTTTAGGTATCCTTTTCATCCAGCATGGTGCTGAGAAGTTAGAATTTGCTCAGAACTTATTTTCCTGCCTCTAGCCTCTTTAGTGACTCACAGGTCACAAGCCAGAATGTGTAATCTTCTCACTCTCTCCAAACAAAGGCAAAGACAAGGAGAAAGGAGAGAAGCTGATGGAGACAGTCCTAACATCCTCCAAATTAGCGAGGGCCACATCGGTGCCCACAATGCTCAGGGAAATACACAACAGTCGGAAGGCCATCTTGGAAAAGCCCGTCCACAGGGACCAGCACAGTTGCTGAATTTATGGTTCCCTGGGAACCTCTATTTGTCAAGTGCCATACAGGCAGCCCCGACACTGGCACAGGTGAAGATGAATTTTCATTCAGAGCAGTGAGCCTTCTGACTCCATTAATCCTCGGGGTTTTGATGATGAATTTCTTTCTTTTTTTATTTTATTTATTTTCACTCCACTGCCTCCTCCCACTGCCCTGTAACAGTGTGGAAGGAACAGAACAGATGGTGCTTTCCGTGGAAGCCTGGGGGCTCATGAGGATACAAAGCCGGCCCACTCTGCAATCACATGACCACACGTGCAAGGAAAGCCTTGATTTCCCCTGGGAGACACAGATGCAATGATATTAGTATTCCCAGTGGAGGAAGAGGAGGGGAAAGCTAACAGGCCATTTATAAGGAAGACCACACGTACTGCGCTGTACTCCAGCATGGCGCATGTTTAATCACAAAATACAGGAGGACCAGTATCTGAAGACTCCTCCACTCAGGTAAAACGAGGGGAAGTAAGGGCTTTAATAGGTTTCCACACAAAGACAACTAGTAAGGACACACAGGAGCACAAGAGTGGCCTCGAGTTAACCTGCGATTGGCTCTGACCCAGTTCTAATCGGAAGAAGCCAGGATTTACAACCTGCTTAAGGATGGAGTGTGACAACCGCTATAATCAGAAGAGCTGTCGACACAAGGACGAGCTGTCAAGCTCAGCCGTAACTCATAGAAAGCAATAGCTGAGCCCCCAGGCCTCCCCAATACTGTCTGCACAACTGTACTTAACCAGACTTACAGTTCCATGAAACCCCACCAATAGGTTAATCAAATCAGTAGCCACTGAGCACCCACCAAATAAAAAGGATTAAATAACATTAAGTGACTAAATGAATAAAATATACTCAAGAGACTCCTAGGCACATAATAGATGCTTAATAAATGATCACTATTGCTATTATGACATATAGGACTATTTTGACTATTCTAAAAAGTGTCAAAATTCCAGTAATCTAGTAAAGAAATACAACTAAAAGTGAATTACCCTAAAAGTGATTATTAATCTGAAAATATTTTCATGAAGCACTCCTGAGTTGTAAGAACATTTTAGTTTTATATATTTGTAATGCCCAAACCTCTGACTAATGATACTATTTTAGTGTTTAATTATTTTGGTTATAACATATATGATTATTAATCATTGTTGAAAGAACCCAGGAAGTAATCATTGAGAGAAAGAACTGGAAAGTGTCTGAGTAGATCAACTGTGGGCAAGATTCCTGAATTAAGGATAGTTTTTATTAATGTCTAATAGCCCAGGGAACAGAAAGAGATTATAAAAGCATACAGGACATGAGTATCAGTATGTGTTTAATCATAGTAGTCATGGAAATCGGCTCTGCCTCACTGACCAAGAAGGCCAGTGAGAAAGGACTTCCCCATTTTCTTTATTCCTGTGTAAGGTTACTTTCTACACTGGATGTAATGGTGCATGCCTAGAAATGTGATGTGAAGTACATGTGGTCCTAGTACTTTGGCTGGGCAGGAGTATTATGTGTTTGAAGCCGGCCTGGGCTACATAGCAAGTTCCAGGTTAGTCCTGGCTATACAGTGAGACCCTGTTTCAAAAAACTGAACATCACCCTCTCTCTGTAATCATCTCCCACAGAGTACTGTGAGTTCTGTGGCACCGCAGCTGTACACGGTATTAGAGAACGGGAGTGGATGTGGAATCAGAAGACCTGGACAGTGGCTTTACTCTCTACAGCTGTATTGCTTGCTGCAGATGTCAGAGCACATTCCCGGCCACCAGATGTTCATCTGCAAGTGGGGGAAAAATAACCAAGCATTTGTTGGAAAGACTATAAAACAGAAAGGACAATACCATAACCTTATCTCTAAGTGTGTTGTGTGTGTGTGTGTGTGTTGTGTGTGTGTGTGTGTGTGTGTGTGTGTGTGTGTAAGCTTTAATGGGCTACAAAATACATACAAAAGAATATTGGTCATATATATGTTTTCTAGAGAGGAATCCATCTTGTAACTTATCCATGCATCATCTCATCAGTATTAGAATCCCAGGAGCACCCTCCCAGTTTTATCAGCCACTTCTGCCAAATTAATCATCCTCCTGTCTCCTGATGCTGGAGACGGGTCTCCCCACTTTTGACTTTCATATAATGGAAAGTACACTGCACGCACTCTTGGGTTCAGGGTCTGGAGCTCAGGGTGTTAGAGCTCCAAGCTGTGTTCATGTGGCTGTGGCTCACTTTCACTGCACAACAGTGTCCTGCTGAGAAAACACTTCAGTTTGCCACAACTATGCTGTGTAATTCTCAGATCTGAAGACTCTAGCACTTTACCAACTCGAGGAATTATCAGTAAAGAATCTTTTTCTTGTTGTTCATTTGTGTTTTGAGACAGGATCTCTGTAGCCCTGGCTGTCCTGGAACTCACTATATAGAAAAGGCTGGCCTCGAATTCACAGAGATCTTCTTGCCTCTGTATCCTGAGTTCTGAGATTAAAGGTACAGCATCATACCCTGCCAGTAAATATTCTTATATATTGATTCTCCTAAAATCTTTCTCAGAACACCTATTAGAAATTTCTCACTTCCCCTTAAAAAAAAAAAAAAGCCAGGCAGGAGTGGTGCACGCCTTTCATCTCAGCACTCAGGAGGCAGAGATAGGTGGATCTCTGAATTTGAGGCCACCCTTGAGTTTTTTAGTGAATTCTAGGACTGCCAGGGCTACATAGAGAAACCTGCCTTGAAAAAACAACAGTAACAAAATTGGTGGTAGAGGGAACTGGAGAGATGGCTCAGTGGTTAAGAGTACTGGCAATTCTTCCAGAGGCCAGGATTCAATTCCCAGCACCTACATGGTGACTCACAACCATCTGTAACTCCAGCTCCAGTGGATCTGACCCCTTCTTCTGGCCTCTGTGGGCAGAAGTACACATGGTGCACATACATACACACATGCAGGCAAAACACTCATGCACAAAAGATAAACATAAGTCAAGAGTGGGTGGGGGAGGGAATGAACAGGACCAGTGGCGGAGATCAAAGCATGGACAAGTGCTCCACCACGGAGCCATGTTCCTGGCTTTTTACTAGGCTCTACCAGTTTCTCTCTCTCCCTTCCTGTCCTCCTTTTCTCAGACTTCTTAAACAGCTTTCAGCACACTTTTTTCTCTTCTTTCATGACTTGTGCTAGCTGCACACTTTCACCTAACCATTGCAAAATTTCTGCACTTCACAGTTTTCATCTGAACTGGAGTTTCTTTCATACACGCCTGTTCATTTCTGGTGAAACTCGTTCTTGGGCTCTGGATTCCCTGACTCGAAACACTTGCTCTAATAATTCTTCCCCAAGAGTTTCACTGAAGTTCTGCACAGTGTGATGCAGGGTTGGTGAGACAGCTCAGCAGGTAAGGGCACTCGCCACCAAGCCTGGCAACTTGAGTTCAATCCCCAAGATCCACACGGAGAACCAACCTGTTCATGCTGTCCTCCACATATGTGCTGGGGCATGTGCATACCCCTCCCCCAATAACTAAATGTGAAAACAACTGAATCCTGAGGTTTACTTCACCCACTGATGTGCATGTCACTGTAGTCTGTAATAATAGATTGTGGGTTTATTCTCATCTAAGGATCATCAGAATGCTGGACTGGAAATGTATTTTTCAGAAAAGTTTAGCATTTAAGGGCAGGAAGAGGACTCAGTCAGTAAAGTACATGCTGCATAAGCAAGGGGACCTGAGTCCAGAGCCTTTGCATCTATGAAAGACAGAAGGCTGCAGTGGTGTGTGCAGGGGAGGTGGAGACTGGAGGTCTCAGCTGGCTCTACAGGAACTGGTGACCTCCAGGTTCAGGAAGGACCTTGCCTAAAAAATATAAGGTAGCCTGATAGAGGAAGACACCTAACATCAACTTCTGTCTCCATGTACACCTGTACACATACTATATACCTATACATACACTCTACAGCCATATACACACACTGTATGGTTATACACCTGTACACAAAGTGTACACCTGTATAGACACACACACACACGACACCCCTGTAAACACTGTACACACACATTGTACACCTGTACACACATACTGTATAGCTGTACACACACTATAATCCTGTACAGACACACTGTACAGCTGTATACACACTATATACCTGTAGACATACTGTATACCTGAACACACACACTGTCCACATATACACACATACTGTATAGTTGTACACACTATAGCTCTGTATACACTGTACACACAGTCTGTACAGCTATATACACACACATTGTCTACCTGTAGAAATACTGTATACCTGTAAACACATACTGTATACCTATACACAAATACAAACTGTACACTTATACACACACACACACACACACACACACACACACACTGTATGCTGTGGAATAATCTTTTTGTACACTGTGAAGATGTGTCACTCAGATTAGTTTAATAAAAAGCTGAATAGCAAATAGCTAGGCAGGATTTTCAGGGCAGAGAGGATGCTGGGAAGAAGGAGGGCAGAGTCACAAGGAGACACTATGAGATGAAGAGCAAGCAGGATGAGAAATACATAGATGAGATAAACAAGCCTTGGGGCAGCACATAGATTAGTATAAATAAGTTCATTTAAGTTATAAGAGCTAGCTAAAAACAAGCCTAAGCTATTGGCCAGGCTTTCTTAATTAACAAGAAGTCTCCATGTGGTTATTTGGGAGCTGGCAGGCAGGACAGAAAAAGACTAGCTACAAATGGCACCCAACATGAGGCTACAGATATCCAAATGAGACTTGAGAAAGCTCAAAAAAAGGTTCCAAACACACAAAATCAGAGCCACATATTGCTTATCCTACTCCCACAGTCTCTCAAGTGGCCATGGAACAGAGATGCACCTCCAGCTGCTGCCTGTAGGCTTGAGCTGCTAGCATGCCATGAGCTAAGCTGTGGGGTGGTTTGAATTTTGCTCATGCAGACAGAAAAGGGTTATAGATATGAAGTGAAGCACACTTAGATGGGAAAAAAACCTCTAAACAGTTACAGTGTGATTAACTATGTACGTAGGCTTAAGAAAAGAGAAAAAAAAGGTATAGACAGTCATAAGAAAGTTCAAAAATAACAGTCTTTAAAGAGAGAAGTAAAGTAATTTCAAAAAAGAATAAGCCATGTAGACATGAGAAATACACAAGGAGTCTGAATCCTGCATGGTGTCATATTGACTTTGTATTTTTTGATTGCTGATGAGCAAACAATAGCTGCTGAGAGACATGGATTATGAAAACTGCTAGATTCAATCAACCTGTATATTTAAAAAAATGTCTTAACTTCAAAATGGAAGTTAAAAAATATGTTATGCTGGGGAAGAGGTTATGCTTTTGTTTCCACAGAAAACAAAAGGCTGTGGATTCATTCAAGGTTGACAGACACTAGATTTGATTGAGGGAGACCCCTTAAAAATCCTGGCTATAGACATAAACATAAACAAAAACTCATCTTTGGCTGGCTTGTGCACACTACACATTCCATACTTGTGTTCATTCAGATATATGTTACTTTTGAAAGCTTGTGTGTTTTCAGAACAAGGGGACCAGACATCAATGAAAATGGGTGGCCCAGGTGATCCAGTCTCTCAGAATGTCTCTGTTGTAGTTTTCTCAAAGTTCTGTATCCAGAACAGCATAAAGACTGCTGGCTGAGATGGTCCAGCCTCCCAGATTGTTCCAGCCAGAACTTTAGATAAGCCCTGTACTTTCCCATCACAGAGACTGGACAACAGCTAGCTCTTCAGGACTTGACCATTATCTTAATTTTTTTAAGGGTCCCTCAAAGATGCCAGTGCCCCTACACAACAGGAAGCAGTCTAGAGAACACAATGCCCACATTCCTAAGAGATGGGGTAGGTGGTTTTTAGTTATTCAGTGGATTATGGACATTTGTCATTGTTTAGGAAGGTTGGCTACAAGTTGTTGGTCATGGTCAGGAAAAAAGCTGAACAAAGGAGATTAGATTCAGGGATTTCCTTCTAAAAAGAGAAAGGGGGATATAGAAATGATAGAATAAAAGGGTAGATTATGTATCTTTCAAACTAAAAAAAATAACTACTAGTCTCAAATATTTTACATTAATGTGGATTCTGGTATATTGATACATATTGAAAGTTATTTTTGTAATAGTGAATGTATGTTTTTACTCTTGTTTGGGGTATTGTGCTTATGTGGCTCATTTAAAAATGTAATGTAATGTATAACTAAGAAATGCAGGCCAGTAGTTAGTCATCTATAATAATCAAACTTGTAGTCATGTTGGGTATGTTTTCAGGTTAAACAGATAATTTTAGATAGACAGATGGTCTTTAAACACTTCAAAGACCTACAGGATATGGCATTTAAGATGTTTAATAACCTGATGCTTTTTAAGACAATGAGACACATCTGCTCCTGGCAGCACTAATTTACTTCAGAGAAGATGATGGGCACTAAAGAAACTCCATACAGAGTTTGCTTTTATTATGGCTAGGTTAGCCACTGGGCAAAGAAACTGTCCTTGCCTTGACTGCCAACAGTATGCTGTACAAACTGGACAGGCAAAACACACAGGAAAGCAATTGCTGAACTTTGCCAAAACAAGGCGGAACAGTTTTTCAAAATTCCTACTTCATAGGAAAGTCTGCCAGATTCTGCAGGACACACAGGAAAGCAACTGTTGAACTTGGCCAAAATAAGGCGGGACAGTCCTTCAAAATTCTTGCTTCATAGAAGAGTCTGCCAGATACTCTAGGCCTGTAGGCCAAAGATTGGATGCCCCAATGTTGTAGAGGAACCTTGGGTGACTATCCAAGAGGCCAGATATCTGTCATTTCTATAGGTCTGGAAGTAGCTTGTACTGCACTTCCTGTTACTCAGGTAATATTATATCCTTTTGGGGTCTTTGGTGAAGTTGAAGACTAGGTAGTTATAGCTTCAGTTTTCCTTAGTTATGAGGTAAATTAGGTACAGAGCTTTGTAATCATCAAGATGGAATAAATAATGGAGTATTTTCTACAAATATGACAAATATAAATGGACTGGACTTAGTAATACAATTCTTATCTGATAATTGTTCTTATTGTTTGTAGTTTTATTAAGTTAGAGTTAAAACCTTCCTTTTTATTTAGACAAAAAGTGGGAAATGTTGTGGAATAATTTTTTTTGTAAACTGTGAAGATTTGTCACTTGGATTGGTTTAATAAAAAGCTGAACAGCCAATAGCTAGGCAGGATTTCCAGGGCAGAGAGAATGATGGGAAGAAGAATGGAGTTGCAAACTGGATGGGAAGCATGTAGATAAGGTAAATGAGTCTTGGGGCAGCACATAGATGAACAGAAATGGGTTAATTTAAAATACAAGAGCTAGCTATTAACAAGCCTAAACTAATAGATGAGCTTGCTTCCTCCCTTTCTTCCTCCCTCCCTCCCTCCCTCCTTCCTTCCTTTTTGTTTGGTTTTTCAAGACAGGGTTTCTCTGTGTAGCTTGGTAGCCCAGGCTAGCTTCTAACTCACAGAGATCCGCCTGGCTTTGCCTCCCGAGTGCTGGGATCAAAGGCGTACATCACCACCGCCCGGCTCAGATGAGCTTTCTTAATAAGAAGTCTCCATGTGGTTATTTGGGAAATGACAGGTGAGACAGAAAAAGAATAGCTACAACTATGCACCTGTACACACACACACACACACACATACACTGTACACCTATTCCACATACTATACATATACATACTGTACACTTCTACACACACACTGTACACCTATCCACACACACCATACACACACACTGTGCACCTGTACACACACTGTGCACCTGTACACACACACCATACACACACACTGTGCACCTGTACACACACTGTGCACCTGTACACACACACCATACACACACTGTGCACCTGTACACACACTGTGCACCTGTACACACTGTGCACCTGTACATACACACTGTGCACCTGTACACACTGTGCACCTGTACAACACACTGTGCACCTGTACACACTGTACACCTGTACACACACTGTGCACCTGTACACACTGTGCACCTGTACACACACACTGTGCACCTGTACACACATGAGGAGCGGCGAGGTTAGCATACATTTCTGTCAGTGAGTGAAGGAGAGGACAAACCAAACCGGCACACTTACTTTAGTTTCTTAACTGATGATTTCCCAAACAATCAAGAATATAAATTTGAACTTTAAATTTGTGTGAAATGGGGTTCCCCACCTTCAACTAGACACTGGTCTGAAGTAGATAATCTGGTTTTCTTTGTACTGTTAGACTAAGCCAAATCTTTTTTTAAAAAACAACAAAAAAAAGTGTTTTTAAAGTTATTTTTTTTTTAATAAAAAAAATAAGATGTGGTGAGAGAAGCTAATGGGCTCTCATTTGAAAACAAGGCATACTGAATCAATTAATATGAAAATAATACCAGAACTCAAACTCTATGTAGGGAATAAACAATATGCATGCTTGTAACACTTTAAAAAATATACATATATGCATATATATATATATATATATATATATATATATATATATATATCTTTTTTTTTTTTTAAATTTTCGAGACAGGGTTTCTCTGTGTAGTTTTGGTGCCTCTCCTGGAACTCGCTCTGTAGACCAGGCTGGCCTCGAACTCACAGAAATCCGCCTGGCTCTGCCTCCCGAGTGCTGGGATTAAAGGCGTGCGCCACCACCGCCTGGCTGCATAAAAGAATTTCTCCATATTTACAAAAATGAAATTAAGAAATACTGAAAACAGCACGATTTGTTTTCCTTGTGATGTGAATGAAAACGACTCTAGACTTTGCTGCAGCAGAAATGCATTCCTAGATTAAAGTTACGATTGGAATAAATGATAACTCTAAGATAAGTTTTCTATGCCATTTCCAAGTCACATGAATAAAAAGCAGTTTTAGTAATTTCCACATCTGCATAAAATGTTCTGCTGTCCTGAAGTACACTCCTTTGTACCCTGAAGAGGACCTGGATACATGGAACCAACTGTTCCTATCGAAGGGCAACCACCCAATATGTAAGTCCATCATTCTTAACTTCTTCCTGGAAATCCTTACATGTCAGTGCATTAAGAAAGAAACACACATTTCAATGGGAGAGCAACTCACGGGTCTGTGGTTTTCTCACTAGGTTGTGTGACAACCACAAACTGACACACTTTAACCCTTTGTAATGATGTCAGCTTGTTCATGCTGGTCACCTTTGGACCTCTCCCACGTTTATTTTTTCTAGTTGCAATTTCATTATATAACCTAGGCTGGCCTTAAATTTGAGGTCTTCTTCCTCAGCCTACAGAGAAGCTGAATTACGGGTGTGCATCACAGACCTGGCTCTTTGTATGTGTGTGTACACAGGATTGTGTGTGCAGGTGGAGAATGATTGAATAAGGCACCAACCAGTGTTGTCCTCTGGCCTCCAAATGTACAAGCTCAGAAATGATTGTGTGCGCACATATGTACGTGTGTGTGTGTGTGTGTGTGTGTGTGTGTGTGTGTGTGTGTGTGTGTCTGTCTGTCTGTGTCTGTCTGTCTGTCTGTCTTGGGAATTTGCATACTTGGCTCCCAGTTGGTATTTGGGGAAGATTAGGAGGTGTGGCCTCGCTGGAGGAAGCATGTCATTGGGTTGGGCTTTGAGGTTTCAGTATGGATGCCCAGAGTCCAGGGAAGATGCTGCATCCTGCATGGGATATCTGAGGGGGAAAAAATCTATGTACACTATGTTCTTACGTCTGTTAACTTTATTCCTCGAAGACAAAATTCCATCTATTCAGCTACAGCTCTGTCAGGCATTCAGAACAAGAATAAATGTAGATACACCAAGCTTTGTCCATCTACTTTATTTCTCTGGGATGAAATCCTGTCTCCATATCCTCAGTGCCGTCCTGACACTCAGTTCCTCTTTGTCCCCTCATTTACCGCCCTCTCTCAGTCCTGCTAATGACTAAGCTCTTATGCTTCCCGCCTCATCTCCGTCCTCTGTTTCTTCATCCTCTATCTCTACTTGCTCTCTACTCCTGGCTCTGATGAACCCTGCAAGTTCTGCCTTACTGTCTGCAAAACCTCTGCGTTCTTCCCTTCTTCCTGGTCATGCTGTTTGTCTGCCTCTACAGAAAATGCCTGATCCCTCTTCCCCAGGCCACACAGTTCTCTGCCTCCTCAGGAATGTTGCTCCAACCTACCTTCCACCTTTATATGTAAAAACCTCTTTGTTCTCTTGCTCTGGAGAGCCACTAGGCCTCAAGGAAGGGAATGGACTGAGCTTCAGTAGCTGGAGAAACAAAGCTATGTTTTTTTTGGGGGGGAGAGGTGGGAGTTAGTTATCTGAACTGTTTGCCAAATGGTCTGGGAATATTTGGGCACACAAGAATTTCATAGCAGAAGACAGCTGAAATATGAAAAGCTGGATAACACCAACTATTCATAATAAATGGCTTGCCTTTTGACAGACCTTGGCCAGTCAAAGTATAGCTTTAATACCCAGCTGAATCTCTATAATATATCCTGTGGCTGGCCACATTTCAGAGACTTGAGCCGTTCTGAGTCAGCCCTCCGCTTCCTGCTGGTGGTTTGAGATGTCTACGTTGAGCTGCTGCTCCAAATAAACTCTCTTCTAGAAGTTGCCTTGGCCATGGTGTTTTATCACAGCCTAGAAAAGTATCAATACATAGTACCTGTGGGTGCCACTGTGCACATGGGTGAATATGCATGTAAGTGCTGGCATGTGGAGGCCAGAGGCTGTATCCTTCACTGCTGCTTTGCTTTCATTACCAGAGTGCTAACACTGCACTGCTGATGTAGCATGTTAGTTTCTTCAATGCTTTTTTCCATTTTTTCTTTGTCACTCTACCATCTTGATACAAACTTGCTAGAATCACCTTCATATTTAAATTAGCTAAATTCCAGTCACATAAGGAATCAATCATTCTTTCTTTCTTTCTTTTTTGTTTTTTTGAGACAGGGTTTCTCTGCAGCTTTGGTACCTGTCCTGAAACTCGCTCTGTAGACCAGGCTGGCCTCGAACTCACAGAGATCCTCCTGCCTCTGCCTCCCGAGTGCTGGGATTACAGGCGTGCACAGCTACTACCACCTGGCAGGAATCATTATTCCTATATAGCTTTCTTTTATTGACCTTCTTTTTGGTGGTGGATGTGTTGCATGAATGTTATCTACTAATGATTCAACCCCAATGCTCTATTTCTAATTCATTCAAGGATTTTATAAAAAAAAAAAAAACCCCAATAAATCCTTCTAATACTTCATGCATACATAGCAGTTGTCAGAAACTGTTCTAAGCACTTCACATAAAAGAACCTCTTACTCTCATACCTGGTCTGAGGTCCCTTTTCCATCCAGTATAAACTAGAGTACAGTGAATTCAGTGGCCTGTGCAGGTCAGTGGTAAAGGACAGTGAATTCAGTGGCCTGTGCAGGTCAGTGGTAAAGGACAGTGAATTCAGTGGCCTGTGCAGGTCAGTGGTAAAGGACACAGTGAATTCAGTGGCCTGTGCAGGTCAGTGGTAAACAACAGTGAATTCAGTGGCCTGTGCAGGTCAGTGGTAAACAACAGTGAATTCAGTGGCCTGTGCAGGTCAGTGGTAAAGGACAGTGAATTCAGTGGCCTGTGCAGGTCAGTGGTAAACCAACAGTGAATTCGGCAGCCTGTGCAGGTCAGTGGTAAACCAACAGTGAATTCGGCAGCCTGTGCAGGTCAGTGGTAAGACTTCAGCAGCCTGTGCAGGTCAGTGGGGAATTAGAATATATAGCACAAGTCTGGCTGAAACCCACAAGGTCTGAAACACTTTTCTAAACTTCTTAAATTGAGTGTTGAGTTTTCTCACAAGCTTTTTATACACCCGAATTACTGAATTAAATATTTCACCTAACTTGGAAATGTAGAAAATCATACTAATAAATTTTAAAATGTTACACTTTCAATTTCTGGGATGAACTCAACTCGATTATGACATATCTTTCTGTCTAAAGTACAATGATGGGCTTCATTTGGTAATATTTTCCTTAGGATTTTGGCATTTATGTTCAAAAGTGAAATGGACTCACAAGTTTCCTTTTTTCCTGCTAGTTTTTACTATCCAGATAATACCAGGTAAACTCATAAATGAGTTGGGTGGGGTAGGCATTTGTAGACATTCCAATTTTCATTATCAGGCCGATTTCCGTGGGTTGCCAACAGCTAGCGCAACAGTTGAGACTCCCAGGAAATCCAGTGGTGCTCAGCTGTGGACAAAGGTGCTGACGGGCATCTGAGCCCCTTGGCACTAATCCTAGCCTAGCATTGTCCAGAATGGCAAAGCAGTCTGTGTTCCTTTCTGAAATGGTCGAAGGTGGTTGACCCTTAGCCTGATTTAGACACTGATGGCTGTCTTTTATTCAACAATATTCATACACAAACAGAATCTCTGAGTTCTATTTGCTAGTATTTTATAATTTTTGGAAGACTTTAGTATCTTTTTATTTCACTGAATTTACTTAATAGTTCTCTAGGAGTCATCTATTATTTCTACCTTACAGATCATTTTTACTCTATTTTATAGACATTGAAGTAAAGATAATCAATCATTTAGTAGAGAAAATAAGTTAAAAAATCCAATTTGTTTTCTTTATTCAGTTATACTAGTCTCCCTTTATCTGGGTGAAAAAAATTCAAGAAACTGAAGTTAGGACCAGGCAACACACATACACATACATCATACATGCATCACATGAGTGTGTATACACATCATACATATGCTTACATTGTTTTTATTTCTCTACTCACTCATAGTAAAATATGACAAGAGATTAATAGCAATAAGTAATGAAATAAAGGAATGCACTCTCTCTAAACAACATCTTACTGTACTATGCACAATTCTTATGATAATAGGAGATGACTCAATGTCCATGTGTTAAGAAAGTGAGGCAAATGATGTAGGTGTCACGACCTATCGTTAGGCTGCTACCAAAGGGTCATCTGGACACAAACACTGTGATCAGCTGCTTTGGTAACTGAGACACTCCAAAGTGACTAATGCACGAGCAGTGTACACAGCTTGAACAGGTCAGACAGAGATGAGTCATGGCCTAGACCGAAGGACTGAGGATGGCCTGAGATTCCTCTTGTTACTCAGAACGGCATGTAATTTAAAATCTATTAACTGTCTATTTCTGGAATTTCCACATTTCATATTTTTGGACTGGAATTGACTGTGGGCTACTGAAACTACAGACAGTAAAACCACAGGTTAGGGGTTCCTCAAAGAATCATTTCCTTTGTACGTGTGGTGTGCGCATGTGTGAGGAGGGCCAGCCTGTGTCAGTCAATGTTGTGTGTCTTGCTCTATTGACTGCCACTGTATCTTCCAAGACAAAGTTTCTCACTGGACCTGAAGCGTACCAGTTTTTGGTTAGCCTGGATGGCCAAGATCTTTCTGCCTTTGCCCAGGGCTCAGGTGCATGCCATTATGCCTGGCTTTCATGTGGGTACTGGGGATCTGAATTCAGGTCCCCATGCTTGCAACAGTGAGCACTTTACCAACTGATCCATCTTCCCAGCCTCAAGAAAGCTTTGCCTGCCTTCCTTCCTTCCTTCCTTTCCTTCCTTCCTTCCTTCCTTCCTTCCTTCCTTCCTTCCTTCCTTCCTTCCTTCCTTCCTTCCTTCCTTTTTTAATGAGACAGGGTTTCTCTGTGTAACTGCCCTGGCTGTCCTGGAACTCACTTTGTAGACCAGGCTGGCCTGGAACTCAGAGATCTGCCTGCCTCTGCCTCTCCAGTGCTGGGACTAAAGGCGTGCACCACCACATAGGCATTTGTTTTTCTTCTTTAAATAGAAGAGAGATTAGATTCAACAATAACAGAGACTAGCATCCTGGTTGTCCTAGGCAGTACCAAGAAGGAATGAATGCATCTGCAGCAGGGTGGGGAGAAGCCTCTACTGATGATGACAGTTACTGCATTTCTACTAGCTCCACCACACAGGCTGAGATAGACCAAATTACGACCGATAATTCAGAAACAGCTTACCATAATGAAGAGCTGTCTGACCCTCATTGTCCTGTAAAAGAACACAGATGATACACTTTAGAAAAGGTCTGTAAGTATGTTTAAGTATACAAACTATGGCAAACACACAGGATACCCAAGTTCTACAGGTTGATCAGACACAGGAAGAGCCTGTGTTTCCCTGCACCTCACAGTCACTTTAGATCAGATTGTTACCCTGGAGAACTGTAGACAGTGAGGAACAAGATAAACAGATCTATGGAGAATCCAGTCAAATGTGGCAGCTTTGTTACTGCATTAGGAAAAAAACTATTTACTATTTACCTCGGACACTATTAGATGCTGACTTCTAAGAGTGTCCCCAAATCTAAGGAATCTGCAACTTTTAGTAAGAGTTAATACCTTTTTAATGTCTCTTTAAAAGAGTCACAAATTCCAGGCTAAAGATGCTAGACCTCCTAACCAGATCAAACATCATAAAGAGGTGATTTCAAAGTATGCAAAGTTCCAGGAGTTAAGAACAAGACTTCCCAGCTGGGTGGTGGTGGCAGTGGTGGATGCAGCGGTGGTGGCAGCAGCAGCGCACGCCTTTAATCCCAGCATTTGGGAGGCAGAGCCAGGTGGATCTTTGTGAGTTCGAGGCCATCCTGGGCTACCAAATGAGATCCAGGAAAGGCGCAAAGCTACACAGGTTTTCCCTGTCTCGAAAAACCAAAAAGTACAAGACTTCCCGGAGTTACCTCTTACACAGAGAACAAAAGGCAGAACACATGCAACAAACCATCCGAACCAAGAGAGCAGAGTTTAGTGGTCACCCTGAATGCAGAGCCTGCACCTATGACCACTGTTAGGCCACCGTGATGAAGGATGATGGCTGAACTATCATCAAACTGTCCTGGAGTACTCTACACCAGTTTTCCCACTTAATGTGAGGATGGGGGTTGGCTCCAGATGCTAAGGGCATCTCTATTTAATCTTCCAAATAAAAAGCAAGAAACTGCCACAGAGAAATTATTTATTTATTTTTTAAAAAAGATTTATTTATTTATTATGTATACAGAAGAGGGCACCAGATCTCACTACAGATGGTTGTGACCCACCATGTGGATGCTGGGAATTGAACTCAGGACCTCTGGAAGAACAGCCAGTGCTCTTAACCTCTGAGCCATCTCTCCAGCCCCGAGAAATTATTTTCTGATTTGGATAGGGAGAAAGAAAAAGGTCATTCCTTAAGGTCGTGGCACCTAGACACCTGGCAGGATTGGCAGCTGGGAGGCTGGGGAGCAAGCATGAGGCCACGCAGTTTGTTTTCCTACCAGGGACTGTGCTTCTCATAGGGTTTAGAGGAGAGGTGTATGTGGGTGAGTAAGACAAAACAGGAAAAGAAGTCATTGGGGAGGGGGCGGATAGGGTACATTTGGCTGGGTGCCACAGTGGCCAAGCTTCGGATGCCCATCAACGGTTATAAAGATAATGAGATTGAAGGAAAGTAAAAGATAGAAACAAGGGCACACAGCTGGTCACTGGGGTGGTCTGAGTGAGAAATGCCCCCGAGTTTCAGGCATTTGAACACTTGGCCCTCCACTGGTGCTGTTGCTTGGGGGAGGTGCAGGTGGTGCTGCCTTGACGGGGGAAGTACGTCACTGGACGTGTGCAGTCCTTACCGTCTGTATGCTCTCTGCTTCGTGCTCATTACGGCAAAGCACGTGAGCTCTCAACATCCAGTTCCAGCTCTACACACTGGTTCTGCCGCTCCACCCCCATGATGGACTCTTACCCTTTGGAACCATAAGCCCAAATAAATTTTTTCTTCTATAAGCTGTTTTGGTAATGGTGTTTTTATCAGAGCAACAGATGAGTCACTAATATGGTTTTTAGATACAGACTCTGCCCCCAAGATTAAGGGAGAGAGGGAGGAGAGCCAAGGTAGCTATGAACAGGATCAGAGTGATGTCAATGTAGGGTAGCATGACACGGTGAGACTCACTCCAGAGAATTTGGTCTGGGTATAGCTGAGAACAAATGGAAAGAGCAGAACTGACCAAAATGGCTAAAGACCCAAATCTTGCTAGTTTTCAGTGTTGGACAGTAAAAATGCATGTGTATGTGATTGGTCTGATGGGTTTATACTCACTTCTACAGTCTCAGTTCAATGTACAATTGGCGATTCCAGAAAGGGCTTCTGAGTCTACTACAATCTTAGGACTCTAATTTTCTCCCCCATCATTATATTTTTTACAATTATTTATCTTTAAAAAGTATAGTTCTCAGGTGGACAGGATGGCATAAACTGCGACTCTAGCACGTGGGAGGCTGAGGCAGGAGGCTGCTTTAAGGTCAGGGTCAGTCTGAGCCACAGTAAATGACCAATGAGTCAGGGATTCATGACAAGATCCTGTCTCAAAAACTGAGACTATGCCAGGTGTGGTGGCGCACGGCTTTCATCTCACCACTCAGGAGGCAGAGACGGGCAGATCTCTGTGAGTTCGAGGCCAGCTTTGTCTACATAGTGAGTTCCAGAACAGCCAAGGTTATATAGTGAGACCCTGCCCTAAAACACACACACACACACACACACACACACACACACACACACACACACGCACACGCACACGCACGCACACACCTGGGAATTAAAGAGAGAGAACATTATCTTGCTATTTGGACAAACTTTCATGTTTAATTACTATGGTCATGCATATCAAGGTTCTGTCCCTCTTAATATCTAATTCCTTATCCTCACTTGGAACTGAAATTCATTTCTTTGAATCATTTTTTTTTTTTTTTTTTGAGCTGAGGATCGAACCCAGGGCCTTGTGCTTGCTAGGCAAGTGCTCTATCACTGAGCTAAATCCACAACCCCTCTTTGAATCACTTTTACCCATGAATGTAAACAGGTAGCTCCAGCCCAATTTCTAATTAATTAAAAATCAGTGCTGAGTTCCTGTTCTGGCCCAGGCCCTGTTCTAGGCCCTGGGATCACAGGGGTCAATGAGACAGAAAAAGCCGAGTGTGAGCCCATGTTCTGGTGGTGGAGGAAGCAATAAGCAAATACATGTATTTATCAGCAGTCAGTGAGCTGAAGATGGTGATGGATACCTGTGGCCTTAGCTATCTAGGAAGCTGAAGTGAGAGGGCTGCTCCAGGTCACAAACTTTAGACTAGTGTACACACATACACACACACACACACACACACACACACACACAGACACACACACCACAGACACACACACCACACACACAGACACACACACACACACACACACACCACACACACACACACACAGACACACAGACACACCACACACACACACAGACACACACACACACACAGACACACAGACACACACACACAGTACTCTGGAAGAAAACAAAGCAGACTGAGACAGAAGAGTGGTGTTGGCACTATTTTGGACATTTAAAAACAAACCAGGGAATTGGGGAGATGCCAGGATGGCAGGATCCCAGCTTAGTAAACAGTATTAGTTGTCTTATTCTGGAAGCAAGCGTGTTACCAAGTCATGCCTAAGGGTTTTCTCTCAGGGCTTTTCAAATGGAGCGAGGGGACAGAAGTCCATTTAAGACGGTCCCTTTCCCTGAGCCATGAGAACGGCACTAAAGGAGACAGGTGGTTCTGTTAACAGGAGGCCTCGGAGAAAGAAAGTGAGGAAAGGAGGGGACCCTGGGAGTTGGTGTTTGGTGGGCGCGATTTCGTTTTGGGAGGAAAAGTTCCAGAGATGGATAATGGTGCCGGCTGCCGACAGTGTGAGCACACTTAATGCCAATGCACTGGACAGTCAAAAGTGGTTAAAATGATCAATTTTAACTGGGTATGGTGGCACACGCCTGCGATCCCAGCCCTTGGGAGGCAGAGGCCCGAGGATCAGGAGTTCTGGTCACTTTTGCTATAGTAAAGGCCAGTCTAGGCTGTAAGAGGCCCTATCTCAAAAGCAAAGCACGAATAATAAATCCATTGTATGGTTTCCCTACCAACAGACAATCAGAGGACATGAGCAGGTGGCGAGGCTCACTTCGGGAGAAAACTGCAGGAGAGAAGGGGCCAGCCGCAAAGGAGCTGGGCAGCGGTGTGAGAGGCAGCCTGTGTTCCTGTCCTCCTCACTATCCCCTACCCTCCTCACATTTCTTAGGTAGCCAACAACCACCACTCCCTAGACAAATGCCATCTTTCTGAGAATCCTGACTAATGCAGAACGTAATATACTTCATGACCCAAGCCTTGCCCATCTTCCTCTCCATTCTGTGACTGCTGGTTCCCAGTAGGAATTCCTGCGGGACTGCATGGCGGCAGATGCTCTTTGCTTTGCTCAAAAACCTATCCTCGAATTCTCAGACAATGCCACACTCTTCTGTTGTGCTTTTTAAAAGTCTCTTTGGTATATCTGAATTAAAAAAAAAATTATTTATTTTTCTCTTGTATGTATGTTTTGCTTGGATGTATGTCTGAGCGCCATGTGTGTGCAGTGCCCACAGAAGCCAGAAGATGGTGTCAGAACTGGATGGTGGTGAGCCACCATGTGGATTTTAGGAATCAAATCCAGGTCTCTAGAAGAGCAGCCAGTGCTGCTAACTGCAGAGTCCTCTCTCCAGCTCTGTATTATCTGAGCATGTTAATTAGAACCACAGTCCCTGTATGAGTTCAGGAACAGGGGTGAGGGTGATGTGTCATGCTGGCTAACACTCTTCATGTAGATTACTTCTGTGTGCTTTATAATTTGGGGTCAGGAGCTCAGTGGAGTTTATCTGTGAGAGATTCGGTACTGTGCTCACTGTCCTTCTGGGGTGATTTGTTTCAGGCACATACTGCAGAGGTATCAGCAGCCCGAGGTCAGTTAGTTGATTTCTTAGTCTGGGGAAGTTTAAAATCCGTAAGAGGTGTGAACTTCCCACTCCCACCATGACCCCTGGTTGACTGCACGGCTGAGACAACTCTGTTGGTGAGCCCAAGTTTTCAAGTCTACTCTGAGTGACTGGTGTGTTCGAGACGGCATCCTGTAGGTACTGAGACTGGTTAATTCCTTTCAGGCAACTGAGGGTTGGTCTAAGTTTATCATGTTCTTATTAAAGCACCTTCAAGTTGATTTTACAGTCTATTATTTTGTCTTATAGCTGTGCTTGGCTTGGCTGTGTATTAAAGGAGATGACTTTCTGAGAGTTGTGGTGAGAGGCGTTTTTCTGTTATTTAGTCTGGGATCCTGCAGTTCAGGTCACCTTCTTGGGGAAGCCACTGCCTTCTGGTTTGGAGTTAGCCCCCTCTTTTCCGGGCTGTAGGCTTCCTACAGACAAATCTCCAGTGTGCTACCGTCCTGCCACAGTGCACAATCAATATTTGTAAAATGACCTTTCCTCATTGGCTTATTTATTAAACTCATGTAAACTAACTGCTGCTAGTCTTTAATTTGACCTACTTTTGCTTTTATGTGAAGCCTTTTGAAAAACTTCCCATGTATTCGTAGTGTGAAGCATGCATGTCAGGCTCTCCAATGATGGCCTAAATAATAAACTATACCCCATTTTCCTCCTACACAGACTGTTAAATTTGTGCATAATGTTTGGAGTCTCATATGTACTGTATAGTAAGACTCAGTTTTCTTCTATTTCCAGATTAGTTGTCAAATGAATGTTATTTTACTAAATAAAGTATTAATGAAAACATTAAACTATTAAGTTCAGAATTTATTCATAGGAAATACCATTATTTTATCCTTTTAATGCTAAGCCCCTGATAATATTGCCATCCCCTAGCATAAAACTCTGTAGTAATTCTCATTTTTTATTGCTAAACACATTTTATTAAACCAGACCAAAAGCTGTGTTTCCAAGATATATACACATACGTTTACATATACATACTTACACATATACATATATTAGTCATTTAAAAATAGCTCATATACACTCAAACCATTTACATGTGTATGTAATAATGGAGATGATGTGCTTCCAAGGTATCTTCTATGATCAAAAACTCGAGTGTTACAGATTTCTTTCCTCACAATCACAATGATTCTGATGCTCTCATTCAGTCTCGCTCTGCTATCATCATCCCTAAGGACGCAGCAGGACCCATCACAAGAATAACAGTGGGCTGGAGAGATGGCTGAGTGGATGACAGCTCTGCCACTCCTATAAAGAACATGCGTTTGCTTCCTGCCACCCATGTGGTCACCCAGCTCCAGGGGATCCAAAGCCTCAGACTTTTATAGGTGCCCTCACTCATGCGTGTACACACACACACACACACACACACACACACACACACACACACAAATAAATCTTAAAAAACCTAAAACAGTAGTAATACACTGAGGGAGTGGATTTTCCCATGACATAGTTAATAAGAATTTTTTGTTCTGTTTAGTGTTTCATACTTAAAAACTGTGTTTCAAGAGACTATATAATACAGGAGGCACTAAAATAAACTGGCTGTGAAGAATTATATGTAGTGATAAAATTTTTTTGAGTTAATAATTCTAATTTTAAATTATGTCTAACTGTGGCATGCATTGCCTCTCAGGTTTGTGACTGTAACAGAAAATGATTACATTAATCTAACAATTTAGACTTCTGAAAATGCATCTTATGACTATTTTCCTAAGAACTTTTCTTCATAAAAGCCTTCAACGAAGGTTCTGGGCATTTTCTGTCTACTCCATTCTAACTGTCATGCTTAGGAAATGAGGCAGCTCAGGACAGCAGGGATTTCAAAGAACAGGAATGCTACCTTCACGCATCTGAACATCAAAACACCATCTTAAATCCCCTCACTCTTTGAGGCAGGGTCTCTCTACCCCTGGCTGTCCTGGAACACACTATGGAGAACTCACAGAAATCTGCCTGCTTCTGCCTCCCAGTGCTGGACACTGCATGCCTGGCAGCTCTTGTACACAGTTCTATCTAGCACCAAGCAAATGCTGCAGACTATGAGTGAACAGAAACATCATGTTTTATTGTACATGCTACAATATGAATGATGCCATTAGAGGGTCAAGGTTCATAAGGTGACTTGGCCTTCCAATTAGTAGCTGCACATTATTTTTGTCCTTGATTGAGCTTGATTTTCATCTTGTCTTCAGCAGCAGCTTCTCCCAGCCAGGAGATTATTAACTATCCTTAGAACTGTCAATATGCACAAATATTTTACACATTCTACTTTTCATCCATTGGAGGCTGAAAAGCAGACAAGAAAGTTCTTCAGGTTGTGACTCAGGAAACATGGGTGATGGTTGGTGGTCACACAAGACAGGTTTCCAGGGATTTCGGTTTTATTTTCATATTGGTTTCATCTTGTTTTAGACTCTGTTCTTACAATGAATAGTTTTCTTCTTTTTCTCTCTTTTCTTTTTTTTAATCGTTAAGATCCTGGAAGCTTTTGTTTAAGTGGACTAGTGTGATAAATGATCTAAATACAAAAGGAGACTGCTGTTCTGGCTGAGAACAGTGACCCAGGTCCTGCACTCTTGGCATCTCCACCAGCTGCCGGCAGAATCAGCTAGAGGTGGAAAGTGTACCCACAGTGCAGTCTGGGAGTCACTTTCTAGAGATCGAAGGATGCTGCATAACAATTTTTTGATATATTTTATGCATTTTTACTGGCTCTATTTCTGGACTTTTGTCCACAGAATAAATTAATAAATTAGCTTGTCAATAATTTAAGACTTTTCCTGACTAGAACATTTATGAGTTTTCTCCTCCTATTCCTCTTTTTTTTCTTCCTTTTTGTTGTTTTTCGAGACAGGGTTTCTCCGTGAAACGGTCCTGGATGTCCTGGAACTCACTCTGTAGCCCAGGCTGGCCTGGAACTCACAGAGATCCGCCTGGCTCTGCCTCCCGAGTGCTGGGATTAAAGGCGTGCGCCACCACTACTGGCATGAGTTTTCTCAATAAAAAACAAGAACAACAGGATATTCTTGGAAAAGCTGACAAAACAGAGCAAAATACAAAAGACTTGATTCTCTCAAAGTCTTTCTCATTGGAGAAGAAGTGACTCATCTCCAGACGTCATCTGAATGAAGTTACACAACTGTGACCACGGAGACAGCTGGGTATTTTCATCTCCACCTGGTGTCCAAGCATCTTCATTACAGACAAGCAGCCTGTTTCACATGGACTGCACCAGCAAAATAGCTTCAGTGGATGATTTGCAAATTGGTCACTGACCATCACGAACAGGACAGACAAATGACTGGGAGGTAAACCATGCAAGGCAGCTTGAACTCATTACTCGTCCCTCTTAAAGCAGCTGAGCAGATTCTCATCTCCTCCATAAATGTCCTCAAGAATAAGACTGGCAATGACTGCAAGTGACTTCAGATCCTACCAAATCGGTCCTGGAGTAAAGGGACTGGAGTGAAGGCCAGAGTACAGAGGAGTATTGAAACTAAAGAATGGACAGTAATGTGCTGTGTGTGTTCATCCAATCATTCAGACCCACCAGTACTTTACAGTTCCAAGCCAGAAACCACTGGGGACTTGCCTCAAGAACAGAACCAGACTCACAGTAACTCACATGACCAGTCCCAGCCACCCGGGAGCTCCCTTTTCTCCAGGAAATAGAACTTAGAAGAAATCCTTACCAGTAGGTCCAGACACATCTCAGATGCCCTGCTGCTTTACAGGCACACATATCTTGCTACCGTAGGTACCAGGATTATACACAGGACATGCCAATCAGCAGTAACTTGGGGGATGGAGAGATGGCTCGCCAGTTAACAGCCCTTGCTGCTCTTGCAGAAGATTTGGGTTTGGTTCCCAGCACCCACATGGCAGCTCACAGCTATCTGCTACTCTAGTTCTAAGGGGTCTAACACCCTCTTCTGGCCTCCTCCGTCACCATGCACATACATAGTGCACATATTCACACTCAGGAAAACACTCATACAAATAAAAAAAAATCTTAAAAAAGCTTTTTTAGAGGTCACTTAGACAGTCCAAAATACAATGTCTCTTTTAGGTATTTACCACTGCTTTGCAATTTCTCCAAGTCTAGATTAATTGATCAACTAGGGATTTCATTTATCATAAATAAGATTATTTAATAATGTAATTATTATCTTTACCCTCAGAAGGTTACAAGGAATCCAGACATTTAAATGTAAGATCAGATCTGATCCAGCAGCAGAAAGGACTCAATTCTACAGTACAGTGTTCACTCAGTCAGAATCTCCATCTGCAGCTTAGCTGGAAACAATTAGAGAATATCACAGGACCTGGCCAACTCTACTTATCCTACGTTAACCACAAGAATTTCTTCCATGGCACACGCTCTTTGTTCTTTTGATGAAGTGTATAATATATATGAGTTTCTCATAAATATTATATATATTCTCATACACAATGTAGCTAATAAATCATATCTTACAGTATATGTTCTCATATATTACAGACACAGAAAGACAAATATATGTTGTAGTTCAAGAGGAATATAGATTCCAAATTAAATAGGATTAGATTGAACTTTTATTATATTTATTTATTTATTTATTTGGGGGTACGGGTGCATGTGTGTGCCATGATGTAAATGTGGAAGTCAGAGGACAACTTGTAGAAGTCTGTTCTCTACTAATACCACGTGGGTCATGGGCATCAATCTTAGATCACCAGGCTTGGTGGCAAGGGACTTTACTTGGTGAGCCACCCACACCTAGAAGAAGAAGGGAGACTTTTAGGGGGGACTGGTAACTAATAATGGGAGGGTAATGGGGGATGAACATGAGTACAGAACGCCCACACGTGTGAGGATGTCATCATGAAAAGACCTTGACCAGAGGCTTGCTCACTCACCTTACTGTCCCCATCTGTGGCAACAATGAGAGGTAGATACGTTAGGAGGCGGGGCCTAGTGGAGGGAATTTAGGTCATCTGAGGTGTGTCCCTGAGTGGATCTGGGGCCACCGGCTCTTCCTTCCTATCTTGCTGCTTCTAGGCTACCATTTCCTCAGTCAGACGGGAGGAAAGGTCATTAGCACACAACGAGATGAGGAAAAAGCACTGGACTTTGAGAAGAGAACCTATCAAAGTGGGAGAATTAAGGGGACCAGAGAAATGTGGGACTGTTTAAGAATTAGGTGGGAGATGGGCTGGAAAGATGGCTCAGTAGTTAAGGGCACTGATTGTTCTTCCAAAGGACCTGGGTTCAAATCCCAGCACCCACATGGCAGTTAACAACTGTCTGTAACTCAAAGATCTGACTTGCAGGCAAAACACCAATACACACAAAATAAAAGTAAATAAAAATTTAAAAAAAAAGAATTAAGTGGGAGAATTAAGGAGACCAGAGAGGGTCAGTAAGGGGATCATCTGAGGTGAGCATAACTGTATATTTCTCTAGCTATGTTGGCTGCACCAACAGAAGCGTATTTGTATGACGGAATACTAGAAACCACCAGAAATGTACTGATCATTTTTATCTTTAGGTTTGAGTGTATATGTGTGAATGTATGCCACATGTGCGTGGGTGTCTGTGGAAGCCAGAAGAGAAGATCCCTGAAGCTGGAGTTTCAGGAAGTTGTGAGTCGACCATTATGGGTGCTGGGAACTGAACTCAGGTCCTCCAAAAAGGCAGTTGAACCATCAGAAACCAGTGTGTGTGTGTGTGTGTGTGTGTGTGTGTGTGTGTGTGTATAAAGCTGTGACTTAAGTTATGAAATTATGTACAGGATGATCCCAATTTGGAATTGAAATGTGCTTGTCCCTATAAGAAAATGGATAAGTAGTGACAGATTATCTTGGGGCTAAGACTGTGGATGATTTTAATTTTTCTTCATATTTGTTATTGTAGAAATATTTAGAATTACTTGTATCCATTTTGATATAGTTACTATAAAACCACTTAAACTTTCTATGAATTTGAATAAAATGTATATGTGCATAAAATTATCATTTAGTTATTTAACCATTACCTAGCTGTTTCTAATATAAACTAACAAAGTCAATTAAAATGATGGTTGTCTGCAAATTAATGGCTGCTCATAATTATGAGATGGTAGCTCATCCCCACCTCCTGTCCACCCCTGTCTGATGTGTCTCGGAGCATCTCATCTCCAGCTCCTCTCCACCCCTGTCTCATATGTTCCATAGATCACCATGCCTAATTGGAGGCTCTTGAGTTCAGATGTTGCAGGTTGAAGTGTCCTGGTGTTTAATACGAAATATTGAGATTTTTTTCTTTTAACTTAGGGAATATGTCCACCTAGAAATCAATTAGAGTAGGGACATGAACATAAGAACCATGCCTCCAATCACAGAATTGATTGGCAAAGGGGCATAGGAAGAAAGATCGGAGGCCAACCAGGCCGTCTTCTAATTCTATTTTCTGCCTCCCAAGAGGATTAGGGAAAAGAAGCAGTCTTTAAAAAAAGCATTTTCTTCAACTCTGAACTGCTTGTACTTCTAAGCACCGTATGTCTAAAGGAGATAGGTATTTTGGGTGAAACAAAGGAAAGACAATTATTTTGTTATTCTTTATATTTGAGTCCCTAAAGACTATAGTTGGATAAACTGTTCTGTTATCCATTTTTTTGTGTACCTAGCAAATAATAAGCATTCAAGACATAATCCTTCTGGGAACTTATTTGGAATGATTATGGCCCACTAATCAAAGCCTGTTTAGTTTTTTAAATCACTATTAACAATTATTTTAAATAAATGATATCATTATACACTATTATAATTATGAGGCTTAAATAAAAATTATTCACATCTATATGTTAAGATGGAATAAAGTATGAGTATAATTTTATGCGTTATTTCTTGGTAACCTCAGAAAAGGAAACAGCAACCCAAACATTGGTCTTTACAGACATTCTGTTTTAAAATATATTATAAAGAATAAATGGAATTGAATGTCAAGAATGAGTAAGTGAAAGCTTTTACTCATCTGGTTTACAACTTATATCAGCTAATTTTTCTAGATTTAAATTGATTAAATTTTTTGGTTGTTTCATTTCAAATGACCACACCAGAAGAAAGCTGTTTGTCATGGTTATTTATGCTTTTCCTTTCTGTTTTAGCTTAAAGGAAATGTTCAAATTTAATAAATATGGAGTTATTATAAAGAACAGCCAAATCTACTCCAATACATTAGAATTGGTCACATGTTTGAAATCTTTGTAACGGATGATACATTAGGGTAAAATAAAACTACTCAGTTGAATTGAAAGTAAACAACATAACAGAATAATGTTAAAATGAGTCAAAATTCACCAGTGCCTAAACTCCAAACTATAGAGGTGGGAGAGCACGCATCCTACTCTACATATACCCTCCATCCCTGTCCAAATAAATAAAACCACCATGGGACATAAATGAATGACAAAATTAGATAGGAACTTACATACCCACACTCCCCAATGAAAAGAGAAAAGAATGCATCCTACTCTACATATACCCTCCATCCCTGTCCAAATAGATAAAATCCCCATGGACATAAACGAATGACAAAATTAGATAGGGACTTTCCATACCCACACTCCCCAATGAAAAGAGAAAAGAATTCAGCCATCAATGTGCACAAATTCTTATTTACCATCACTTTTAAAATGGTGCAGAATCATGGAAGCCCCTTTCCATGTGTTTGCCCTCTGCTCTGGACCACTGCACCTATAGTACACCTATAGAACAGTACACCTATACTTCTAGAACACTACACCCATAGGACACTTAGAGAACACTGCATCTACAATACACTTCTAGAACACTACACCCACAGTAAACTTCTAGAACATTACACCTATAGTACACTTCTAGAACACTACACCCACAGTACACTTAGAGAACAATATACCTATACCTTTCTTGGAGACTAACAGAGAATCTTAAGACTTTTCCATCCAGCACTAAAACTCTCCCCAGTCTCCTCCATCTTTTTCCTGTATTACTTGTGATTGTAGGATTGTATTTCTGCTCTCTGAAGGTAAGGACTACGGTATACATTAATTTTGTAGACTCCAATTTCTTTCATAAACCTCTTCATGTAATAATAATAAAAGTTGGATAAGATCACTTGTAGGAGAACCAATGTGGCTGGTTTCCTTGGGCTTTGGCACTAAATGCCTGGCCACAGGGTCTGGAGTACAACGGGAAATGCTGTTGGGGCCATGCTGAACATGCTAACACTAGGTGACTGCTCACTTTATAGAAGAGTTCCAGTAGAGCAGAGCAGAGCAGGCAATGAGAAGTCAGACTTTGCCAACTAGCGGCAGAAGACAGAGGGAAGTGACGAGTGAGACCCAAGAGCAGGAATGGTGAAGAGGGCTGCAGAGCCTGGTGGAGATGAGAAGGAGCAGGGTAGCAGCCTGGACAAGTTAGAGGCTCTGAGAGAAGCAAGCTGCAGTCACTCTAGAGCCCAGGGAATAGGCAGCCATAGCTGACTGGGCCACATGTCAGCCAGTATTTTAGCAATCCAAGAAGGAAGTGGGGCTTTAGCCTTTTGCCTCAGACATCTGTAAATACCCCCAGCAGAGGACAGAAGGAAGGGATGGGGGAAGCAGCAGGGTATTTCAGAGGAAGTATAAAGTAACAGGCAGAACATGACTGGATGGCTATCGGAAACCAACACATATCTAGAATGTTTTACTTGTAGATCTCCTGAGATTTTATTTTACTTTATTTATTTATTCATTCATTTATTTATTTTTTCTAGAGCTGAGGATTGAACCCAGGGCCTTGTGCTTGCTAGGCAAGCGCTCTACCACTGAGCTAAATCCCCAGCCCGAGATCTTTATTAAAGTGAGAAAAGGCATGCACACCGGCTGAAGTGCTACCACAAGCTGCAAGCTTTACAGACATCGTTTCTTTCCATTTCTGCAACAACCCTACTACGTAAATACCACGACTCTCATTTTCAAGTGGAGTAAAATGGGTCTTAAAGATACTAGACATCTGTCCAAGGTCCTAGGTCTTTGTGACGTTAAAAACAAACAAGTCTCTCAACTATATCATACAGTTACACAAACAGTAATACAAAGAAGAAAGACCATTGAGAATGTTTATTTTGTAGGTTAAACACAACAGGGGGCATAGTCTCACACTTAGCACACCGTGTAATCTGCATTTCTGTAACTTTAAAACTGACTGACCACAATCTCGGAGTGTAAAATCTCACTAGTACTCCAAGACCAGCAGCACATGGTGGTGCATCCCTTTAATCCCAGCACTCGGGAGACAGAGGCAGGCAGACCTCGTGAGTTCTAGGCCAGCCAGGGCTGCATAATGAGACCTTGTCTCAAACAAAACGAAATAGAAAACTTCGAGACAACACAGCTACCCTCTCTTTCACTCTTCCTCCTCCTCCTGGAATTCTTCCACTGAGGTACAGCCCTGGCCTCATGTGCGTACACAGATGCATTTGTTTGAAGAGATTAAGTTTCTCCATATTGTTATTGATTTGTTATTAATATTCTTTTGGTTTTTGTTTGTTTGTTTGTTTGTTTGTTTTTGAGACAGGGTCTCTCTACATAGCCCTGGCTGTCCTGGAACTTTCTCTGTAGAGCAGGCTGGCCTCGAACTCAGAGATCTGCCTGCCTCTGCCAAGTGTTGGAATTAAAGGTGTGTGCCACCACTGCCCATCTATATTTTTATATTTTAAAGCTGTATTTCTTTTTATTTTATGTCTTTTTATTTCATGTGTTTTGTCTGTGTGTGTGTCTATGCCCCATGTATGTGTATGCACCTAGTGCCTGTGGAGGCCAGAAGTGGGAGTGAGATCCCCTGGACTAGAGTTACAGACAGTTGTGAGGCACCATGTGGTATTGGGGATCGAACCCAGGTCCTCTGGAAGAGCAGCCAGTGCTGAACCATCTCTCCAGCCTCGTGTATTTATTTGTTAAGCAGAGAAAGGAACTCTAGGGAAGGACTACTGGGACTCAGTTGCTATGAAGGGAAATGAGAAAATGTCAGCGGCAGCGGGGTGTGGTCACGGGGTGCTTACCATCCCAGACAGGGAAGGAGGGAGCGAGAATGTATGGGGAAAAAATATAGGGAATAATGTTGTTTTTTGTTGTTGTTGCTGTTTGTTTGTTTGTTTTGTTTTGTTTTGTTTTGTTTTTTCGAGACAGGGTTTCTCTGTGTAGCTTTGTGCCTGTTCTGGATCTTACTCTGTCGACCAGGCTGGCCTCGAACTCACAGAGATCCGCATGGCTCTGCCTCCCGAGTGCTGGGATTAAAGGCGTGCGCCACAACTGCCCGGCTGATTGTTTTATGCTTACTTAAAATCATATAGAAGTACATGTGTGTACAGATGTGTGTATATGCATACATGTATTTTAATTTAAGTTACACTACTTGGGAAGACAATACTCCTGCTCTAAACTATAGACTAACAAAATCTCCAGTGCCAGGCACAGGAAGGCTTCTTCAGAGTTGTTGGTCAGGGGAGTCCAAGAGACCCCACAATAATATAAGGCAATGCTGTTGCCTTTGGTTGCTTCCCAGAGGCTGGAGGTAAATCCCTATTGTTGAAAACATGACATACATATTTTAGACCTATCAGGACTTGTAGGAATCGATCTAGACTGACCTGGAAGCCCCCTCCCTGAGTGTCAGGAGGGATGCAAGCTGCCTAGGGAGAGGAGCAGCCAGCAGTCTCGTCCAACTGCAATGCTCATAAACCACGACAATGCCGAGAACAGAAACAGTAGTGGCCCTCACATGGCGGGGAACCAACAGCCTCCTCACTGGACTGGATGTCCGTTCAGGAGGAAGGAATTCATGCCCAATACGGTAAACTTACCCAACTACCAATGGCTGGTGAGGCCACGGACTCTGAAAGAGACGCTACCATTACAGCTTCCTTAAACCAGTGTAATTCCTTACTGTATTCTAAACGCTTGTCCTTATATTCACAGATACGTGTGGCTCTCGCCCTCATTAAAGAAGCTTCTTTGTGCAGCACACAGAGACCATAACAAAAGCCATAATGGGCCAAAATGTAGAGAACCACTGATCACTGTGGTGCCTGTCCCCAATTTGATACATTTACAACACAATTCCTACACCTAAGGCTCAGGGAAGGCAGATGAAGGAACAGAAAAACAGAAAGAGCCAGATGACCATGACATCTGTAGCAAAACAGTATCTTCTTAAAAAAAAAAAAAAAAAAAAAAGAACCAAAGTAGAGGGAGGTAGGAAGGGTGGATCTGGGGGTAGGGTGGGGGTGAAGGTGATCCAAATACGTTGTATAAAGCTCTAAAAGAATTAATAAAATTCTGTATTTTTAATGTGTTAACAACTGGATAATAACAGAGTGAGCAAAGAACAGTGTCTTTAGATAGGCAGGATTTCAATGCCCTTGTGTGATGGAGGACTACAGAGGAACAGGAGGGTCCTCTGGACCTGTGGACACAATGGGATACCCTTCTGTGATGGAGGACTACAGAGGAACAGGAGGGTCCTCTGGACCTGTGGACACAATGGGATACCCTTCTGTGATGAAGGACTACAGAGGAACAGGAGGATCCTCTGGACCTGTGGACACAATGGGATACCCTTCTGTGATGGAGGACTACAGAGGAACAGGAGGGTCCTCTGGACCTGTGGACACAATGGGATACCCTTCTGTGATGGAGGACTGCAGTGGAATGGGAGGATCATCCGGACCTGTGGACACAATAGGATGACCCTTCTGTGCCCAAGGGCTACAGTGGGACCGGAGGAGCTAGACCTACAGATGCAGACAACCTGTTGGCCATGTTAAGAACCACCACAGGAAATGCATGGTTTCAAGATGAAAACTTCTGCACTAAGACCACAAGTAATCGAAGACCCTGGCGAGGTCTCCTATCTCTGCACAACAGCACAGCTCCATTCCTGAAGCCAGTTAAGGCTGGCCCTAGCTGGACAGTGAAAGACCTGAAGGACGAAAGAGAAAATGCTTGAATGCAGGAATCAAGACTGGCTGGAAATGGTTACAGACTGCACCACGAGGAAGAGAGAACTGCAGCCGGTCATCCCTACAACAGCAAAGACAAACAGCAAGGGCTTCGCAAACAAAGTGAACGGCTGTCTTCATAGTCCCTGACTTCCCTTCCCAGGATGTTTTCCAACTCAGATGGCTGATTAGGGGGCAGAGGAAGAAGAACACGAGGACATTTCTAGAAGGTCTAATTAATAATCTTCATGTGGTCTCTTTCATAGGCGTTTACAACTTTAAGTGCTGGGTGTATACAAAGACAGACTTTCTATAGTCACTGTACAAGTGCAATGCTTACGTTGTAGGCAACCCGTAAATATCTGTCAAATGAATAGATGCACAAAGGAACCGTGATGAAAGTAGTGCCAGAGTCTACTAACCTTTTAAAATTTCTTTTTGGGCAAATTAAAAATAAAACCTTGACGGTAATAATGCTGGCAGCAGCTAGTCTTTTCCAGAAAATCAGTCAATATCTGGAAACGGAAGGAACTCTGACTTCGAGCTCCAGTCCTGGCACTGCTGCTCTCGGCCCCTCCCTGAACCCTTAGAGAGGGGGGGGGGGAGGGAGGGAGGGAGGGAGGGAGGGAGGGAGGGAGGAGGGATTCATACTGGTTGAGAGCCTGATTAAGGCAAGAAGTATGGGATCAGGAGAGCGGAGAAAACACAAGATATTAAGAGTTAATGAGATGGGTTGGCAGCAAATGCCTGTGCATTAGGGAGGCAGAGGCAGGAGGATTGCTCAAATTTGAGGCCTGGGCCATATAGTGAGTTCCATCCAGGCCAGCAGGATCTATCTGGTGAGACTCTATCACACACACAAGCTAATAAAAACATTAGTGAGTTAACAACCCAGTTGTAGAGCCTAGCATGCTAAGAATCCAGTTCACGTCTCCAGCATCACAAACTAGTAATCGATGAGGAACTAACTGAAAACATGGTAATCGTCTGGAATGATCAGAATTTGAGGTTTGGACAGGAAGCAAGATCAAACATATCAGCATATATGTGAGCTAAAATGAAATAAGGACGAATGTGGCTAGAGTTGAGGTGTGCTTCACAAACCAGGACCAAGACCCAAAGATGAAAGACCAAGATGAAGGTGAGCACCTGCAGAGCCTGTACAGGATGGACACAGAGGGAAACTGGGAGCCTGAACCCAACATCAAAAGCCACCAGTTTTAAAGGGTGTAATTAATTTTTAAATGCAAATGCTGCATATCTCCTGTCAGCTATATGCCACAACCTGCTCAACAGTTCTGATGCTGTTGTGGACTATTACTTTAAGGATGTAAAAGTGTGTTACATCTGTTTAACTAAGCAATGATGTGCTGCATTTGTTTTGCTGCATTTTTTAATTAGGTCAAGATGTGTTGCTGTTTTACCTTGCCTAAGTCACCTGATTGGTCTAATAAAAAGCTGAACGGCCAATAGTTACGCAGTAGAGGGCTTGGTGGGGCTGACGGGTAGACAGAATGAGTAGGAGGAGGAATCTAGGTTCCAGAGAAGAGGGGGAGGAGAGAACAAGAGCAAAGAGGGAAGGAAAGGGAAAGCGAGGGAGAAGTCCAGGGCCAGCCAGGCAGCCACAGCCGGCCAGACACAGGGTAGGACACACAGACTGAAAGAAAGGTGAAATGCCCTGAGGCAAAATGCAGATGAAGAGAAACAGGTTAAACTAAGTTATAAGAGCTGACAAGAAACAAGCATAAGATAAGGCTGAGCCATACTAATAATGTTTCCATGTCATGATTTGTGAGCTGGCTGGTGGTCCAAAGAAAGCCTGCTACAAAATTTCTTCGATTTTTTAAAAAAACTTAAAAGACATTGAACAATATATGAACAAGTAAGTTCAAATTAACTTTCTTTGTTCTTATATTTTTAACTTTTCACTTCTCAAGTTAACAGAAAATGCCATTAGTAATAAAAATATGCTTATTAACTAAAGATGTTATTTATATCACTTATAGATGAGAAAACAATTTTTTTTCTGAAAAATTTAACCTACATTAGGACATGCAAAAACAATACACTTTTTTTAAAGGGAGAATTTATTTTGGGTCACAGTTTCAAAGATTTCAATCCATGATCCATTGCTTGTGGCCATCTATGCTGAGGCAGAACACCATGGTGAGAAGCACGTGGCAGAGCAACGTGGCCCTTTTCACAGTGAATAGGAGACAGATGCAAAGAGACCTGATACGAGAACAGCCCTCAAGAACAAGCCCTAGTGAGCAATCTTTTCCAGGAACATTCTATCTCTTCGATGTAAGACGAATTGCTAATGGACTTATTAATAAAAAACCCGGAGCCAGGTATTGGGGTAAAACCCTGAGACCAGAAAAGCAGAAAGAAGTCAGCCATGTTCTCACCACTTGGAGATCCTCAGCCAAAGAGACCTACTTCTACCCACACCTATGTTCTGTCATCTCATTTCTTCTCTTTGCCAAGTTACATCACTTCCTCTTCCTGCCCAGCTCTGTCACTTCCTGTCTGTCTGTACAGACCTTCAGCCCTTTATGGTTAGTGCTAGGATTAAAGGTATGTACCACCGCCACCACTGACTCTGTTCCCAGTGTGGCCTTCAACTCACAGAGATGCACATGGATCTCTGCCTTCCAAGCGATAGGATTAAAGGTGTGTGTTATCATTGCCTGAATTCTAAGTTTACTATAGTGGCTGGCTGATTCCTCTGATCCTCAGATAAACTTTATTGAGGTATACAGATAAAATATCACCACATTTCTGTTTTAAAAATAGGTTTTATTCTTTAGTTACATTCAGACTTTGTTATACCATCATTCATGAAGTTATCACTCCTTCAATGTTTTCCCTGCATGTAATCATAAAACTGTTATTTCTGAAGTGCTTAATTTATAAGGACACATTGTTAAATCTGTACTCTCCTGCCCCCAACAACACGTGATTCTGATATAATCAACCAGCCTCTGCACTGCAGTGCAGCTAACGCAATCCTCTCGAGCGACACCTAATGTTAATACTTTCTCTGAACGGCACTCTTACCCGTTCAGAGACCAATGCACACTGTCTGCCCACGTGCAGTGCTTTATCAACCCCCACTGGGACACAATGGTTTCTTCAACGGTCTTCCTCCTTCCATAGGAAATGGTTACTGCAAATTAGCATGCTAAACACTCATCACATTTTATCCGCATCTTAACCACACATATACACACACAGAGGGAAAGAGTGTGAGAACACACATACAATAAAGGAAGTGCTCAAGAAAACTGACTATGAGAAAATATATGTGGTGATAAAAATTCTGAATTTTTATATAATAGTTTTAAGTAATTTTAAATGATATTTCTAAGCTTGGAATGTGCTGCCTCTCAGATCTGTGACTATAACAGCACATAATTTATCTGATAATCTCAAAATTTGAAAATACATTTTATAATTTTTTTCTAAGAACTTTTCTTAATATAAGCCTAAAAAGATGGCTTGGGACTGGAATGATCTACAAGCCCAGAAACAGTTCAGGCTACCAGATGTCATGGGAAGATGTGGGATCTTTCTTCATTGTGTCTTTAAAGAAAGTATATCCATTCATTCATCTGACATCTTAATGTTGGACTTCTGGCCACACACACACACGAGCATGAGCACTTATGGTCCTCACAGTCTGCCCAGCCGTTTCTGGTACCCACCTGTAGCCTCCTGTCAGAATCCATCAAGTACCACCTAGCCTTCACAGCTCGTGACAGGCCACAACTGAGTCAAAGGCCATCTCTAGCTACTATGGTCCCTATTGATGCCTCTCCTTTTCCCATCACCTCTGCACTTCTGGTGTCTCTCTCTTTACGGCACTGGACTACAGACTGGCCTGCTATTGGTTTCTAGTTGTTTACGAGCTTCTTACTGTCTCACTTAGGCAGCACATGACCTAAAGAAGAGACCATATTCATACTTCTTTTGTGTCTCCCTTGGCACATCAAGGTCATGAAATAGTTAATTAGAATATTTAGGTTCAATCTAACAATCGTCCAGTTGTTAGAGTTATATTTGCATTGTTGACGTCTGTGGTTGTCTATATATTAAATTTCTAGCAACTGTTCTTTTAATTCTGATAAAAAATTCCATGAACTGAAATATTGCTTAGTTGTAGATATATTTGTTCCCATACAAAATGGAAAAGAATTATAAAGGTTTATTCTTAGTCTAGACATTGTGATGTCATTCTATTGCTGTGGGATGTTCTGTATGTCAAATGTGTTGCTCTGATTGGTTAAAATAAATAAAGTGCTAATTGGCCAGTAGCCAGGCAGGAAGGATAGGGTAGGCGGGACAAGGAGGAGGAAAATTGTGGGAAATGGAAGGCTGGGTGGAGAGATACTGCCAGCCGCCACCATGAGAGGAAGATGTAAGGTACTGGCAAGCCACAAGCCACGTGGCAAAGTATAGATTAATAGAAATGGGCTAAATATAAGAGTAAGAGCTAGACAATGGTAAGCCTGAGCTAACAGCCAAGCAGTTTAAATAATGTAAGTGTCTGTGTGTTTATTTTTTAAGTGGGTTGTTGGACTAACAGGGCTTGGCGGGGGCTGGAGAGAAGGTCTCCAGCTACATTCTATAATTTATATTACTTGCTAGCAATGTTTAATCTGGGTGTTTAAAAAACTTTTTAAATTATTTTTATGTATATGGATGTTTTGCTTGCATGAATGTCTATGCACCATATGTGTTTCTGGTACAGGGGTCAGAAGAGGGCATCAGATCCTCTGAAACTGGAATTACAAGTGGTTGGGAGTTGCCAAGTGGGTGCTGGGAATTGAATTCAGGTGTTCTGGAATAGCAACAAGTGCTCTTAAGTGCTGAGCCACCTCTCCAGTCCCAGTGTAAACATTCTTTTCTTTGTTTGTTTTTGAAACAGGGTTTCTCTGTGTAGCCCTGGCTGTTCTGGATCTCGCTCTGTAGACCAGGCTGGCCTTGAACTCACAGAGATCCGCCTGGCTCTGCCTCCTGAGTGCTGGGATTAAAGGCGTGCGCCACTACTGCCCAGCTCAATGTGAACATTCTTAATGTCACTGCACTGTTGGTTTAAACATCTCATCCTCATCAGAATGGCTAAGAGCAACAAAACAACTGACAATGAGTGCGGTGAACACGGGAAGGACCCACACCCACTGTTCACAACTACAATGAGTGCTGGTGAACACGGGAAGGACCCGCACCCACTGTTCACAACTACAATGAGTGCTGGTGAACACGGGAAGGACCCGCACCCACTGTTCACAACTACAATGAGTGCTGGTGAACACGGGAAGGACCCGCACCCACTGTCAGGAGTGCAAATGGTTCAGCCATCCGGAAAGCAGCGTGGAGAATCTTCAACAAGCTGAAAACAAAATCTACCACACGGCCCACCTATACCGTTCCTAGTTAGAAGCCCAAGGGACCTGACATCCTACTCCACAGATACTTGCTCAGCCATGTTCTAGTCACAAGAGCTAGGAAGTGGAAACCACCTCGATGTCCTACAGCAGACAAACGGATAACAGAAATGTGGTACATACACACTCTGGAGTTTTATTTGGATGTAAAAAAATGAAATTGTGAAATTTGTAGGCAAATCGGTGGAAGTAGAAAATATTATATTGAGTGAGGTACCCCACACCTAGAGAGAAAAATGCCCCCATGTTCTTGCTCACCTGAGGTTCCTAGCTCTAAATCTTCAGATATGGGAGTACACAGCCTGAGGTAACTGCAGAAACCAGGAAAGCATAAAGGAACATGTGGGAAGGAGGGGCCAGGAGAGGCAAGGGCTAGAAAGAGGGTTAGCAGGATGTGATATGAAGAGAGAGTGGGGAAGGAGGTCAGTACAGAAGGAGAGGCAGGGAGAAGGGACAAATAACACCAACGCTGTTTGGAAAAGCCTTAAGGAACCACATTACTATTTATTTACTTAAGATTACATATACAATATAATACCCAAGTGTGCACATGTAACACACACAGTCTAAATAAAGTTATGTTTCTTGGGCTGATATAGTGCCCTCCATAACAACAGACTAACAATAAACAATAGACTAACAAAACTCCAGCATACAACATGAGAAACGTTCTTTTAAGTTGTTGGTCAGGGTACTCCAGAGACACCCAAAACAGCACAAACTATTGCTGTTACCCTTGGTTGCTGATAAGAGGTTGAAGGTAAGTCCCTACTGCCGAAGACAGCACACACTGCCGACACAGGACTGGAAGATTCAAACTGGATCTGACATGAAAGCCCCCTCCTGAGTTCCAGCTTTCATAGTACCAGAAGGTGACATGCAAGCCACCAAGAGAGGAAAGCAATCTCTAATTCTACTCAGCTGTGTTACGAACCGCAATAGCAAGGTACAGTATCCTGTAAGGTCCAATGGTTCCACACATACCTCAGAGGCAACAGATAGCTATCTAGTTGGACTTAAGGCCTGTTTCAGCCAACTACCTGGGGCTAGTGAGGCCACTGATGTTAGAAGAACCTACTACCACTTTACTAAGCCAGTGTAATTCCAACTGCACTCTAAAACTCATCCTTATACCTGCAGAAAATCACAAGTGGTCAAAAAGCAGAGATCAACTGATGGTGGAATGTCCCGCCCCCGTGGGTCCATCTATACCACAACTCTTGCACCAAAGGCTCAGGGAAGCGAACAGAAGAAGGGGTGCAAGCATTTTAAGAGCCAGAGGACCAGGAAGTTGGCAGTGAGGTTGCCTCTCCTAGAAATAAAAGAGAAACTATACCCATGCTACCTCAACAACACAGGTGCCTAAACAAGGCCCCACAGGGACAACACCAAGACATGCTAACACAGAAAGAGGAAATCTCGTGGGGTCCCACCCCTAGAGAAAGAATTACAGCCAACTAACGATGCTGAGAGAGCAAGAATTAGTCTTTCCCAGGAAGGAGCCCCTAATTGGTTATTCAATATCAAGTGATCAGGCCTGCAATCGTATATATACAAGCAATATTAAATGAACTCAGCAGGTTGTAGTTATAGAATTATGCATATATATGCAACATTAATAATAAAAGAAAAAGAGGCCATGAACATGAGGAGGTGTGGGGGACGACGTAGGAAGGGTTGGAGGGGGAAGTAGGAAGGGGGGAAATAGAATAAATATAATCTAATTAAAATGAAAATACAAACTTCAGGAGATCCCACTTTGAAGGTGTACCTACCCTTCTCCTTCCTTTTCCTGCCCTTTATTGTTATTGGGAAGAGCCACTGTCCCTGAAGGTAAACTTGCTTTCACATTTGGCTTGGACCTGAGCTGTCAGTACTAATGCAGCTGGAATCAGAGGTCTGTGAGCTTCCTTTGCTACATAGGGTACTTGAAAACAAGTCATGTACTACCTTTTAGTAATGACTTTGGGTTTAACTTTTCACTTATTGTGAAATTATCCTGTATTTCCACTAGATTTACAAAGGGTAAGACACCAGCCTCTGTCTGTCTCTCCCATTTCACTAAACATTAAGGTGAAAGTTGGGCTTTAATGAAGTAAATGAAACCAAACTTCATTGCATTAGGGGTCAGAAAATGAGCACTTCTCTAAACAAGGTAACTCTTCGCTGTGTTAGAGAAATCCTAAGTAAGCAGTTTTTGCCCGCCTACCGAAACAGAACAAAACAAATAAAAATGGAAATGATCCAGATTTGTTCCTGAAGATAAGGCACATGCCAATCTAAATGCTCTGGAAGATGGCAAAACTTTTGAAATTTTTAAAAATTCTTTTTTATAATGTGAGTAAGGTCCTGTTTCCCAACTTTTAAATATTTATGGTCCCTTAAGATAAACACAAAAATTTCATGTTCTTTTAATATTGCAATGAATGAAAAATTTCACATACAATAGAAAATAAGAACTTCCACTCTAACAGATTCGACAACTATAAAGATTTTGTTATTTATTTCATTTATTTCTTTTTCTCCTTACCTAAGTACCGTAAGCCAAGTTCCAGATTTTTTTAAATTTAATTTTAATTTTTTTGTTTTTCGAGACAGGGTTTGTTTGTGTAGCCCTGGTTGTCTTGGAACTTACTCTGTAGACTGGGCTGGCCTCAAACTCAGATCCACCCGCCTCTGCTTCTCATATGCTGGGATTAAAGGCTGTGCCACCACCTCCTGCCTCACGTTCTAGGTTTTATGTTCTTTCTCCCCAATATATCTCAATGACTCTTTAAAACAAAAAAAAAGGGAAGAAAAAGAAAAGAAATGGAATGCATGGACCTTATTTGGATCTTCATTTCTGCTAATTAAAAACAAAAACAAAAACAAAAACAAAAACAAATCCCCCCCACACACACACAATCAAGAAATGGTGTTACGATTTTCAGTGTAAAAAAAGATTACTAATTTGCTACAGAAATAGCTGCTCAGCAGAATTCTGACTGCATACTTATCAACTTAAAATGGTTATTTCTATTACAATCACATGTATTCTTAATAGACTTTTAAAGGTTGGGCTTCAACTTTTCTCTTTTCTAAAAACACACTGGGCACACAGGCACGCACAGAGGCAGATGTACGATACTGTCACAGCACTTTATACACAGGCTGTTTTGCTCAGGCTCATGCCTTTAGCATTTTTAGGGAAGGAATCTCTTTATTTTTACGAAGGTCTTAAGAGAATGAAGATGCTCTAGCTGGCTGAAACTGCCTGTCCTGGAGACCACTGGCATGTGTTCTTTTCATTTAACCTTAGGTTTAATGTCTTCTTAGTACATGGCTCATCTGAGCTCGGCTCAAAGTAACCAACCTCTTTACCCCTTGCACCCATCTGATACTGCTTGTTACACTTTCCTCACTAGGAATCCCTGGGCCAAGACCATGACTTTGTGACCTTCACTGTGGTAACCAGGCCCAGGGTACACAAAGGCAGTAGCTACAGACATTTACAGAGGAGTGGATGAACCTGGCAGACTCAGAAAAGTCTTCCGGAATATGCCAATGTAACAGCTGGAAAACAATGGAAACATGACTTAAGCTTATCATCACTAAGATTGGGAAGATAAATAACTTCCTTATATGGAACTTCTCTTTGCCAGTTTGGATAATTTACTTCATGATAGCACATGTCACCTTACTGGTTAATAGGAAAACTTTGGGACAGTATTTTATAGAATATAACTGTAACTCTCAACCTCTATCTAATCAGTTCAATAATAATTTCCAAATGTACTTAATGGACGATTACACTAGTAATTAGAAATCAAATTTTGCGAGGCTGCAAAAGATGTCAAAATTATGTATGCTCAGACTAAGATATTTTACAATTAAAATTTTATTTAATTAGCATTCCCCAGAGAAAGATATTTTTAAATTAAAATTTTATTTAATTAATGTTCCCATAATCTATATTAAAATTTATTTGTAACCTGCTGACTCACAAACATACATGCAGGGTAGGAAAAATACACAAGAGCTGGTAGTGGCTAACAAAATTCAATGACACAAAAGAGTAAATGGTAATTAATAGTAATAATAGTAATAGCCCAGCAAAGAAAATGATTTAAGGTTGAGGAGCAGGAAAACATATGAATAAGATGAAAAACGTCCATAGGTTGCTTTGTGGGGCATTTGAAACAGTCCTTCCTTCCACCCACGTTTTGTGAGTTAAGGTTAATGGATTTCTATAGCACTCCAGTTGGCATTACTGCCAAATGCTTTCCTATGGAGGAGGCAGATACCTGGTTATTTAAGGAGCAGGACAAATGGGCCAAGACAGCTTTCCCTAGCCCCAATTCACCAGGGAGCGGTTGAGAATTCCACCTGACATGAGGACAGCAGTGTGCTCTTAAACAATCTGCAGTTTGATCCGATTGTCCCCCAGTGGGGGAGGCCGGCCACAGCTCACTCAAGAGTCATTGATTGGATTAACAGCCTAATTCCCAACAGATGAATAGAATACTGATGTCTTGTCAGACCAGATCACAAAAGGAAAACACAATCTGCTTCTACAGCTCAGAGGTTTAACCCTCAATGGACCTTCAAGCTACAACCTCCATTTTTTGTGTCCTATAATTTCTTCAGAACCATTTGCCTACAAATATTATCAACTGTGATTTTTATCACCATTCACCAGCTTTCTTCTCTTTGGGGGAAATGTTTTCCAAATGTTTACGAACAAGGGAAGGTGTTTATTTTAATTTTTACTGTCCACATTAGTCTTGTCTAAATCCTTGCCTGGGCTTCCTAAAGAAATGTTAAATAATCTGCTTTGCTTGGGGCCCAATAAAAGTAGGACACATAGCCTGTGGAAAACAAAGGCCATACATTCAAGATGAAACTACTGTGAGCCACATTTTCTGGCACAAGTAACTGATTTTATTAAAGGGAATGAATGACTATTAAAGGGATAGATTTTCAGTAAATGTTAGCCTCAGATTTTTCCTTCACTCTCCCTCTTCTTTACATCCTTATGTAATTTGATAACTTTTGTGTATGGCTATACAACTAAGAAACAAAGAAAAGGTCTTACTTCTGATACAGTTTTAAAAACAAGAACAAAACACTCCATCCAAGCCAGCTATGCATTCAAATTCCATACTTAAGACACACACACCACCTTCTATTCCATATTCTAGACAGCTTTAATACCTTATTTCATATATTTTGTGCATGCTATATGCGATCTTCTCGAACAAGAAAACCCTGCACACATTTTCATTATTTCTAGGTGAAAGCAATGAGAGCAGTGGCGGCTGCTGCTGCTCAGCACACTAGACAATTTACGTACGTACGTACCTATGTACGTACGTCCTTTTATTTTACTCAACAAGTAGGTATTACATTGTCTCCTTCCACAAGACCAGCCTGAAGTGCCGGCTTGTTCAAGGTCACATGATTTTCAGGTGGCAAAGTGAACTCCAATTGTGTCTCTGGCTCTAAAGCTTATACTTTCAAACACTACAGGGATTTCATGTGTGCCTCCATCCCTGTGCTTTTTTTGTTTGTTTGTTTTGTTTTGTTTACATGGCGATTTTTCAGCATCCTGAGGTATTAAGGGTCACTTTTCTCTTAGAGTCTGTCACTGACCTTTTCCAAAAAAATCTGACTGTCTTACAGTGACTTTTCTTTGCACCTCTATATGTATGTGTGTGCATCTTTGTGTAGGTGTGTGCACATGCATGCACGTACAATGTGGAGACCAGAGGTCAATGTTGGGTGTCTCTCTCAATTGTTCTGTCTTACTTTTTCAGACAGGATCTCTTACTGACCCTGGAGCTCACAGATTTGGCTAGGCTGGCTGGTCAGGGACCCAGGGACCAGCTTGTTTCTGCCTCCCTAGCACCAAGGTTACAGACATGCACCACTACACTTTTATTCAAGTGCAGAGGATCCGAACTCAGGTCCTCACGCTTATGTGGCAAAGTACTTCACTACTAGAGGTATCTCTCTAGCCTGACTTTTCCTTCTTCTTAAGGACGTTTCTTCCAGCATCCGACATGAGACCCTCCAAATTAGTCAGGATAGAACCAGAACTCATTTTTTTTTTTTTTAAATTCATGACTTTGAAGTCATCTCCAACTTCCACCCTTTAAAGACTTTTTCTGTTTTCCCTGATATGAGGTTGGCTAAAATCTTCTGTATTGTCTCTGATGCTTTTTCCCTCCACATAATAACAAATCCTGCAGTACCAGGACCTAACATCTTCATCCACCAACTCCTACAAGAAAAGCATCCTTCACACTTCATCTGGTTTTTTCATATTCCTAAATATGAAAATTTCTATTTATAGTTTAAGTATATCCTAATTGTTTTCAAATCAGATAAAAATTTCTAAAGTTTTCCCTAGATTTGATTAGAATTTGGCATGCCACTAAAATTAAGAATTGCATGTAGAGGAAGTTTAGACCAGCTCAAATTGTATGAGCAGCATAGGCTGTTTACACCAGGTTTTATAGCAGATAATCTGGTCATGTTCTGTAACAGCCATTATGCTAAAAAGGACGTTTTCCAAAACTAACAATCACGGGGAAGAAAAGATTATACTGTTTGGAAATAGACAAGGAAAAAACCAAACCTCAATTAATGTGAATTTCAAAGCCAATCACAAACTACGGATGGTATAAAAGAGCTTTAGCTAGGGAAGCAGTGGGATGGCACAGTGGGTAAAGGCACTCGTGATCTGAGTTCAATCCCTGGGACCCACAAGGTGAAGGAGAAAACTGACTCTTGCTAGTTGTCCTGTGACCTTCCCACGCAGCGTGTGTGCATGCAGACCACACGTGCGCGGAAGAAAAATTGTAGTAAAAATGGTAAAGATCTGATACTACCTAACATTCCGTGTTATTTCTTGATTCAGACATATTATTCTGAAAAAGCATCAAAAAAGAAAAGAAATTTACATTTATGTTATTTTATAGAATACTTTCATATATATCAACTATTTCCAACTAACAACCTGAAGTAAGTGGGGCAGTTATTTCCGGCTCCACTTTAGGAACAAGGAAACTCAAATTCAGCAAGGTGAACTAACTTGTCGAAAACAATACGCTAAGCTGCAGTGTAGGACTATAATGCAAACTGAGGCTGCTGACTCTATACTAGTGCATGACAACCAAGTGGCAGGTTATGAGAGATGTACGACTCGCTCCTGCTTACAGCGCAGAAGAAAAAGCCATCACTGCATACGGAGATGAAACACTACTTACTGCTGTTTTGGCTAACCAAGATCCCTTTCCACACCTGCCCTAAATGTGCTGCTGCAATTGAGGACTGAGAAATTCAAGAGGAGAGAGGGCAGCCTTGGTGACTGAAGAGGGTAACTGCAGGGCTATCGAGATGATGGCTCAGCTGGCGAAGATGCTTGCTGTGCATACCTCGTGACCTGTTTCATCTCTGGAAGTCACATAAAAGTGGAAAGGAGACAATCAATTCCACAAAGTTGTCCTCTGACCTCCACAAATTTGCTACAGCACATGCCCAACCCCACCTAACAACAATAATAAAATCATTAAAAATATACAACGCTATACTTACCTAAAACAATTGTTGGGGAATACAACTATCACAGAGACACTCTGGATGAATACAGGTCTTACTGGAGGCTCCTAGAAGCCTGAAGAGCCTTGGGGAACAGCTCCCCAAACCCACCTTTTCTCAGCATGTAAAAGGGGCAGCAGGGTAGAGGGCTTCCATACATACCAAATATTGCCAACACTCCATGAAATCTGATACGCTAGTGACCGCACTGTGTGTCAAGACCCTCCATGGTCCTCTGTTCTTCCGTACTGTGTGAACTCTTACATAGGGGGGAAATTTTTAGAACCCTCAATAAAATCTTTGTTCTAGATGCCTGGTTCAATGTAAGATTACCTGGCGATGCTGGAAAGTAGAACAGGCATGTTTACCAATCATTCTTAAAGGGTGGGGAAGGGGGTGATAGAGAGATGGCTCAGCCGTTAAGAGTGCCTACTGCCTTCCAGAGGACTGGAGTTCAGTTCCCAGCACCCATGTTGGGTGGCGCACCATTACCTGTGACAGCTCCAGCAGATGTGATACCCTCTCAGGAAAGGTACATATGTGGCACACACAAAGACACATACACATGATCAAAAATAAAAATAAATCTTAAAAAAAACTCTGAAAGGCATATGTTTAAGAACTCGAGGGCTTCCAAGTTCTGAGTCTGTAACTTCACATTCCTATCATATAACACAAAATAGCATTTTAGCTTAAGTCATAATAACTTCAGTTGTTATTTTTTAATAATTTTTGAAACTGTCATGCACCATACTTTGATATTTACTTCCTACCCCTCCCTCAACTCCTCCCAGATCTACAATCTCACCTCCCTATCCCATTTCACTTGGTGTTTTTTTTTTTTTTTTTTTTTTAATTAACCCACTGAGTCCAGCGTGTACTGCCCATATACTTATAGTCCTGGGGCTGTCCACTGGAATGTGGACTCCTCTCCTCCTCCCTCAGAAGCCACTGTCAATTGCTCCTTAGTTAGCAGTTGGAGCTTTCCAGCTTCTACCAGCTCCATGGTGGAATACTAGCTGCCTTGATCTGGGGCAGGTCTTGTATAGGCAATCCCATCATTCTAGAGGACACTGTCTGCCTCCTCTGTCAAGATGGTCCCTGAGCCCTGGAATGGTCAACCTTCATAAAAAAAAAAAAAAAAAAAAAAGTCATGTTGTCAACATTGAACAGAAAGCCAAAACAAAAAGTCGAAATAAAAACAAGTTTAATGGTAAAGAAAAGCAAACCAATAGTGTATCTTTATGGTAACAGAGGCACACTTTCCGGCTGTGGAAACCAGGTTAGAGACGAAGTCTTGGACAGTTGTGTTCCGAAACTAGCAGACTGCAGGTTTTATAAATACATACAGAAATAATTAAAATATAAGGGGTTTAGAGGGGTTAATCTCCTTTGAATAATCTCGGTACAGAGCCTGTAAAGACACTGCTGGCACCAGGCCCACGTCAGACCAGCTGTCGGATATCAGAGCAGCACAGAGGTTAACTGGCACCACTCGGCACTGACCTCTCATCTTCCCCGGACTCCATCTTCAGCACTCAGGATCAGAGGAAAGTTCAGCTTAAAAATACTGTGACAATGGGCAAGATGACCATTTAACTTCAGTTACCTTTCCTTAGCCAGAGAAAAAAGGAGACGAAAAAGTTGGGGCTGGATGGCAGTCACAAGGTATAAGGCTCGGAGAACTCCAGGGAAATGGAAAAGGTTCCCAGGAGCACCCGACTTCATCTACTTAACCCTACGGCAATTCCAAAGTCAACTTTGTTTTCGAACTGGGTTTCAAATGATGCAGAGAGTACTTTTATCTCCCAAAGCTTTGTTTTGCTTCAAAACTAGTCACCGGGTTGGGGATTTAGCTCAGTGGTAGAGCGCTTGCCTAGCAAGTGCAAGGCCCTAGGTTCAATCCACAGCTCCACATTAAAAAACAAAACAAAACAAAAACTAGTCACAAATTCAACAAATAATTTTAGAAGGTGACTGCCAATTAGTAATTCAAGATTACTTATAATGTCTGGTCGTTTCTTCCAGGGAAAGAGGACTCTGGTACTCTACCTCTATCTACAGAGGATAATGTGAAACCAATGTACATCAAGACTCCCCTTAAAAATACAGTGATATGCAAACATGTATTATTCTACACAAAGGCCTTGCTAGGGAAGAGTGACATGGAACACTGAGTCTCTCTCCAGAGCACTTAAACAGTGTAGGGCCCAAAGCCACATAGCCTTCTACCAGCAATGGGAATGCTTGCTGGAGCCAAGTTCTGAAGCCTCCTTCACTCTAGGTTTTCCTGCTATGACTTCTGGATAAGCCAGCAAATCTGGAGCACGTATCTTCTTGTCGACCATGTCTAGTGTTTCTGTCTCCTCTATATTTCACAAGTGCACTTTAGAGATGGATGAACAAAACATGCCTAATCTCTAAGCTCTGGAATACAAGAAGACCAACACAGCATTCTAAGTACTTGAAAGTAAACCCTGCTGCCTCCCCCGCCCCCAGCTGAGGACGGAACCCAGGGCCTTAACAATCGCTCTACCACTGAGCTAAATCCCCAACCCCAGAAGGCAATATTCTATATTCATGTTACTTTCTCCTCTACACTGGGTTTTTAGGATTTGATTTACTTAAACTTTGCCGAAGGGAGTGGCGGGGGGAAGATAGAGCCAAATGTAAAATAAACGCTTGTTCATTCAAGATGCAGTGATATCCACCAGCACACTTTTTTCATATAGTAAGGCGTGTTCAGATGTTAAACAATTTAGAGTAATTGATCTGATTGAAAACTTGAACCACAAATTTAGAGGCTAGGATCTCTTTCTGCACAGTCCCAAGCCCAGGTGTTATCCAGGTGTGGACCCTAGACACAAGTGACACTAGATGAACTCAGTAGAATATATTTATGTTATGCATAGACGTACTAGTAATAATCAAGGCTAGAGAGGCTCTCAATTTGAGAAGGAGTGGCAGGGACATGGAAGGAAGTGGAGGGAGGAGCTGGAGGGAGGAAAGGGAAGGGGAAGTGATGTAATTATATTTTAATTAGAAAAACCATACTTATTGGAACTGAATTTTTGGGATTTCAACCCAGAAATTTGTATTTTTAATAAGCACGCATCCTGGTTGAATTTTTTAAAATAATGGAAATTCTCAGGCTTCACCTCGGCCCGACTGAATCCAAACCCCTTGTTTCTGTGGCTGGTTCTGTGAGAACCACTGTCCATGGCTGTGTGAACCAGCACCATCTTTTGAACAACAGAAGTAAATATCAACCATGTGAAGTCACTGAAGTGACCAGAGGCTTCCTGAAATGTTACTTTACATGATTTACTGTATTTTTTAATTGAAGCATGCTTGACAGGATTTCTTTTCATCTTCATGTGAAAGGCTGCAGACCAGAGACCACTACAGTCTGTGCACTGTTTTTATAGTTCTATAACATCAACTGACATTTATTGGAGCTTCACATAAGACTTTTCCATCAACGGATGTGTTGGGAGAGCAATAACCAAGTACGCTGTGTTGAGCAAATACCTACACATCAGGACACTTTTCAAAGCCATCAGGCAAAGGGGGTCAGCTGAAATTTTTTTTTTAACTGCACAGCTAATGCTTTAAGAGTGTCTTGATGGAATCAAGGAAATTGGATTGTCCCCCATTTGCTGGGCTAAAACAAGCCTTTTTTATTTATCCCATTAGAGGAACACAAGAGGACCCTTTTAAATGTCACTAAAAATTTCCCTGCATTGCAAAACCCAGTCAAAAGGGTTTTAATTTGCTCTGAGAACTCTGAAGTAATGCAGTATGTCAAGGTTTAATAAGTTGTGGGTGGGATAGTTTTCATTAGAACATACTTTTTTCCCCTTTAAACCAGGTGTTTGGGCACACTTACCCTCAAGCAACTGAGAACACAACTTCAGTTCAACCAACAACTAAATGAAGCATAGCTGAATCTATAAAACATCTCACATTTTATGGTTACTTTTAAGGAAAAGATGTTTTAAGGTATTCTGAAAACAATAGCTAGTGATTTTTGTCAGTGACACTTCTTAAGAAAAGCCAGCCTCAAAGAAGAACAGAGGTCAGCTGGAAGTTCAACAACTTTCAGCTGACAGGCACCATACAACAGACAGATCTGTGTATGCCCCACCCAGGCAGGGAGGGATTGGTACCTACAGTGGGGAAAACACCCAGGACTTCAGCCTTCAAATTCCCACAGGACTACCAGTTAATAAGCATGTGGTTTGTGTCCTATGGATTACTCACAGAGGGTGACACGGTGGTCTATGCTGTCTACAGTCACCTATTTATTTTGGTTTATTTGTCAAATAGAGTTATTAAACAATCTAGGACATTTGTTGTTATTGGGGCCCTCCACCATTTTCAATAAAACATTAAAAGCATTTTGAGCTATTAAAAAAAAAAGGAATTATGAAGACTACCAAAATGAAGACCCTTTAAAAGGTGCTTTTTTTTGTTTGTTTTGTTTTTATGAGGATATGGGGCTACTACGCTCAACAGGCATATTTTTGACCATATTCAAAAGAGAGGCTTGTATCTTACTGTATTCCCTCACTTTCCACAGGATAGGAGAGAGAAAAACCATGCCAAAGACGAAAGGCAACATATCTAGTATTATGAAAGAATTAATAACTAAATCAGATCACTATTTGTCATTATTTACTGAAAAAATACATTTTAGGCCTGCAGCGATGGCTCTGGTTAAGGACATGTACTGCTCCTGCAGAGGACCTGAGTTCAGTTCTCAGCACCCATACAAGGTGGCTCCTAATCACCTGGGACTCTAACTCTAGGGGAATCTGATGCCCTCTTCTGGCCCCTGTGGACAACTGTGCATGCACCTACTTCCACACAGACACACATGTATAAACATAATTAAAAATGAAGATAAATCAACCTCAGCACTCACCCAACAGAGGCAGGTGGATCGCTATGAGTTTGAGGCCAGCAAAAGTTACATAGTGAGACCCTGTCTCAGAAACAAAAATCAAAAACAACAATAAAACAAATCTTAAAATACATTTTGCTTACATAAGGGCTAGACAGTATGAGATTCCCCAGTGAGATGATTTGGTGGGGAAATTCTTCAGGTGCCATTTCTCAGCTTGTTGTTTGATTGTTTGTTTGAACAGGGTCACAATACATAGCCTAGACTGGAACTAGCCGAACTCATAGATATCCTGCCTTAACCTGCTACAATTACAAGTGTGCACTAGCCCACAAGGCTTACTGGTTGTTTTGACCACAGATGTACCACAAAAAGACTGAGTACTAGCTGACTAAGGAGGTGAAGAAGCATGCTGGGAAAGATCACTCTGTGGTCAGGTACAACCAGCTATTCTCACACTTTCAGAAGGCAAGCTTTAAAAATAATTACAATTATTATCTAAAAAGATACCAGTATCCTCTTCCCTAGAAACTACTGTTTTATTCTGTTATCCTTTTATATAGAGTGGTAGCTTTTGTTTTTTGTTGCTAGCAATTACAATTTAGAAGCTCTAGACGAGACTCTTGAGTCGTTGGGCCTTTAAGTTGAGACACTCAAATCTCCCAAATGTGCCAACATTAGTAAAGGCATCATCTTTTTAAAAGTAATAAGCAACTAAGAGGGAAAGAGGTCAAACGTGGAAATAAGGGAGTATGCTAAAAAGATTTCTATGGCTAGGTAAGCCTTTAATCTTAGCTCTCTGGAGGCAGGGGTAAGCAGATTTTTTAGTTCAAGGCCAGCCTGGTTTACATAGCAAGTTGCATCCAGGCCAGCCAGGGCTAGCATTTGCAAATACATAAACGTACTAAAACTGTTTGGAAAAACTCAGCTTGCATCTGGTATCCACAGATTTCCTCATAGTCTTCCTAAGATTAAGACAGCTGCAGCAGGCCAGCAGGGAAGATTAAACAAGACAGTCAAAACCTGGTAGCCACTAAAACTAGATGAAGGTTATACAGGTGCTCAAGTACACGCTTACCTGTCTTCTGTACACTGCCCAGGCTTGTATAATTAAAAACTACTTAAAAATCTGCTGTGAGGGAAACTCATTTGCACAAACCAGTCTTGATGGAGGTATGTGGAACGACACATGTCAATCTATATGAATTGCCAGTATAAATGATGACCCTGTATCTTCTTATGCCGTCAGTCAAAATGAAGGTCACATTAAAGTTTCAGTAAGGCAAGTTACTTTATTTTTGAATTCTTTATTCTGCTTTACATAATGTCAAAAGTTGACCAAAAATGGGACAGGGAGAAGGAAGCAGGGAAGCAGCCAGGCAGAGACAAAGCGGGTGGTGCTCTGTGCTTAAAGAGGAGGGGAAAGGAACAAAGTGGTGAGTGTAATCAAATCACTCTAAAAAGCTGCAGCCTCTTAGAGTTAACCCTGCCAATCACAGTGAGCAGGAGCAGGAGAAGAGCAGGGGCATGCCTGTGCACATTAAACCTTGCATGTGTCCTTGAACCCAGGGAATAATCCCTCCCACAGCAGCCTGGGAAGGTTCCGTAATGCTCACCCTTAAAAAGAACCTTGAATTCCATTAGAAAGCTCCACAGGAAGGAGAAGCCCTCGAGTGGCATCTTGAACCACACAGACAGCTCACAGCCTTTCCTGATATTAGAAGTGAGCTCATGGGATTAAGTCTGCAAGTCCCGGGAAATTAAAACGCATGACCACACTGACAAATGCCATTACACCAATAAGAATACAAGACCTGCTCATAACTGCATTTTCTTTAACCTTTTAAAGGGTTTTTTGTTTGTTTGTTTTAAGAAATGGCAAGTAGTTTAAATAAAGCTACAATAAAGACAATAAAGGGTAGCTGCAAAGCCTACAGTGAAACTCTACAACTGGTTGGGCTAAAATCAGATTAACAAGACACATCTGTGTAATGTTTTGCTGTCAACCCATTCATTCAGATACCTAAGGACATGTCTTCACAAGCAAACTTTAAATAAGACCAAGTGGAAAAGCAGAAATCTCACCTTACTGCAGAGTTTTCAAATTTACCATGTCTTCTGGGATACAATCAGCCTAAAGAGGTACGCTTTATATTAACTATATACACATAGCATGATTTGCTGTGGCATTTACAGACTATTTCTGTTCCATATGGCAGTCTGTACTGTTACCTTCTGTAAGATTAGCACTACATTGTAGTCTCATTCATGAATCATTCACTACGATCATCAGGTGATTACTCTGCACAATCTCTATCCCAGAGGTCTTAAAAAGTCAGAGAATTACAGAATTAATAAAACTTGTAGGCTAGAATTAGCTTTGAGTACTACAAGATGGTAGGATTTGTATGTAGGGAGCTAAGGTGCACCTATGATAAAGGTGCAATTTACTATGTAAGGTCATAACAGTTTGACAGTGTCCTATAATTCAGTTAGATGTAAAAATAAGATGACATTGGGTGTTCTCTAAACTCGAAGTAATTTGAACTTGATTCACAGTGTACGGGGAGCCAGTTGTTCATTCTCAGATACAAACTTAGCAGAAGTGACTTTTAAACATAAAAATGACAAAAGTGACTTATTAAAGGGGAAACCTGATGTGTATGGTGTGCACGATGTGCACAGAAAGATTTTCATTGTGGGATGTGAGGGCAATCTGGGTGTGCTATCAGTTACCCCACTGGTCACCAGGGTTGCCTGGGCTGATGTGGCTGGTGCTCCCTCCTCCTCCCTCATCACTCGATAAGCATCCATCTACAGCTCCACGTTTGGCTGAATGACCCTTCCTGATAGAGGAGGACCACTGCTTGGTTAAGGGCTTACAAGGAACTAAAATCTCCAAACAAGCCCTCAGGAACTGCATTATGAGTGAGAAAAGAGCTCACTACTAATCCTCAGAAAAACACCAATGACTTGTGGTGTTCACAGCACTTAATGGAGGCGAGGGGAGCATGAAATCTGCAATCAAAAGACGAGGTCAACTCTGCTTAGCTTAGCTTTGTGTCTTCAAGTAAATCACACAACCTCTCTGACCTGCATTTTCAACTATAAAATGAAGACAATGTGCTATGTGAGATGCCTGCAAGGATAAAATCAGCTAATACATAGCAGACCCATTTTACAGAATAGAAAGCAGTTTAAAAAGTTCTGTCTTTAAATAATGGTTTAATTGCCTTTCTGTACAATTTTCTGACTTCCTGGAGTTGATATTTGTTAATCAAGGGTAAAGATCTCTTTGTATACTAAAGTATAAAACTTGAATTTTGTTCTATTAGCCAATCTGGAAATACTTACAAAATGCTTTCAAAATTCTGAACTGAAGTAATTCTGAGTCTAGGAGCACAGTGAGGACCAGGCCCAGTCTCACCTTCGTAATCTTGTCCCCACCTCCTTGAGACAGAGTTTCTCTGTGTAACAGCCCTGGCTGTCCTAGAACTCACTTTGTGACCAGGCTCACCTTGAAGTCAAAGAGATCTTCCTGCCTCTGCCTTCCGAGTGCTGGGATAAAGTAGTGAGTCACACTGCCCGACTCTACTTTCGTAATCTTAAAGAGCCCCTTACGGGAAACCCTTTTGAAAAACTAAATCTTTCAGGAGTGTAATCTGAAAACAGGTAAAATTCTAAGTGCAGAAAGGACATGTGAGGTCTCTGAAGATTTACAAAGCATTCTGTAACCACCAAGGTGGTAGGGAGCAAAAGTACAGATGGAGGGGCCCACAAAATAAAAGGGCTCACTTACATGGGTACAGCCAAACGACTCCCAGCTCACACTTCATCCATTCCTGCGGTTCTCATTCACTTGGCCCTTGGCCACTCTTCAGACCCAAGGACACATATACCAGCAGCAAGATCTGACCTTGACGAACTAGAAAGTGAGCCATGCAGTTTGAACTGGTCCCTACATATGCCATGCAATTCTGTTAAAAGATACTAACTGAAAAGCAGACACACATTTCACATTTGAAAAGGGAGAAATAAAAGAGAAGTACTTTTATCTAATACCTCAGCTCTTTCTGCTCTACTCACAAACTAAGACCTTCTAGCAGTTACCAGTTTAAGGAAGAAATTCTTCACATTTCCTTCAACTCATTTACAATGCTAAAAATATTAAAACAAGAAATGGGTTTCTAAAATATGTTTGAAAAAAGGCAAATAACAGCTACATGAAAAAAAAAAAAATCAGTCCACTGCCAAGAGCAGTAAATCATTTAAAAATAGGCACTGCAGTATTCTCACTTCACTGAAAAGTATGTCTGAATACCTGGGCCTGGTGGTGCAGGCCTTTATTTATTCTTAGTGTTGAGGAGGGAGAGATAGGTGGACCTGTGAGTTCCAGGCCAGCCAAGCATACACAGTGAAACCCTGTCTCAAAAAAAGTTCTCCTGGCACTGAGGAGTTGGCTTAGTAGGTAAAACACTTGCCATGGAAGTATGAGGTCTTGAGTTTGGCTCTCTAGAACTCATGTAAAGCTAGATGTAGTAGCATGCACTTGAAATCCTAAGACTCCTACAGCAAGCTGGAGGCAGGGAAGGAGAATCCCTGGAAGCTCATTGGCCAGCCAGCCTGGGTTATGTAGTAGCTGAGAACAAGAGACCCTGTCCGAAAGAGGAAGGGGAGAACTGACACTCTAGGTTGTCTGTGACCTCATGCTCACCTTGGCACCTGTTTACACACACACACACACACACACACACACACACACACACACACACACACACAAAGAGACTTTAAAATAGAGAGAGTAGGTCTAATTGATCTTGAAAACAAAGTTTAGCATTTGCTGTTAAAGAATGGCTCTTCCATGTGTTATAGCATACTTGTTTGGGTCCACTACATTTAAGTCAGTCTCCATAAATCTATTAAGCATACTAACCAGATGTATGAAGGAAGTCATGAACTACTGCAATAGCATAAGGCCAAGTTTTCTAATAGAAATTCTTCTCTTCTTGAGACTGGAGAGAGGGTTCAGTTGATAAAGAGCCTGCCAGGCAAGCATGAGGATGGCTGAAGCTCACTGGTTGGCCAGCCTAACCAAACCAGCAAGCTTCAGGCCGAGAGATGCTGTCTCACACAATGAAGGTATGGAGAGCAATCAAGGAAACAGCCAATGGCAATGCAGGCCTCCACACACAGGCATATGTGCACACACCACTCACACATCGCATCCCCACACATGGATATATAAATAAAAATAAGGCTGGATAATGGTGGCGCACGCCTTTAATCCCAGTACTCGGGAAGCAGAGCCAGGTGGATCTCTGTGAGTTTGAGGCCAGCTTAGTCTACATAGTGAGTTCCAGGACAGCCAACAGAGAAACCTTGTCTCAAAAAAACCAAAATAAGAAAAAGGAAGAAGAAAGAAGAAAAATTATTTCCCTTTCCCTAAATTTCTAAAACACATCATTACTTTGATTTACTATTATTTCTACTCTAAAATTTTATTCTTTGTTTACATTGAACATACTAGGTGATATGTCCACTAATATACTAGGCATTAAGAACAGGAAAAAATCTCAGTTCCCAATCACAAAGAACCCAGAATCTAATGAACAGAGACTATCACAAGACAGTGAAAGAGTCCACCAGATTTTAAAAAGAATTTTGTAGGAACACCTTAAAAGAGGCCTAGGAGTGAAGAAGCTGTGAATTTGAAGCTGACTGTGGGGAAGCTCTGTGTGCAAAGTGCAACAGAATATCACCCCAAAGCCGCACTTACAAAATTATACAACCTGTCTACAGATTTTCCAGCGAGCTCAGGTCCCTCCTAACTCCTCTGATTAAGGCTTTCTCTACTACGCTTTCTCAAATTTAAGGTATTCACACTCAGCCTGTTTGGCTTTCACAAACCCACTTTAAAATTCTACCACTGTTCTCCTAATTTGGCATAAGAGGAGTTATTGTTTCATTTATTATTTTGGTGTGCATGTAAACTTAGATAACCTATGTAGGTCTCAATTTAAATAAAGGGCAGTAACTGTTTACGCAGAAAATATGCTGGAAACCTAACACCACACTGCCCTGTTTTTTCATTCAGTTTAAAGATATATGAAGCCATTTCTTCATTTTATTTTGATGAACTCACTGAAAATTTCCTGGAGATCATGACTTTAAAAAACACATTTGAATGTGAAGCTCTCCATACCCTTAGGAGTTTCTTTTCCCTCAGTCAGACAGCAGTGGAATCTGAGTGGTAATAATATTAACCGATGGGTGGGGTATCGAAATGTTGTACTAATTAAATAATTGCAACAGTGATGACTATGGATAAAGAACATCAAGCTTTTGATAATTTAGGAATCGAAAATCCTAACAGAATGAGACAGAGGGAGACCTTTATTCACAACATATCAGCCTAGAGATCTTAATGTACATGCTCCCTGAACTGTTACTTTAAAAAAAAGTTTGTGTTTTATTTACTTTTATTTAATGTGCGTGGGTGTTTTGCCTGCATGGATGTCCGTGCACCATGTATGTACAGTGCCTGTAGAAGCCAGAAGAGTGTCGGATCTCCTGGATCTGAAGTTACAGTTAGTTGCTAGCCACCACAGAAATGCTGGGAATTGACCTCAGGTTCACTGGAAGAGCAGTCAGTACTCTTAACCACTGAGCTGTTACTTTTGTTATGAAATATACAGGAAAGTAGAAACTCATTATTCAGATTTAACAATTTTCCATGTTTATTTTCTCATTTAATAAGGAAATTATAGACATTATTACCTGTTTCTAAATACATCAGCACAGACCTAAAAACAAAACTATATTCCTATATAACCACAATACCATTACCACATATAAAAGGGGAAATACCAACTCCTCCATGTACACTCACACTGTCCTTTTGACTTTAACAACTATATATCAACAACGACAACATGGTTTATATGTTCCTCTTGAAAACAATTCTATGCATTGTTTTGGATTATCAGTGGGAAAGTCAGCTCTTAAGGGATTGGAGATACGGCTTGGTGGTTAAAAGTGCTTTCCATTCTTCCAGAGGACCCAAGTTTGGTTCCTAGCACCCATGTAGAGAGGCTCACAACTGCCTGTAACTATAACTCCAGGTGTCCGACACCCTCCTCTTGCCTCCGTGGACACTTGCATGCATGTATACACACACACACACACACACACACACACACACACACACACACCCCTTTAAAAAAAATAATTGAGTTCCATTATTTGGAAAGAGGAACAGAACGAGGGTTGGATAATGAGAAAAGGTAATACATAGGGATGAGAGTATATCTGGTATTCACGTAGGAAACTGTCAATGAAATCCATTACTTTGTATAGTGAATATACATTGAAAACAAGATTAATCAACACTGTAAATCCTTTGGTCTTACCAACAATGTCACAGAAATACTCTACCATTTAAAAAAATATATCTTTAGAAAATGTTCACTTGATAATAACAAGCCATATGGAAGTTGATGTAAACTGCTTCCATAAGACGTCCCAGGGTTCTTGAGAGAATTACTTCTTTCTAAGTGTCATGGGTATGAACTGAACATCAGCAAGAACCATGGCATGCTCAAGACTCTGCCCTTAACAGAACCAAGACCTCTTGGCCAGTGTCAGATAATCTGTCACTATAAGCTACTTGTATCCAAGCCAGATATTTATTGCTATTGATCTGCCTGGTCCCAGCAAAAGACTTTTGTTCTCTCAGACCGGGACTTTGACCTCAATTAAGTTATGAATTTCAATCCGATAGACTGCTCCACTTACCCTACTGCTCTCTGACTGGATTAATTAGAATTAGCTAGGCTGAGAGTCACCCCAAGCTCCTCATGGATCATGTTATTTTAATAATAAATAAAGGAATAGCAGCAATGTACAAGAAGTATTGTGAAAGATTGCTCATCTAGGAAGAACCTGCCAATACCAATTTCTCTGACTCTGATTACCTCATTTACTTTTGATTTCATTTTGTTCTTTTCCTTCAGCTTCTAAACAGGTTCTTTGGGCACAGAAATCCAAGTTCTTGTCATGTTAGCACTCTGGCTACTTTAGGGTTTCACTAGACAGTAACTCACCAAAGCAATGATTTGCATAAATAAATAATAAGACAAAAAAAACATTTCATAAGAGCATCAAAAGAGCATCCCTCTCTCTCTCTTTCTCTCTCTCTCTCTCTCCCCCCCCCCCCCACTCCATCATCTCAGGAAAAGAACCAGCCATTAGCCAAATGCAGCTTTCCTATATAGCTAGTCAGTGTATGAAAAGTAGACAGATAAGATAATGCTGAGACAGCAATATCCAAGCTTAAAAACAATAATAATGTGCAAATATATTTATTTTTAATTCCTTAACCCAATGGGTTAGGTAACAAGCTAGCCAATGGGAATTCTAAACCATGATGATAACAACAATCAATGAGCCAGAATTTGCTAAATATATTGTCCTGTTCTAACTTTATGAAAAGGTATTTGAATATAAAATAATATAAGAACATTAATATTCTGGTAAAGTTTTTGGTATTTGGTACTTAGGTTGACCAGATTTTATAAAGTATAAAGAGAATCTTAAAAATTCATTGACTTCTTTGATTCTTTTTTTTTTTCCCCCCAGATAGGGTTTTTCTGTGTAGCTTTGCTCCTTTCCTGGAACTCACTTGGTAGACCAGGCTGGCCTCGAACTCACAGAGATCCGCCTGGCTCTGCCTCCTGAGTGCTGGAATTAAAGGTGTGTGCCGCCACCACCGAGCTACTTCTTTGATTCTTGAGATATTGACTACTGATTGGCTCTCAGGAACAAACATGCAGAAAGGAATTATTCAGGTTAAGTGAGATAGTGCTTTTTAAAAAGTCAGACATTTAGGGGCTGAAAAGATGGCTCAGAGGTTAAGAGCACTGACTGACTGTTCTTCCAGAGGTCCTGAGTTCAATTCCCAGCACCCACATGGTGGTTCACAACCATCTATAATGAGATCTGGTGCCCTCTTCTGTGTACATAGTAAATAAATTAATTAATTAAAAAAATCAGACATTTATTTTATGGGTATGCTTGCATGTATGGGCACTATGTGCATACCCAGTACCTATAGAAGTCAGAAGAGAGTGCTGGATTCCCCAGAATTGGGGTTTCAGACTGTTGTGAGCCATTATGTGGGGGCTGGAAACTGAACCAGGTCCTCTGCAAGATCAACAAGTGCTCTTAACTGCTGAGCCAGCTCTCTAGCCCCTAACTTATTTATTATTTTTAAGACAGGGTTTTAACTATGTAGCCCTGGCTGGTCTGAAACTCAAGAGGCAGACCAGATTGCTCTAGAACTCACAGAGATCTACCTGCTTCTACTTCCTGAGTGCTATTAAAGGCCACAAGTCACCAAGCTGGGCATTATTTTAACATTAAAATCATTGTGAAATTAAAGCATTAAACTCTGCCCTCTACTTGTTAAGAACTGCAAGTATGGGCTGGAGAGATGGCTCAGAGGTTAAGAGCACTGACTGCTCTTCCAGAGGTCCTAAGTTCAATTCCCAGCAACCACATGGTGGCTCACAACCATCTGTAATGAGATCTGGCGCCCTCTTCTGGCCTGCAGTCATACATGCTGTATACATAATAAATAAATCTTAAAAAAAAAAAAAAAAAAGGTGTGAGCCACCATTTAAAAAAACAAAACAAAACAAAACAAAGAACTGCAAGTATATTTGGAAGGCACATCCTTAATACAAAAAGGTAAGCCATAATATAATCAACTGATGCCTCATGAAAGCCTTTAGATGTGGAATTTTCTTATCAGGAGATTGTAGAAAGGAAGTGGGCATGCACAAAAGGATGCCTCTAACAGAAGTCAAAGGACTGCAGTTTTAAAAGTGTAACTCTTGTTTTAAAGGCCACCTGCTCATCCCGCCCCTCCCACTTCACTGTGCAGACCTATGTGGAGCGTGCAGAGCACATAAAGCACCCATTTTAGCAAAGAGTTTTACATCACGGAAGGGTGCAACCCTCAAATACCAGTATACATTTTCTTCTCAACATCTAAAATATCTTCGCAATCTAGAAAGAAAGTAAAATTCATAGGAAGACTGACTGGTCTCTTCATAACACACAGGAAATATTAAGAAATAATTTCCAGAGGAAAGCTGCTTCCACAGTGCTCCGCCTCCAGGAAAAATCAAATGACAAGCATGCAGGGTTTTGACACTGTGCATCTGCTTTCACACCTGGCTGTCATTGAACTTGCAATGTTCTTAATGGAATAATAGCAGTTCTCTAGCAATCATACAGGGGCCTTAACACATGAGCCCAGACTTTCCCAATGACTCCTTAATTAGGGAAAATATTCCAGAGAAATCAGGAAACTTTAGAAGAGTGCCATAACATTTTCACTTACACATGAATTATTTTAAATATCGACAATGACTTAATGTAAGAAATATCAGAGCCAGGCGGTGAAAAGATTGAGTCCCAGCACTCGGGAGGCAGAGGCAGGTGGACCTCTGTGAGTTGGAGGCCAGTCTGGTCTACAAAGTGAGTTCCAGGACAGCCAGGGCTGTTACACAGAGAAACCCTGACTGAGGGATAAAAAAATCAAATATGAGTCTTTTCTATCAACTACCACCCCTGACTTTTATGCAAATGTTTTAATCCCCTACCCAGCAAACCCGTTGTTTACACAAAGGTCCTCTGCCACACCCCAGGTTTCTCTCACTCTCTCCAGGAGCAATTATCCCTCTTCCTTCTTTTCCAGCATGCCAATTCTTTTCAGACTAGCCAATTGACTCAAGACTGAGATCAGACACCAGCCAATGGGGAAAAGACCTAGCCACCACCTGAGTGAGACTCACAACCAAACGCACTTCCTGTCTGGGTGCTCACACCTCCACACACCTTCTTGACCAAGGGTGCAGGTTGTCTCGTCCCGACTTGTCAGTGGCAATGGTGGTGTATTTTTGGTCCATTTCTTTGAGACCCTGAACTTATTTCTAACACTAAACATCACAACATGGAATAAAATTAGAAAGTATAAATATCAGTGATCTAAAATTCCCATTTTGCAAAACATAAAGAGAACAAAAATACTTAGAACAAATTTAACAAGAAATGGGCAAAACTTATATGAGACAAATTCTAAAGACCCTGAAAATGTAAAGATAGATCATCAAATTGGAAGATGATTTTTTTGCTTGGATAGAGTAACTCAACATGTAAGGATGTCAGTTCTAACTTACAAGTTCAATGCAATCCCAGTGTAAACACAAGCTGTTTCATGGAGTAAAACAAAGTGATACTAAAGTTCATGTTTGAAAAGTGCAAGAACATCGGAGAAAACACTTGAAAGAAAAACTAAGAAGGAGAAATAACTGTCCCAGATAGTCAGATCTGCCATAAAGACTTTTAATTAAAATAATGTACATAAACATGAGGCCAGTAGAGCTTCACAAAGTCTAGAATTAGAGAAAAGTGCCCAGGGCTTACAGTAAAGGAGCAGGGCAGCTTAGGCTGCGTGAAGGATGGACCTCTGATAAACAGTACTGCCTGGACTACACAGGCATTTGGCAAAGATATGACATTCAGTCGGTCTCTCCAACCACACATCTAAAGATCTAAATGCAGACCATGAACTCACACGAGCACTAAGAGAGAACGTGGGATCCTCTTAGGCTTTCTGTAGGAAAAAGTGCTGCTTATTTGTTTTGTCTGTGTTTGTTCATTTGTTTGAAATGGTCTCATGTGAAGACCTGACAGCCTTGGAAGTTGCTATGTAGACAAGACTGGCCCCAAACTCACAGAAATCTGCCTATTTCTGTCTCTTGAGTGTTGGGATTAAAGCCATAAGCTATCATGCCCAGCAAGAAAGAGCTTTTGAAAACTATGACTTAAAATCCAGGACAATATAAGTTGACTACCCAACAGTTAAAAAAAAATTACATAACAAAATATACTATAAACAAAAATGAGGAGAAAATGTCTGCTTCATATATCACAAAGGTTAATATTCCTAATATAGAAAGAATAAATCAAAATAGAAGCATAAAAAGGATAAACTTGATAAGACTATGTAGACAATTTACTAGAAAATGGACATAGACTATCTCTCAAACATATGAAAAAATGTAACACTTCACTTACAAAAACATGCAAACTCAAATACCACTGAGGCTGTTTCTCTGTCAGGGTTCAGCATTTAAAATTCCATTGGCATGATGTACTCAAAAGGTTGTAGGGAACAGGCGTGTTCATGTACTGCTGGGGGAATGCAAACTGGTAAACCCTACAACAACTATCAAAGTTACACATACACTTGCTTTTTGACCCACTAATTAAACTTTCAGAACTCTACTCTGAAGGTATAATTCCAACAATAGGAAAATACATATGCATTAGGCTGGTAACTGCTGAATATTAGAAACAACATACATGCCATACACAGGCACAAGGGCTTTGAATAAACTATGTTGCATGCACAATGGCTAAGACTGCATAACTAATGTATGAATAAAAGAGAAAGCACTTGGGGAAATGAGATGGAGTAGCCTGTAGAATATAATGTTCTGTGAACTGCAAAAGAATATTTAAAGTTTATCTTTAAAAACTGTTATCATGTATGGTGTGTGTGTGTGTGTGTGTGTGTGTGTGTGTGTGTGTGTGTGTGTGTCAGCCCTTAAATTATACCTTTCATATAAGAAAGGAGTGGGTAAAGGTATTTGCCATCAAGCCCAGTGACATGAATTTGATTCCCAGAACCCACACGGTAGAAGAACCATTTCTCAAGAGTTGTCCTCTGACCTCCACATGTGGTGCTGTGACATACATGCACCCACACAAATACACACAAAGTAATTTCTTTCAATACATAATTTATGGGCTGGAGAAATGACTCCGCAGTTAAGAGGACATGTTCTTGTAGAGGACCCAAGTTTGGTTCCCAGCATGCACATTGGACAGCTCACAGATGTCTATAACTGCAGCTCCAGGGTGATCTGAGACCTCTGGCCTCCATGGGCACCTATACACACATACACACACTCACACTCATGTATGCATGCACAGACATGCGCAAACACACACAATTTAAAATAAATCTAAACTATGTATGTATGATTTAAAATTGTTAATAAAGTAAGAAAGAAGGGACATATGAAAACACATTGTCCAAGTTTGCTTTCTACTGGGGTGTGGCAAACACCATGACCAGAAGCAACTTTGCAGTCCAGCATTGAAGGAAGTCAGAGCAGGAACTCAAGCAAGAACAAGCAGGAACCAAAGAGGACCAGTGCTCACTGGTTCGTTCTTTATGGCACATCCAGCTTCCCTTTTCTATATAAACTAGGACAACTTGTTTGGGGGTGGCACTCACATTGGGCTGTATCTTTCCACATCAATCATTAATCAAGAAAATGGCCCGCAGCTGAGTGTGGTGGCACCCACATTTAATCAATCCCAGCCCTTGGGAGGCAAAGGCAGGAAATATCTGTGAGCCAGCCCGGGTATATATAGTGAGTCCCAGGATAGCCAGAACTGCATAGACCTTGTCTCAAAAAGCCAACAAACAAACAAACAGACAAACAAACAACAAAAAACAAACCAAAACCAAGGCAATAACAACAGAGACCCCACAAAAACTAAACAACACAACTGAACCCTTGTCAACCTGACTTATAAACACATCACTATTAGGTCTTTCCTTTCTTGTTTATCCCCAATATCTCCTGCTATTATTACAATATAAAACATAGCATGACTTAATCCCAGGCTTTAACATTTCCAACATTTGAAAGTTCAGTTTCTTTAAAATATTTAACATCTCAAATGACAAATTAATTGATAAAAGAACGAGTTACTGGAGAGATGGCTCACTCGTTAAAAGAGACTAGTGGCTTTTTCTCAGGACCCAGGTTTGATTCCCAGCACCAAATGGAGGCTCACAACCATCTGTAACTTAAGTTCCATAGAGGAGACATGTGCGCGCACGCGCGTGCACACACACCACATACTCATATGATAATAGATAACTTATAAAATATTCAACATCTCTTTAAAAATCCAAAGTCTCTCGGGTGTGGACTCCTGTAAAACAAAAAACAGGTTACATACTTCTTATTCCAAGAAGGAAGAACCCGGGCACAGTCACAATCATCTTTTGAGCTACAAAGGGCTTGGCTAACCATACTTCACTGGCTCTGCCACCACAACACACACATAGCTTGTCTTGAAGCTCAGGCTGATCTCACTCCACACTGCCACTGTCCTTGGTGGTCATCCCCAAGTCCTGGAATCTCCAACATGCTTGGTTATCCACTGCAATGAAGGCTGCACCTTCACCAATGGCTTCCTGGCCTCTCTGCAGGGACTTGGACCCTGCCACATAGTACCTACCAAGCCTCAGCTGTTCTCCATGACCTCTATGCCTTCAAGGCCTAAACCAGGTGGGAGACCTGTAACACACTGCCATGTTTAGCATCCAGCCCGAAAGGTAGCCTTTGCTTCCCTCTGTCTGCTGACCCAGAAGAAATACTTCCCAGACTTGGCCCCAACGATTCTGGTCTAAATAACCACAGCTGATTCCTCAGCCTCAGTCAATCGTCCCAGGAGCACCAAGGTTTCACTTCAGTGTGCTGGCCTTTTATTAATCATAGCTGACCAGAAATCACAACTTTTCCTTCAAATCATCACTTTAATGACCCCAATAGTCTTTGCTTCCCTCTGAAACTTCACAAGCCAGGCCTCCTTTATCTGTATTTCTCTCAACGCTTTTATCTTCCAAGCTTCCACAAAGCAGTTCATCATGCTCTGAGCACTCAACACTTCCAACCCAAAGTTCCAAATACTTCCATAAGCTCCCCAAACTAACTGCCAAGTCCGTCACAGTGACGCCCATTCTTGGTACCAATGTCTGTCCTAGTTTTCATTCTACTGCAATGATGAACACCATGGCCAACAACGACCTGGGGAGGAAAGTATCTTTTTAAAATTTAATTAGCACACAATGTACCTCTTTATATGAAAACCTGTGTATGCCTGTTCTCTTACATATACATACATAAATATAAAATAATGGCTATTTTTATGATGAATAAGAATTAACTGTTCAACTAATCAAATTTACGCCTACTTTTGTTCCTCTCTATATATAACTTTTGTTTAAATATGCAACTATAGTCATTTTTCTTAAAATATTTTAAGATTTATTTTTAAAAATTATTTTAAATTATGTGTCTGTTGCTGTGGATATGTGCAGAGGCCAGAGGATTTAGAGCCCCTGAAGTTGGAGTTACAGGTGGTTGTGAATCACCTAATATAAGTACTGGGAACCGAACTTGTGTCCTCTGAGAGCATCAAGTGCTCTTGCCTGAGGAGCCATCTCTCCAGCCCCTCTGAAAATGTTTTAAGTAACAAAACCAACATAACAGTGGATGTACTCAACTGAACTGATAACACTGACAACCAATGACCACTTCCTCTCGAACACAGTCGGTCACAACTCAATACTTAGTTAACAGACTGTAAGGTGCTTTTCAATTTCAAGATGTTAAAATATGAAAGAAAAACCCCTCATCTTAAAGTTGATTAAATGTGGTAGTTTAACACACCGCAATAAGAACACCACAGCTCAAATACTGCTGCTATCACAATTCTGAGACTTCAGTTCAACTCTGATGATCTACAGCACCTCTAGATGCCTATCAGCCATGCGCCCTTAAAGACCGAATGGCATAGAAAAACGATCACTACAAAACATTGAATGGAAAGAGGTACAAAACCAATATGGCTATTTTCTGCTTCTAAGTAGAATGGGAGAAGATGAATTAGGGTAGTTTTCTCATTATAGCATTTTTTTGGGGGGGGGGGTGGGGGATGCCATGTGTAGGTGGTGTGTGTACTGATAGGCATGTGTGAAGAGGCCAGAGCTGGATGTCAGATGTGTTCCCTGAGCACTCCTCAAGCAGGGCCTCTACTCACTGCAAAGCTTGATGACTCTGCTGAGCTCATCAACTCACTCTAGGGATCTGCCTGTCTTTGTTCTCCAAGTGCTGTAACTACAAGCAGACAGCCACATGCACTGAGCACTTAGCTGTATGTCAGGTGCTTTTTCCACTGAGCCATCTCTCCAGCCCAACGGGAGAGTCTCAGAAGCAAAAAAGGGAAGTGAACTAAAGCAGAGGCTCAGACTAAGCTGAGGGCAAGTGCAACAGACACTTGACAAAACAAAATCAACAAGACTTCTAGACAAAGCAGCTCTTCTCATACATGGCTCATATTTTGAAGCCAGGGCCTGTGCAAGAAAACAGAACATCTAGAGGGCACATAAAAATCTTCAGTAGTCTTTAAAACATGTCCTGCCTGGAACTAGAGAGATGGCGCAGTAGTTAAGAGCATTTGTTGCCCTTGCAGAGATTCTGGGTTCAATTCCCAGCACCTCCCATGCCAGGGATTTGATACCCATTTCTGACTTCTGTGGCCACTGCATGCATGTGGTACACACGTATACATGCAAACAAACACTTGTACACATAAATAAATCTAAAAAAAAAGCCAAAACATTTCCTGCTTTTAGAGATGGGAGGTGTGTGTGTGTGTCTCAAGTCTGTAGAGACAATGGTGGTGGTGACTCATGGCCTCAGAAGGCTGAGGCAGGGGATCACTGGGAGTTTTGGGCAAGGCTGGGCTACATAATGAGTTCCAGACTAGTCTGGGCCATAGAGGATGATCCAGTTACAACCAAACCAACTAACCAAACGCCCACACTCCACAAAACCAAAAAGGCCCATGGACTAACAACAATAAAGAAATGAAAGAATAACAAAATCTTCGTCTCTATAAGACTGCAATTAAGAAGCAATGTGAGGTAAGAGCTGGGCACATGAAATGTATGGAAATCATAAATGCAATCAAAACAAGAGTATGATTTTGAATGGTAAAGTCCACTTTTATAAGTCCTGTATCTTAAACACATCTAGGAATAGTCACATTTTAAAAGTTCTGTTAATTTTGATTTTTTTTTCAAGAAATTTGTCCATTTTATCTTAAGAATAATAAGAATTACAGCTAATTCCTCTATAGAACTTATGTGGGTTATAAGACAATGCAAGGACAGCACCAGAGTACAGAAAGACAGACAAAGAAAACAAACCCACAGACACCCTCACAGAAATAAAGGAGACAATCCAGCACAAGAAATCAACGTAACAGAAGACTTCTCAGTCAGTGTTTCAGGCTAAAGGAAAGACATCACAGGCATCGGGACGTTTAAGAATAAAAAGAGTATGAGATAAAATGCTATGTAGAAAGGTTGCTTGATACAAAAAGTATCTTATGAAGTCTATAAAAATAAAGGTAGTAACACACCATAACCACAGCAATTAGACAATTTCACAGCGCTTATGTTTCTCAAGACACAAGGATATATTACTCTAAGGTACATGAAAATAAGCTGAGAGTTGATTTTGTAATTTCTATTACTAAAAGAGTAGTTTTTTATAAGGTCTAGGAAATAAATACCTAATAGAGAAGGCAAAATGCAATAATTAAAAAATATTTGTTGCGTACCAGACAAGTCAATAAAGAAATGGAGAAACAAAAAGCAGGTAGGACAAAGAGAACACCACCAGCAAGACAGTGAGCTCCATGCAACCACAGCAGTGATCACACTAATTAGGAAAGTGACCTGAGCTCCATGCAACCACAGCAGTGATCACACTAAATTAGGAAAGTGAACTCAACACTGGGATTAAAGACAAAGATTATCACACTGGACAAAAACTAAGACCTAATAACTAACATGTTGTTTACAGAGAACATAGGCTAAATATGAAAACCCAGTGTATTTTTCACATTTTTATGTTGAAACTCTTACCCTCAATATGACAATACCTGAAGGACCTTTAAGAAGGTAATTATGGCTAGATGAGGACAGGGACCTCAAAACTGAAAATAAAATCTCTCTGCCCAGTACTAGAAAACAGAGGGAAAAAGAGAGAGAGAGGAGATGGGGAAGTGGGGGAAGGAGAGGGAGGGGGAGAGGGGGTTAAGAACCCCAAAGCAGTTTCAGAAAGTGCAGTATGTATGGGACCACTGGGAGGAATAGAGCGCCCAGCAGAACAGGCTGTTAGTTTCCGTAAGGATGGTGGGAGAAAGCTGAGAGTCTGAGAACAGAGTTCCACATCTGTGATCACTATTTGACAAGGTACTACAGGAGTTTCATGGGAGAAGGAATAGGCTTTTAATAATGTGGGCACCCACAGAGGTTTCCTGGTGAGAACTTACTCAGGGTCTGAGAATCTGAATTGCTTTACCCAGCAGGGCTGCATAAGGGGATGGACTGACCAGGGTGTGGTTGCCAGGTATTTGGAAAGGTCACCACATGGCTGTGCTGTGTGCGTTGATCTAGCAAGAAGGGATCTTTTGTTCCGCCCCTTGGCAATGTTATAAAAAGCCCTTTTGCATAAATGGGAAAGGCTGTTGGGTAGTCACCCAGGTCCTCCCGAAGCTATCCTGTGTCTCTGTCTTTCTCCTCTTCGCTATCTTTCTGTCTAATATTTTTCTTATCCTTCTCTCCTCCTCACGAGAACCCTTGAAAAAGTGGGAGCTGGCCTCCCACATAACAAATGATTAAATAACTAGATACCCACATAAAAAGATGAAGTTGGACTATTATTTCATACTCTATGTGAACCATTCAAAAGAAATCAGAGATCTAAGAGATAACACTATGAAAGTCTTAAAAGGACTTAATTATCATGATCTTTGATTAGATGATAGTTTCTTGAAAATGACACTAAAACACAAATAAAAATGAAAAAGTAAGTAGGATTACATCAAAATTTTAAAAATTTTAAAACAAAAATTTTGTTTCAAAGGACACTAACAATAAAGGAAAAGTCCATTGAATAGAAGAAAACATTTTAAAATCATGTATCTGAAGAGATTTGTATCCAGAACACATAAACAACTCATTCAAGTCCATGACAGACAACCCTATTTTTTAAAGTGGACACAAGGACAACATCGTGATATACATCTTTACTCCCAGAACTCAGAGGCAAGGGTAGATGGGTCACTGTGAGTTTGAGGCTAGCATGGGCTACACAGTGAGTTCCAGGCCAATCAGACCTACACAGTAAGACCCTGACTCAAAATGAATGAATGAATGAATGAATGAATGAGTAAAATAGATGCAGTATCTGAACAGAGATTTTCCCTACAGCATATGTAAGTGGTCAGTAAGTACATGAATAGAAACTGAAATCATTACCACATCTCCTGAATATCACAACCCCAATGAAACACCATTTCATACACATTAGGATGGGCATAATAAAAAGACAGATGATAACAAGTGTTGGCAAAGATGCAGGAGACTAGACCCCTCATGGTCTGTTGGTGTACATGGAAAATGGTACCACTCTTAGACATAAACACGCAGTCCCTCAATGAGGCATACATAGAGTTATCATAGAAGCCAGAATTCTACTCCTGGGAACAAGTACTGACCAGGAATGAGAGTGTATGCATATGTCCACATCCAACAGTGTTCTCAGATGCTTTATTTATAGTACACAAAAACTGAAGGACAAGAAACCCTAACTGTCCAACAGCAGGAGGGAGACAAACCGCAGCATATGCACACAATGGAATGTCACACAGCAATAAAAATAACTAATATATGTAACAACACGAATGACTCACAAATACTATGTTGAGTGTAGTAAGCCATATCTAAATGACTATACTAGATATCATATACTGTATAATGAATACTATTACAAAGATTCAAGTAGAATCTTTCACAAGGAGCTACAAGTAATCAGTGGTGATAAAAATCAGAGTAACAGTCACTTCAGGGTGGTATGGAAAGTGTGGATATTGACAGGAAGTAGCTTAAGGTGGTAGTTACAAGAGTGTGTGTGTGTGTGTGTGTGTGTGTGTGTGTGTGTGTACACACGCTGATACAATGAGCTGTATCCTTAGGATTTATGTATAATGTACCTCGCTGAATTTGTTTTATACTTTAATAATTTTAAATAAAGGAAAAGTACCTATGAACCAAAGACGAGAATGCAATGTATTCAAATTTTACAGTGGTGAGGTTAAGAGCTTAGATTCAGAGAATGTTCAGTTCTGGGTTTCTCACTAGCTACGTGGATTCTCAAAGCTCTTTTCTCTATCAGTAGCACATAGAAAGTAGTGCACGCACGTTACTGGGCTGCTGTGATGACTTAGGAGACAACGCACATAAACACAAAGGTTTCATGTCACCATCACATTCGGCAGCATCACCACTACACTGCAGTTTTCCCAGTTTTGAAACCTTTTACAACAAACAGTCAGCAGCAAGGCGTTCACTGCAGGCACACTGCCCGTGTACTAAGTCACCGTCCATTTAATTTATAAATGATAAAAGCCTGGCCAGGCCTGGTGGCATAGGCCTTTAATCCCAGCACTTGAGAAGGAGAGGCAGGAGGATTATAAGTCAAAGTCAGCCTAGTCTACATAGTGAGTTCTAGGAGATTCTGTGACTCAAAAACAAAAACAAAACAAAATTTAAAAAGCTCTTAAACACTTCTATTAACCTAAGCAAAATGCTTGACTTGTGTTACACCCATTACACAGGTGAATACTTAGAACCCACAGAATCTCACACGCCCCATCCCATTTATTGCCTTGATACTACTTTATACAAATCTGAGAACATCTACCAATAAATCTTTGACATCAAGTATCTTCTAATGTCATCTTGGTTAGTTTTATTGTCAACTTGACTATCTAGAGTTACCTGGGAAGTGGAAACCTCTCATTGCCTCCATCATACTGGCCTGTGGCTATGTCTGGAAAGACTGTCTTGACTAATGAAGGATGTGGAGAGCCCCGCTGACTGTGGGTGGGGCCGTCCCTGGGTTGGTGGTCCTCGACAGTATAAAAAGGCTAACTGAGCAGCATTTCTTCCTGGTTTCTGCTCTAGGCCCTGCCTGCAGTCCATCCCTGCTTCCCCTCAGTGATGGACTGGGACCTGGAAGTTGAAGCTGAAATGACCCCTTTTCCCCAAGCTGCTTTTGATCAGTGTTTTACTACAGCAACAGAGGTATCAAGATCACGTGATTGTGGGGAAGTTTCAAGAACTGAAAAGATGACTCAAGAAGAAGAGCACGTAGCAGTGTGTCTACACACACACACATCGTTATCCTAACACAGATGTGACAACAACCCAACTTCCAGAGTGGAACCAAAAGTCAAAACTAAGTAGAAGAAACAAAATATTAGTATAGAGCTACAGATGAAACCACAAAGGCTTTCTCAGAAATAAAGATTAGTTCCAGCCTCAGCAGCGCCACAGAATACAGCCGCTGCAGTTCAGCAAAGGGATTTATGAGACAGACGGAGAGTCAAATGACAGGAACACACAGAATAGAGCTGACACACTGCAATGACTTCACTCCACACTCACAGGAAAAGTTATTCTTCAGATAGTTGATAACATCAGCCTGCCTGTGCTGGGTTAGTACCAAGATCTATGGCCAAGCAAATAGTTCTAATAATATTGATTTTCTTTTTTGGCAACCAATAGGCCAGTCAATAATAATATTGTTTAAGAAAGATTGAGTCATGAGGGAGATGAACCTTTCCATCCATTTATTACGTTTGCATTGTCTGTATTTGAAAAGTGCTTTCAATAACAAAACCAACAGAGAAGCGGCAGTGAGTGGGAAAGCGCCCCCAGACCTAATCTGCAGAAGCCCTCTGACTTGGAAGCATGTTATCAACTCAGACGACAGAGCCAACAGCATTCCCATTAACGGGCACTAGATAGATCAGATTATAACCATCAAGAACAAAGTTAAAGAGAGGATGGGAGCGACATCAAGTGACCACGTGAATGCAGGGGCAAGGAAGACACTGCCAGGCACCATGCCATCCTAAGCAATTTATCCTACAACCCACATGGAACCTCAGCTCTGCATAAAACCAGTGTTCAGTCAGCAGTGCTTTAGAAAGCCATACAAGGCGGGGTTTGGGGCTGTGTGCTTTGTCCTATCCCAACAACAGAACTGGCAAAAACAGAAAAAAAAAAAAGCTCAGACAATGCCTAAAGTGGGAACATTTTCCTTTAAATTACCATGAAATTCTTTACAGTCATGTGAAGACACGAATACACCCACGTGTTCCTGCTGTTCACTTTCACTCAGTGGCGGGAGTGGTTCAGGAAAGTGAGAATAAAGTGACAATTTCTAACATTTACACAAACAGTGAAGCAAACGGCAGGAAACCCCCAAATGAACAGTGGAGACACAGCCTCACTCAACGTGAAATCGTCTGAAGCTACGCTCTTTAAAGAGCGTGCCCAAGGACATACAGACACAGTCACGGGATGGAGGACAGACCCAGGGACAGACTGAAATGAGGACCAGATATATGGTAAGGAAGATGCTGCAAGAAGCTAAAAGGATTATCCAATAAATATTAGAACAACCTGCTTGACATCTGGAAAAAATAAAACCTCTACTAACATATACAAGGCACAGGGTAATTCTTGATGGCTCAAAGAAACCATGAAACGGAGAAAGTTCCAGAAGAAAGCATGAGGAACAGCTTTAACATGTCACATGCATTGCATACTAAAACTTTGTCTTCATACATAAAACATTTCTAAAATCTTTTAAAATTATCAATCTAATAAATAATATAGTAGGCAAAAGCCATAAACAAATGGTTCATAAAGTGAAATATGCATTTTAAGATATACCAAAGGAGTCACGCAGTGGTGGCACATGCCTTTAATACCAGTGCTTGGGAGGCAGAGACAGGCAGATCTCCGAGTTCAAGGCCATCCTTGTCTACAGAGTAAATTCCAGGATAGCCAGGACTACACAGAGAAACACCATCTCAACAAAACAAACTTGAGTGCGTGCGCGCGCGCGCACACACACACATACATACACATGAGGCTCAGCACTGCTTAGTCATCAGGGAAGGGTAAATCAAAATCCTATCATGATGAGGTAAAGTTCCATCTATTAGGATGGTATTTAAGAAGGAAGGGAAAATAAAGATGGGTGAAGTTGGGAGTCACAAACGCTGGTGGCGGCAGCGGCGGCTGTGCACGCCTTTAATGCCAGCACTCAGGAGGCAGAGGCAAGGTGGATCTGAGTTTGAGGCGAGGCCAGCCTGGTCTACAGAGTGAGTTCTAGGACAGCCTGAGCACACAGAGAAATCCTGTCTCCCAAAACCAAAAACAAACCAACCAAACAAACAAACAAAAAACCCAAAAAAAATAAAAAAGAAAGAAAAAGAAAAAAGAAAAACAAGCAGATTAGTGGTTGCAAGGTTTGGGGTGAGAGGAAAGCAGAAGTAAGTGTGGAAATGCTACAGGATTTCCCACTGGATGATGGCAACACTGTGGAGCTCTACAGCATGGGCTGTGGTGCCATATGCCTTAAGACATCTAATCTCATAAATTTCCTTATGAGAATTTCACTTCAGGTTTGTTTGTTTGTTTGTTTGTTTGTTTTTAAGCTCCTTTTTAGGGGCTGGAGAGATGGTTACAAGCACTGGCTGTTCTTCCAGAGGACAGAGGTTGGATTCCCAAGGCCCACAATCCTACTCCGACTCAGAGGATCCAGTACCCTCTTCTAGCCTCCCTGGGCCACTGCACACATGTGATACATAGACATACATACAGGCAAAGCACCCATACACATACAATACAAATAAATGAATCTTAATTAAGAAGAAGAAAAGCAAGCTCATTTTGAAGCTGCTCTTACCTGACAATTAATGTCAGCTTTATACTGCAGTAAGACTGTGACCAGCTCCTTATGTCCTCGGTCACATGCCCAGTGGAGCAGAGCTCTGCCCTACAAGTAGGAGACAAAGAAGGAACTTGTTAATCTACATGTGGGGCCATACAGAGTTCATATGCTAAGCAAGATGGGGAAACAGATATGTAAAATTGTAGATTAATTATTCTGAGGATGATATAAAATGCACTATGGGAAAGCAACAGACAAGCAACAGGAAGCCCCAAATTCTACTTCTGATCTATCGCATATAAGCCCAGTAACTTCTTTGATCTAATCAATTTCCTTACCTGAATAATGGTAAATCAATAACATGAGTTGGGCTGGCAAAATGGCTTAGCCCATAAAGATGCTTGCTACCAAGCCTGATGACCTGAGCTCCATTCCAGGATCTACAAGATGGAAGAGAGCTGACTGTGGCAAGCTGTTCTTGGATCTCTGTGCAGGTGCACATGTGTGCACATACATGCACAAATAAGTACATAAAATGTAGTAAGAATATTTGCTGAATGAATAAGCTCACTGCTGAGCCATCTCTCCAGGCTCATGACACACTACTTTTGACTTTTCTATATCAAGCATTTACAATTACTATTAATGTATTATTCCTGTTTTTGACTGGCAGAAAGTCTTGGTGTACCTAATAAATGAAGCCTACTTGGCCCCCAAACAGACAACCCCCCAAAGCTGCAGGGTTCTTCTGAACGAATGGATGGATGAAGTATGGTATAACTCTACTCTGAGGGTGACAGTAATGTTCTTATAAAGAACAGGATGAGTTTCCACATTAAGGGGCAACCCCTGACTGTCACTGTAGAAAACATTTAAATACACAAAAGTTGGGACAAGGATGACTTGAAAAGGTACCCTCCACGGTAGCTTTTCTAACCCACCTACACTGTTTTTATCATGTAGACTCTCTTGATACATCTATTAGTTCAACTAATTGAATAAATAGCTAGGGCAACTTCTTCCTTACAGATTTCCTTTTTTATTGTTTTCACTTGTTTGATTTTCTTTTATTTACCTGTGAGTATCTGTTTTCCTACACAAAGTCCTAAAAGAATTTTGCACACATAAAATTATAAAAGAGGGAAATAAAAATTTGAAAATGTGGGCAAATCAGCCCTGTATGGTGGCACATGACTTTGGTCCCTGCACTAGAGAAGCAGAGGCAGGCTGATTTCTGTGAGTTCAAGGCCAGACTGGTCTACATGGTGAACTCCAGGATAGACAGGCCTATGCAGAGAGAACCCGTCTCAAAAAAGAAGAAAAAAGAACAAGAAGGAAGGAGGAGGAGGAAGAGGAGGAGAAGGAAGAGAAGAAGAAAAAAAGAGTCAGATAATTAGTTCTACCTTTATTTAGAGTAGGTATGAAGTTCAACTATTAATAATAATCACTGCATAATTACAGCATGTGACATGCTTCCATAGCATACATAGAGAACTATTTCACAGTAGCAAAACTTAATGCTATGTACTTTTGTGCACAGTTATGGAGTGTGGCACACTTCCATAGCATATATATGATAACTGTATCACAATGGGGAAACTTAATACTATGTACTTTTACAAGACGTATAGGTAATTTCTACTTCTCAAGCGGGCTTCTGATTTTTCCTTAGGTCTGACCCAATCATGTTTCACCAACTAATGCTGAACTATGAATCCTTCCCTGTGCTGATGGCAGAGTAAATGAGCAACACTTTCACCGTTAATGGGGGTTATATTTTAAATTTGTCACATGTGGTGCCAAAATTTACTTTAGGGGAAACACCTGTGACTGGACCTCGGGGTGAGTTTCCAGAAAGATGGCACACAGTCATGTTTTAAGAAGGATGATGCACTCGCAGACATTTGCACTATGCTTTTTAATACATGTTCTGACCTGCAATGTAATTAATTTCTGTAACACATTATTTTAATGGTACACTAATTAACCTTGAATTAGAATAAATTCTCTGACAATGACTTTGTAGAAGTGCTAGAGATCCACATTAAGACCACCTAGTGATTAATACTTACACAGTATTAAAAAGCTAAAAAACCGAGAGTAGGAGTAAACATTTACAGATGACAAAACAAAGCAGGCTTTGGGATTTTCACCTTCATGATACTGTATAACTAAATGAATAAAGATCAGAACAGCAAGATGTCTGTGCCCTTGATTTCCTCAAATTATGATGTTCCTGAAAACATGCCCTCACTTTAGATTGTTTTCCAGTAATAACATAAGCAGTAATACAGAGATGCAGCCTCACAAAGGATTATGAAAAGTTCAGGAGAGAAACACCCATGGTTTCTTCCCTTTTTCTTTGTAACAACATTATACACAGGCCAACAGGATGCAGCTAGTGAATTATTGCAGGTATAAGATTCCCCAGGTTCTCCTTCAGGAAGAAAAGCATAAATTAGGTATATATTAAAGCTACATTTGCTCAAAAACTTCTTCCAATTTTATTTTGTAATTCTGTATGAGTAATCTCTTACAAATCTTTGAGCTAAGTGTACTTCTTGCAACTACAAAATCTGACAAGTCTTTGTTTCTACTTTTTAAAACCCTGCTGGGAAAAAAATATCTTAGTAATACCTAGAGATGAAGAGGTTATTAAAAAGGATTCTGCTGCCTTAGAATATCCTGGGTAAATTCTGTAACTCAAATCCCTAAGTGAGGGAGGAAAAGTTCTCATCTATTAACCAATGGTGTTACCGTGCCCTCCCTTAGACAGACAAATGACTCTAAGGTACTTCGCAGCTGCACAGCGGTGACGAACCTATTAAGTGGTATTGCTTTCCTACCTTCTAGGAAACAGAGAGTGGCTCTAATATTTCAAACGCTTCTTTGATATCCTTAACTGCCCTAAACCATGTAGAATTTTTAAATGAGATTTTTCACCCCTAGAGACCACAAAATTAAATGCAGATAGATACTGAATTATGAAATGAGTATTCTTTATGGCATTTAGAGGTCAGATACAAAGTATATGTACCCTATCTACACAGATACAAACCACAGATGAACAAACATGGTGAAGTTGCTATATGTAAGTTTTTGAGAGATCTCCCCCTTGCCATTGTATCAAATATGTATGGTAGGGTACCGTATAATTATCAGATGAACAGATAGATGGGATCTAATGGACATAGGGGATGCAGAGTACCAATACAAAGAATGGGGAGTGTCCTGAGGTCAGACTGCTCTCAGACATGGCCTCTGGACGTGGACATCAACAGGAACAAGGTCATGGTAAATTGCAACTTCCACATTACAGACAGCGGGAAATTGACAACACCATCAGACCTGTCCAGGGGAAGCTTGCTGCAGGAGGGCTGAGGACCCCTGGGCTGGTGAGAAGGCTGGGGACACAGGTGGCTTTGGAAACCACAATTCCTTCACAGGTATGCGGTCAAGAGGATTCAGATGGGGAGTCACTGAATCTGTGGTAGCTGTAGTGGTTGACTATTGCCCAGAGTAGTAAGTACCACTGAAGAGAGGTCCTGAATTACCTCGCGACTTCTCTTTCATAGGAAGGTGACTTCTCTTTCATAGGAAGGTTTCTTAACTATAGCATACTAGTCTGTATGTTTGTTCTTAACAAAATACTACTATGGCTTAATAAAGTAAGTGAAAGCTTTGATTTTGTCTTTTTGTAACTCTTAAATACATTTTTTAAAAAAATTTAAAAAGTAAGTAGGGTGGTGGCATATGCCTTTAATTCTCACTCTTGGGAGGCAGCAGTAGGTGGATCTCTGAGTTTGAGGCCAGCCTGGGCTACAGGTAGGGCTACACAGAGAAATAATAATAATAACAATAATAATAATAATAATAATAATAATAATAATAATAATGGTGGTGGTGGTGGTATTGTGTTCCCCAAAATATTGTGCACCCAAATAAACTTATCTGGGGTCAGAGACAGAACAGCCACAATATTAAACATAGAGGATAGGCAGTGGTAGCACACGCCTTTAATCCTACCATTCCAGGGGCAGAAATCCCTCTGGATCTCTGTGAGTTCAAGGTCACAATGGAAACAGCCAGGCTTGGTGACACACGCCTTTAATCCCAAGAAGTGAACCTTTAATCCCAGGGAGTGACGGCAGAAACCAGAAAGATATATAAGGCATGAAGACCAGAAACTAGAAGCATTTGGCTGGTTAAGCTTTTAGGCTTTGAGCAGCACAGTTCAGCTGAGACCCATTCTGGATGAAAACTCAGAGGATTCCAGTCTGAGGAAAGAGGATCAGCCGAGAAACTGGCAAGGTGAGATAGCTGTGGCTTGTTCTGCTTCTCTGATCTTCCAGTGGTCACCCCAATAACTGGCCTCAGGTTTGATTTTATTAATGAGACTCTTTAAGATTCATGATAATAATAATAATAATAATAATAATAATAATAATAATAATAGTAAACAAAATAAAGTGCAATGGGGACTTTGTGTGTAGAGTTTCAGTCACTGAAGGAGGTGAAAAGTTTGGAGATGGGTGAGGTGATTGGCTGCATGGAACTACCCACATAAAAACAGCAGCAATGGTAAATTGTGTTATGTATAGTCTATTACAATTTAAGAAATAAGATGTCCAAGTTCATATGAGTGAAGTTACTTTTGCTATTTTCTGATTCTGTATTAAGTATGAGTTTCTGATTGATGACTGAAGCCATTTTGCTAATGAAAATTACGGCCACTGATTTTTAAATGGTATTGTCTATATCAATACAAATATGTATAGTTAGGGAGTCAGTAACACATTTCTCAATCAGTATGAAAAGCAAAGCCCTTCAAAATTTTTACAGGTACTGTTTTTCTTCTTGTCCTTTCCAAATCGTAAACGTAGCTTCAGTACAAGGCCAACTAAATCTTTTACTTTTCTGCTGGGTCAATACTGTCAGTTTTATCATATTTTTCAAGCAGTTTCTTGAGCCAAAAGTGTACATTACATTATATTATGTCATGAGCCACAGATTTAAAATAAAACAAGGGGAAGCGATGGGATCAACAGAAAGGTGATCTTCAAATTAATGTAGGACCTGCTCTGAGAAAATGTCCTCTACTTTGCTAGTACATTGCTACTTGTATTCTAAATTAAACTCAAATTACTGTAAAGATTTAAAATACTAATTGAATGTCATCGGTAAATATTACTTAGTGTTTATTTATGGAACTTACCTGAGAAATAATTTGAAAAACAAGGATTACATAATTTGTGTCCAATTTCATAGTAATTTGCTTATACTATAAATATACTTTACCAATTATTTACACCTTCTTTCTCCCTTAAAAGATACTTTCTTGATTCAGCTCAGGCGGTTGCAAGTCACCCACAGCCCAGACTGGGTCCTCAAGCTGACTTGATGGCATGGGTGAAGAGGAGCTGGCTCTACCTGTCGCCTGAGGGGGGCGGCCCCAGAGTCCTGGCTTGACCAGCTCAACTACCCACCAGGCCCATAGCGGGACCTTAGGTTGGCCCACCCTAACATCTACCCCATCTAAGAACCTGCTGGAGCTTGTAAAAGGACTGGTCCTGTGAAATGATACCTGGAGGATCTGAGAGAAGTCCTGGTGAGAACCCAGTGATGATGGTGTAGTAGAAACCAGAGACCTTGAAACAGACTAATGACTCTGGCAATGAGCATTTGCTAGTAAAGGTGACTGGACCAAAGGGTATACTTTGTGACACACTGTGGCTCCCAATGCCACCAGGACGAATGAAGAGGTATCGGAAAGGCAGGAAAAATGGAGGATCGAAGATTTTTTGTTTGTTTGTTTGTGTGTTTTTGTACCGGGGTGGGTAGGGGAGGTATTTTTTTTATTGTTGTTGTTTTTCTTTGTTTGCTCATTTTGGTTTGGTTTGATTTGTTTTTTTTTAATTTTCTTTTGGGGGACACTGCAGGGGTGATGGGAAGATATGGAGAGACTGGGAGATGAGCTACCGGTATTAGAGTGCATGATATGAAATTCCCAATGATTCAATAATGAAATTATGTAAAATAAAAAATAAATAAAAGATATTTTCTTTCTATTTTTGTTTGTTTTGTTTTTTGAGACAGGGTTTCTCTGTGTAGTTTTGGTGCCTATCCTGGATCTTGCTCTGTAGACCAGGCTGGCCTGGAATTCACAGAGATCCGCCTGGCTCTACCTCCCAAGTGCTGGGATTAAAGGCCTGGGCCACCACCACCCAGCCAAGATATCTCCTTGAAGCTGGAGAGACAGTGCATAGGTTAAGAGCACTTGCTGCTCTTCCAGAGGACCCAAATTTGGTTCTTTGTACCCTCACTGGGTATCTCTCAAGTGCCTGTAACTCCAGCTCCAGGGGATCTGATGCCCTTTCCTGGCCTCCAAAGACATCACTATGCACATGGTAGGCACTCACATAGACACAGATGCACATACACATAAATAAAAATAACAGTAAATCTTTGTTGAAAATAAGGTATTTTCTTGGAATAATTGTGAATGCTCAGCATATGTGAAGAACTGTAGCAAAATGGTCAAATATAAAACCTGAACCAGAAATGAAATGAAGACCAGTCTTAGGACCCTCACCCCTCCACGTTTTTCTTCATATTGGAAGAGCCCTCTGATGTGGGACAAAAAAAAAACAAACCAGTATTTTTATTTAAAACAGGTTGATTATAAATGCAATCTATTTCTAAAGATAAAAAGGGGATATGATATAGATATGATAGGATGAAAGGGTAGATTAATGAACTTACTTCTAAAGAGCAACAACTTGTTTAAAATGTTTTACATTGGTGTAGATTTTAGTCTATTGATACAAACTTAAAGTTAATTTTGTTATACTGTGTGTATATTTCTACTCCTGTTTAAGGTATTATGTTTGTATAGCTCATTTTAAATTGAAATGGATAATTAAAAATAGATTAATGATTAGTCATCTATGATAATCATACTCATAGCCATGTTAGTTAAGTCTTCTAGATATACATAGAGATATTTCAGATAGATAGGTAATCTTCAAATACTTCAAAGACCTACAGAATATGGCATTTAAAATACTTTTAAAATTTAGACTTTCTGGACAGTGAGACATGTCTGCTCCTGGCAGCACCAATTTACTTCAGAGAGGAGGATGGGCACTGAAGACACTTCATATGGAATTTATCTTCACCTTGGCAAAAATAGCCATTTGGGCAAGAAACTGTTCTTGCCTGGACTGCTTGATGGACTGTACTTGCAGGACCCATAGAAAGGTGACCACTGAACTTTGCTTGACAAAATAGTCCTTCAGGTTCCTGCTTTGCAGAGGAAACTGCCAGACGTTCTACAGGACACTGAGAGAAGTGACCGAGAGACTCTAGCCCTGTGGGCTGAAGACAAATGCCCCAACTTTACAAAGGAACATTAGGTGACTGTCCAGGCTGCCAGCTGTCTCTGTCTACCCTGCAAGACTCCCGAAAAATGCTTGCATCCTTCTCCCGGTTCTCAGGTAATATTATATCCTTCTGAGGTCTTTGATATGGTTGAAGACTAGATAGTTATAATTTCTTCAATTATGATAAAAGATAAGTTAGATATAAAACCTTAGACTCACAAATATAAGATAGATAGGATATCTTCTTTAATATTGTAACTGTAATTCTTGCTTGATAATTGTTTTGTTATATGTAATTGTACTATGTAAAAGTTAAAACCTTCCTTAAAAAAAAAAGAAAAGGGGAAGTGCTGTGGATATTGCTCTGTGTAAATAAAGTTCTGATTGGCCAGTGGCCAGGCAGGAAGTATAGGCGGGACAAGAGAGTAGAGAATTCTGGGAAGTAGAAGACTGGAGAGAGACACCTCCAGCCGCCGCCAGGAGAAGCAACATGTAAAGACACTGGTAAGCCACAAGCCATGTGGCAAAGTATAGATAAGCAGAAATGGGTTAATTTAAGATAAAAAAGTAGATAACAAGAAGCCTGCCACAGCCATACAGTTTGTAAACAATGTAAGTTTCTGTGTGCTTTCTTGGTTGGGTTTGAGCAACTGTGGGACTGGCGGGTAAGAGATATTTGTCCTGACTGGGCCAGGCAGGAAAACTCTAACTACATCCAGTTCCAAACATTTGCAGGTATTAAAATTAGTTAATAAATGATAAAGCCCATGTTGTTATACACCTGACAGAAAAACTTCCTGAGTAGAAGGAATAATGACAAGACCTTTCCTCTTATGCAAAATAACACCCCTAACACCTCCTTGGGAGGAAGAGGCAAGTGGATCTCTGAGAGTTCAAGATCAGCCTGCTGGTCTACAAAGCGAGTTCCAGAACATCCAGGGCTGTTACACAGAGAAACCTTGTCTCAAAAAACCAAAAATAAGAAAAAAGAAAAAGAAAAAAGAAAGTTATGCCTTATGTAGTGGGTTTTATCACATTTCATTGTATAAACATATGAAATTCTCAAACAATAAAGTATTTGAAAAAAGAACATATGCCTTGGGCTGAAAGTACAGCCCAAAGTCTAGTATATGAAAGGCCCTGGGCTCAACCACACAGCAGAACAAAAAACTAAAAGAAAAGAAAGGGAACAAACACCACTTATTGAAAAGGCATTTCACATAGATCTGTCCTTACATGATGATGGTCAGGTCCAAACATCTGCAGCTCAGGAAATGATTAATAAATTTATAATAATTTAACAATTTATTGTGTCATTTTAATGCATTCACATTATGCATTCTTTTCACTCTATGACTATAATTAAGGTTATATAGCTCACAGCACATTTTATATGTTATAAATTTAATTTTTAGTCACATAAGGGCAAGACTAAAATTGTTTGAACCTGTTAGTGAATATTTTCAATCAAAATGATATGGTAATGTTATCTCCAGAAATCCTATACAATTTGTACAGAAATGTCCTAAGTTCAAACATTAGAAACATAAATAGGCTGTCTTTTCCACACTAAACGTTCTTCCCAACTCAGAAGCACAGTTCTGAGGGTATACACTTTCAGTCTATCAAGACTCACCAAACGGTTCTACTTGTTAGAGTTTTAAGTGCCATGAAGCACGATAATTTATTTCATTTAGGATGTCAAATTTGATTCTGATTTTAAGCTCCAGCTCCCCATGTTCTTAAATTAATTCATACAAATCCCTGATTGATAATAAAGGGCCTGCCATCAGTATTCAAAGCTCAGCCCACATTGTCATGGCTGAGAAGGCAGAAATCTGCTTGGAGCAATGAGAGAACCCAACTGAATTCTTGGTGTCTCAGTCTATGAATGTGTAAGCACTTCATCTGTTCATGGAAACACAACGTTCTGGCGGGCTGGGGTAACAGCAGCTGCATGGGGAGCAAACCCGAAGAGCTGAGCAATGCTGGACCGAACGCTGAAGGGTCAAGCAACAGCTTCCAACTTCTTGTTCCACCAACACAAATTTATTTTATTTAGTGAAGCTGCTTCTGTTCTAGGCACTCATTCCAACTTCCCAATCATCTTTGCAGAGGTCAGATAAGGGTAGGACCTTACAACTATATAGGAAGGAAAGAAGAGAGACAAGCAGAAAGAGAGGAAGGAAGGAGGGAGGGAAAGGAGGGGAAGGGAAGGAAAGGAGGGTTGCTGTTGCCGCAAACCCTAAGATGAGCAGGGCCAGCTGAGTAAGTTTCTCCTGCTTTGCTTAACCCTCCTAAATCCGCAGGTGAGAATGCTCTGCTGGAGCGGAGTCCTACCTGGCAGCTGTCTGAATCAGAAAGGCAAATGCACATCTCTGAATGCTAGCTCTTGCTTGTGAAATAAGGATGAATCTACTATAAAAGATTCCTGTGAATGCGGCAGAGTAAGGAGCCAAGTGCTCTGCAGACTCTAACAGACACTGTGTAAGGTACTGTTAGCTGAAAGATAAAAATATTAATAGGGGTCACATGGTACACGAATACTTTCCAATGGAAAATGGACCTTGAAAAGTTAGTGTCTTCATTTATTTCTTCATTTTACTCTCACTTTTCATTCATATTAAGGATAACTAACAAAGTTGACAATTATGCAGTGTGTACTGCGTTAGGTATGATTTACACACAGATATTAACTCACTAATACTCAAAGTGATCCTGAGGCATGTCCTGTTACCTCCATCTACTTATTAGGAAACTAAGGCAGAGAAAACTCAACATGGGTTATGTAGCTGGAAGCGACAGAACCAGGACTTGAACCCGTGCAGTGGAGCCTTCATCATTACTTCATCTACCATTGCTACCTAGTCATTCATTAGTTCATTAACTATTCAGGGAATATGCTGAGAATTCTGATAGAGTGTCAATGAAATCTCAAATCATTTACACTTTTAAAGGAAGCTAGAAAAAGAAATGGTCCACAAGAACAGGAAAATAAATAACAAAAGAGAAAGGTATGAAGGAGATACTCCAGGAAATCAGGGAAGTAAACTATAAAAGAAAGTCACAGGACCCAGAAAACATGAAGCCAGGCAAAGAAAGAAGAGAAATTCCAAAACAGTAACACAGAAAAGGCCCAGGAGAACATCCACACAGAGATCAAGACATCAACTAGTGCAGACTGGGGATGAAGAAGGAAGGGCCACCCCAAGACAGATGGCATGGGAACTCTCTGGAGAGCACGACGAGAGGGGGAACTCGTGATAGGAACAGAGAAAACCAAGGCAGTGGAAATAATATAGATGTAATTACCGACTTTCAGAAGAACAAAACGTCGCTCCATGGTAAGTAGGTATTACCATGCAGTTATAGAATCACCAATTCTTTTTTCCACCATTGCCTTGCTTATTGATAATTACAACAAACATCCCACTAAAACAGGCCTTGCTCTTATGACTTGTTTTGGCCAAAAGAATGTAGGTTGATGTGATATATAACACATCTAATAAAAGAAAATGTTAATGTACTTGGTGTATGTATGGAGAGGGATGTCTTATTATACCTAGTTTAGTTTCTATACCAGAGTATCTAACTCATTGGAAAAAAGAAGCCAAATGAAATCAAGAGGAACTGGTTCCAAATAAAGCTAGCAGAACATAGCAAGATGCCTTAACTAATCCCAAGTCCTTCTGAAATACTAAAAAGACAAACGTCAAACAGGAAACAAAGTAAAAGAATATTAGAATATGTGAAATGTTATCATCCATGACAAGATGGTGATAGAAGCAAGAAATTATAAGCTACTGAACCTTGGGAGCTGTTTGTTATTGTAGCAGAAGTTGACTGATACACACAGGGCAGTCCATTGCTCAACAATGAGCAGTACTTACACAGTATAATAACATAAGCACCAATTTAATATTCAACCAGAAAGCTGAAATTTAAATGTGTCATAATGCTATTAAGAAGGCAGAGAAAGACAGAGAGGAAGATGATTAAAACAGGTAAGCAAAATATAAAACAGAAAGAACTCAGACATAAGACAAAAGTATATTGTTTAGCATCACATATGTAAACTACAAAAGAAGCAAAATTAAAAGAATTCAAAGTTTTTGCCTCAAGCACACTAGAATCAAATGTAGTACTGTAATTTACACTTTCAATTCCAGAAGTCAGACAGTCTAGTACAGGGAAGATGTTTTCTAAAGGTGAGACATTAAAGACTACCCCGTATACAAAGCTCTCGATTACACACAAATGACTCTCTGCACACTCAACAGATCACCTGTGAACACTGTCTTCCTAACAACTGCCATGTTTTAGCCATCTCATGTCAGACTCCCTTTTTTGTTGTGTTGTTAGTGCCAAAGATGGAACTCAGGGCCTTGTACATGCTCGATAAACACCTCCAGGACCCCTGCAACCATGCCCACGTTCGTCTACAGAACTGTAAAATAACAGTAAGTCATTAAAAGTTAACTAGCCAATTTTATTCTTTTGTTAACCGTAATTTGACTTTATATATGTATGCAGCAACTTTATATACAAAGTAAGTTGCAAAGTAATATAGTCTACACAAAATAATTTAGTATAGGGTTCATTTAAATAGTGGGCCAGCATTTAATTTACTAGGTTAATCAAAATTCTGCAACAGATTTCCAAAAATATTTCTGTACAAAAATCCACCTTCCAATACACGTATTTACAGTGTAACAGAAGACATTACAATCAGCGAGAATCCGCTGTCGCCTGTGAGTTCCATTTTAGACAGAAAACGGAAGTTAGTTGGCTGTGGCAAGTTTCAGCTCCTAACTTTTACAATATAAAGTACACTGGAAACAGACAGTTTCTTGACTCAGGATGATGCTCTCTGAGATGCCCTTAGCCACACTCTACTTGGACTTGTAGCTGAGAGACACGGCAGTTAGAAATGACATTGGGGTGGAACAAAAGCATTAAGAAAAACTAACCTGCCAGCCCAAAACATCCGTTCACCAGAAATCAAAATAATGGGGCTTGTTTTTCATACCTCTTCATCCTCCATATTCACGTCCACACTTTTCGATTTGATGGCTTTGGTTATATGGTCAATGTTGTTTTCCCTGCAGTAATCAAATATGTCTTTGTCTTCTTCCCTAATTAGGGTGAAAAAGAAACAAAGCTGTTTGTCTTACTGAATAAAACACAAAGTTAAGTATTTTTAACATAACTTGTTGAAGGTGCTGCTGACTAGGCATTAATGGGTCTACAGTGACGTGAAAAGTAACAGACTTTCGGTAGACATAATGTATCCATATCTAAAGAGACTAAAGCAACCGTGGTCTTACAGGAAAGCCTTGACTTGGTCTGCAAGTTTCACAGAGCAGCATCACACCTCACAGTGGGTTTTCTCTACCTGTCCCAGTCACTTGCATATACCAATAGCACATTCCTGTGACCCGGGAATTTCCATTAGAGCACTGTAGTAACATGGCAATCTGGGGGGAACGAAAGCTAGGAGAAATGCTATTCTAAATAGACTGTATATTTGGGGGGGGGGCTTGTATGTGTGTCATATGCATTCGTTCATGTATGTGTGTTCACAGTGGGTAGGCACACTGAAGGTGTGAAGGTGGGTGTGCATGTGTGGATGTCCTTCTTGATTGCTCTTATTTACCTCATTTGAGGCAGGGTTAGTTGCTGAGCCCAGAGTTCAGCAATTCCATAGAGTCCAGCTGGCCAGCTTGCCCCAGGGATCCCATCTCTGCCTCTTGAGTTCTGGGATAACAGGCACACTTGCCCTAGACTTTGGAAACTGAAACCAACCTTCATGCTTATAAGGTGAGCACTCTCTCCACTCACCCATCTTCCTAGTCTTTAGTCTTTGATACAACACTCTCACTTTATAGGCAAAGAGAGGTTCAACAACCTTGCAAATGATACACTTACCAAATGTAAAACAAAATCCAAAGCTATGGGGCTAGAGAGAGGGCTCAACATTTAAGAGTGCTCACTGCTAGCTCTTGCAGAAGATCCAAGTTTAGTTTTAAAAAATTTTAAGCTTGAATTCACTCAGGCCAACTGATTTTGGATATGGTACAATTTCTATTATGTCATGGGTCTCCACTAGCTGGCCACAGTCCATTCCAGAATTTATAGCAGACACTTTTAGTGTGAGGTCTACAAACTTTCAGAAAACTGAGGCTAGATAGATGGTTCAGCAGTTAAGAACATTGGCTGATCTCCCAGTGGACCTGGGTTCAATTCCCAGTACTGACATAGTGGCTCACAACGGTCTCTGATTCTTGTCCCAGGGAATCCAACACCCTCTTCTGACCACTTCTGGCACTGCATGCATGTGATGCACAGACACACATGGAGGCAAACACATACACATAAAATAACAATAAAACTTCAAAAAATATTACACACAAAATTATCCCTGTAACACATTTTTGTGCATTTTTCTGCATCAGTGACTCGTAAAATAAAAGTCTCTAATATGTGGACTGAACTTTTATGGAGAGGTATAAGAGAATGCTTTTTATATTCCCCAAATTAAATTAATTCAATGCTTTTTGTTTCTGTTTTTGATTTTTCAAGACAGGCTTTCTCTGTTAGCCCTGGCTGCACTGGAACTCACTCTGTAGACCAGGCTGGCCTCAAACTCACAGACCTACCTCCCTTTGCCTCCCACATGCTGAGATTAAAAGTATATGTATCACCACTGCCTGGCTATTAATGTGTTTTATTATCTTCAAGACAAGACCTTATCTATTTGTTTAAAAAAAAAATCAAAACGACTGATGTAGAGTGAAAAGTTACTGCAATCATAGCTAACTATCTTAAAACACACTACGTTGAGATCAACCATGCGAAGCCTTTCTGAAACATCCAGTGTATTTTACTACACAGAAGCCAAGGTTTTGGCAATTGCAGGTACAAGGCTAAACAAGAAAGTCTGCATTTAACCGAGATGCTATAGTCGAGATGATCAAGTCTAAACTTTACTAACGTGAAGCAGAACCTGGCCTTAGGGAAGGACTGGAGGAGACCAGAAGGGATGGTTTGCTTCCAGCTGGAGAGAATGAACTCAGTTTTAAGGAAGAAATCATGTCTTGTTTCACAGAAATGAAGTGTCCTCTAGGTCCCTGAAGAAAATGAAAAACTGAGGCCAAATCCGAGCTAAGTCTAGTTTTTAAAATTAGGGCCACATAGGTATAATTAGCTACCAATGTCAACACCATTTCTCTTAAAAAGTAATTTCTATTTTCAATTTGGGAATAATAGGAACCTAGGGATTAAAGAGGCAACAATCTCAACTGTAAAAGAAAAGGACTATTATCTCAAGTCATACCAAAAAGTTCTCTGGAAAAACTGTTTTTACTCTAAAATAAAGGGGAGTTGGTGGGGCACAGAAGGAAAACTGGAGGACACTTGGGATGTTGGTCAAAGCAATCAAGTTTCAGTTACTGGAGGAACATGTTTTAGTGACCTACTGCACTGCAGGGTGACCACAGTTACAAAAGCTCTTATGTATTATAAAAATGGCTAGAATTTTAAGTTTACACCACAAAAGGTGATAAATCTGTCAGGTGACAGGGGCATTAACTTGCTTGACGCTTTCTATAACGTATATACAAATCAAGACAACACAATGTACCCATAAACATACATGCATAGTTATTTGTGAAAGAATAATAAAGATGGTCAAAGAAAGCATTAGACGGTGAGCTTGCAAATAACATCACATTATACAAAGGACTCAGTAAAATAAAAAGACTGGACAAACAAAGGAAGTTGCTCAGGCAAACTACAAGCAACTGTCCATGGCAGGGTGTTAGGAGGAAACGGGAGAGGAGCAGACAAGACAACGAGTCGCTAAGAGCCCAGCACATGCTGGCAATACAGCAAGTTAGTTACGGAAGAGCAAAGACTACCTACCCTCTGGATCAGGGGTAAAGAGAAATAACACTGTCCTTCTATACAAAGTGGGGTAAGTACTAATGGAAGGGAAAAATGGCTCATAGATGCCTCAGGAGACCCTTGCTTTAGATACTTTTTCTTACTGTGTTAAAACAAACAACAACAACAACAACACACCCAAAATCAAAAGACAGTAACAGGAAAGATTTATAAACAAAACATTCAGGCATATTTTAATTTTACTTACAGCTGTTCCTCTGAAAGGAGAATGTTGTTAAAGGTTTTTAGTAAAGCTGGTCAGGTAAAGTCAACTCCTAACTCAAGGGTTAATTTAGCATATTAAGAGTTCTAGCTTCAGGAAGGTGGTGGTGGTGCACACCTTTAATCCCAGCACTCGGGAGGCAGAGGCAGGCGGATCTCTGTGAGTTCGAGGCCAGCCTGGTCTACAAAGTGAGTTCCAGGACAGCAAGAAAAAGAAAGAATACTTGTTTCTATTTAATATGTAATTAAAATCTTAGGTGTTAATTTCAACTAACAGATCACTGACTGTGAGTCTAAATTTTACCAAAGACCATAACTGAGATTTATACTGTGAGTCTCAGGAAAATCCTACAAGTCATATATTCTTTCTGAAATACTTTGGTTGTAAGACCAAGAGGCAAAGATCCACTGGAGGCAAATGCTGTTTGAACAGTAATCATGTTTAAGGAATACCGCCCTAAGAATAAAGCACTATCAAACTATCTGGGTTTTTGTAGTTTATTTTTAAAATAATTCTTGAAACCTTACCTGTCAAATAGACATCTAGAAATTATCTACTGATTAAAGATAATTAGTTACATTGGAAAAGTTATTTAACTATGATTTTATAAAGACACCAACTACTGAAAATCCATTCCACCTTTTAAAATCTGCCTAACTCTTAACATATTTGAAGGAAAATTGCTGATACTTTAAATGTCTCCAAGAAAAAAAAAAGTCTAATTCTGATCGATCCCTGGAAAATCAGTGCCCACACCAGAAGAATTCACACACCTGCTTTGCTAAAAGACTTCTCTACAAGGCCAGTTAACATTCCCAACCATTAAATTGAGTCTAAAATCAATAAACCAATCCAAAGGAAGCATCATCAGTACAGTGATAAACGACAGACTAGCATCAAAGTTGATCAGGGAAGTACATTCTTAAGAATGCTGAAAGGAAGAGATATTTAATTTTTTAAACTGAAGATGGTATACTAATACAATACCAAGTTCCAAATTCTCTTTCATTAATTAGAAATTACACTATCTCCTCAAACGTTTCAGGGTCCAGTTGGGCATAGTAATTGGAGGAGAGCTACTAACCACATTGACCTTGGACAAGAAACCTAACCTGGAACCTGTGTCCTCATCTGAAATACAGGGAATACCATTAACATCTACATTTAATAAGGCCACTATGAAGATTAAGTGAAATAGCTGATATAACATGATTATGAGTATAAAGTAAACAGTCAATAGATGATAGCCATCATTATATTAACTTCAGAAAATGGAATAACAAGACATGCTAATACACCTCTACTTAGGAGGCAGAAGCAGGAGGATCAAGAGTTCAAGGCCGTATGTCAGACTCTGTCTAAAAAAAACAATAATTTAGCATATATTTTAAGTTGTGATAACTTATCATACTTGGCATTATCATTGTTAATCAATCCACCTAACAAATCTTAATTAGACCTTCAAAAAATTTAAAATAAGGCACCATGAACTGAGCAGAGTGACCACAAAGAATAAGAGGCAGACTATTCTTAGATGAGATGCACATACTGCTATTACCATTACTTACAATGCATATACTGCTGCTCTTGTTTTTAATTTCTAAAATTTATTTTGCGTGTACGGGTGTTTGCCTACATGTATGTTTATGTACCGTATGTGCAAGGCGCTCAGAGGTTAGGAGGGGGAAGTCAGATCCCCTGGGACTAGGGTTGTAAGCCGTCATGTGGGTGCTAGGAATCAAACCTGGGACCTCTACAAGATCATCAGTGTTCTTAGCTGCTAAGCCATCTCTCCAGCCCTGACATATTTTCTCTTAATATTATAATGGACATTCTATCTTCAAAACTACTTGCTATATCCTTTTATATGCACGCACATATACACACAGGGAACTTCCCAACAAGTGTTAGCATGTCACAGTCACTACCTAAACATGAGGGTACAGCAGAGGAAGGAGATTAAAAGAACTAGACAGGAAAAAGGACAAAGTGGGGGGAAGGAAGGGAGCAAAGAGAAGGGAACCAGAAACGGAGATGAAAGAGTGGATGGTGGCTTCCATTGGCAAATAGCCCCTTTCTGAGAAGGGCTGTTGATCTGCAAACAGGTGGATGTGTCTGCATGCTTGGTTGGCACTGGGCACACAGGGGCTCAGTGAAGCACATTGGAAAGGGTGGCTACCAGAGCCAGGAGACGGCTTCAACACTCACTGTTTGTGTCAAGACCTGCTGGTCCCCAGGGACCCATTTTCACATCATCTATAATTATCTCTTTGCTTTAATCGCCTTGTCATTCCTGAGGCTCTCATGGGCACTGGGAGAGGAAAAGCTCATTAACTAAACCTTTTCTCCTCTCTCCAGCCACCCATGGCTTTTAATTGCTTGGTGTGTTATTATCTGGGAGTGCAACTGGGATCATTTTCATAAGAAAGGGAGGTAGAGAGCAGGAAGGGAGCCATGAGTCCCTGAGGTATGCACCACAGACAAACCTTTGCTTTCTCAATTATTTATGCCAGCTGAGGTTTTACAGGCTGAATAAATCCATAGCTCAAGTTCATTCTGAGCAGTCAGATCCTCACAAGAGAGTTGCCCATTTGCCTGTACACACTTGTGTATCCTCAAGAACAACCAGACTGTAACAAGACATATGTCATCCAATTTATCACCGATCACCAAAGTGTTACCACCGTGCTGATCACAGGCAACAGTGAAATAGGGAAGGGTTACACCGACCCGGCAGCCAGGGCTCTCAGTGCTAAGAGTGGTGACGTCTCATTATGACTCAGTGACGAAAGCCAAAGAATCCAAATAGTCCATCCTTAAAACATAAAATATGTTTAACACAGGGTCTTTAAACAGATGTGCTAAAACCAGGTTACTATACCTGAGGCTTTGAATGAAATCCTAAGAAGAATTTTATACCATCAGATGTTACAAATAGCAATAAAACTACGTCACACTGCTGCCTTTAATCCAATCATATATTGCTTTAAAAAAAATCACAGTAGTTTCTTTATTGGTATCAAGCTTTCTATGCTTTCATTCTACTTTTTATTTTGACCAAGAAAACAAAGCATAAAGCATAAAGCTTTGTTTTTCATCCTAGTTTTTACCTACATTCTTCCTCTTTCTAATCAATACTAAAGAGCAACTAGCAACCAATGGAAAGTTATTTTTCAAAATGTTATTACTGCTTAAAAACTGAAACTTTGTAAGTCAACAATGAAAACATCTCTTTAAAATTCTACAGGCTTTTTTGTCTGACCACAGCAGTGACCTCTGGTATTTTCTGCCAAAACACTTCATTTGTCTCACAGAACAACTAATCAATTCCAGAGCCCATCAATCATTTCCGCTGTATACTAGACTGGTTTTGCTTAGAGAAGGTCCAGATGGCTGCCTGAGTAAGTGGAATTAAAATTCTAGCAGATTATAAGCTATCAAACTACAAAATATAACAGAGAAGACCAAACATGATTGCAGGATGGAGTGGGCATTACACCCTTCATTTATTCTGCTTTCAATTCTTGCCCTAATTTCTCAGTGCACATGTTGATGTCTAAAGCATACCTAAGCAGAAACTTGACAAAGCTTATGTATCAAAATACTTAAAAATAATCTGCAAAAGCTGAGTTTGGTGGTGCATGCCTTTAATCCCGGAGGCAGAGGCATACAATTTCTGTGAGTTCAAGACCAACTTGGTCTACAGAGTAAGCTCCAGGAGAGCTATGGCGATGCAGAGAGACCCTTTTTAAAAACCAATGATTATGAAAAGACTTTTTCCTTTCACCCAAGTCTCTTATTTGACACTTCTAATTTAATTTCTGCTTTCATATCATAATTCTGCCAGGAATTTGTAATTAACGTAAGTTAAAGCACAAATTGGCTTAGAAAAGTAATAGTACCATTATCTTACCCAAATAGCCATGACAAAAACTTCAGAAAATAACATTTTTTCATTGTTGAACCACATTTTGAGACATCTGAAGAAATTCTAAGTGTGCACCTGGCACTTCACTGCAATAATCCACCATTTCAGTACAGGAAAAAATGATTATGATTAAATTTAGAATAAAGGAATTGCCACACTAGAAAATGAATTTTCCAAATGGAAGCATGACTAACTGCTGGTCTCCACATCCACTGTAGGAGTAAGAGAATTACTACGCCAGTAATAGCACAAGGGCTTTCAATTCTCTTAGCATTCACGTTTCTCTCTGGATGTACGCTGTGGCACACGCACGCTACACCTCCCACACACACAGTAAATTAACATATGACAGAATTAGAGACAGCAGAAAAAGATTAATATTTAGATGACTCGGTAAACTAAGGCCAGGCCTAGCCAGGTTGACCTCTAGCAAAAGTTCACATTTTGCTCAATAATATTTATCATACATAGATGAAAATGCCAAAAGTACTGAGAAAAAGCAAGTGTGGCACACACCTGTAATCCTAGCACTCAGGAGATGGAGGCAAGAAAGTAAGGAGTTCAAGGTCATCCTCTGCTACATAGTGAGTTCAAAGCTGACCTGGCCCAAATGAAACCCTGTCTTAAAGAAACAAACAAACAAACAAAGAACCTAACAAAACAACATCGAAGAAACGAAAGCACTAAGAGTAGCCGGGCATGGAGCAGCACGCCTGTAATCCCAGCACTCGGGAGGCAGAGGCGAGTGATCTCTGTGAGTTTGAGGCCAGCCTGGGCTACAGAGTGAGTTTTAGGACAGCAGGTGCTTCATAATAATAGAGAAACTCTGTCTCAAAAAAAAAACAACTGCCGGGCGGTGGTGGCGCACGCCTTTAATCCAGCACTCGGGAAGCAGAGGCAGGTGGATCTCTGTGAGTTCGAGGCCAGCCTGGTCTGCAGAGCAAGATCAGGAAAGGTGCAAAGCTGCACAGAGAAACCCTGTCTCGAAAAACCAAACCAAACCAAACAAAACAAAAACAAAAAAAAACAAACAGCAACAACAAAAGTACTAAGGACACACTATTCAAAAGTGAAGAAGCTGAAAGACAAATATCCATGTTTGTCTCACAGTAGTTGTGTAAAAATGTGTTGAACTGAGTAAAATCTCTAGTTTGTAGCCGGGCATGGTGGCGCACACCTTTGACCCCAGCACACAGGAGCTAGAGGCAGGCAGATCACTGGGCTCTAGCCCAGCCTGATCTACAAACCAGCCTGATGTTACTCAACTGACACACTTCTTTTCAGGTGATTCTAGGGGGTGTCAAGTTGACAGCTAATGCTATCCAGGCCTCCTACTAAGCTCTGGGACTCTCTTCAGATAATAAGTAAACAATTAAAATGTGATCCTTGTCTTCAAAAACTAAAAGCTATGTTTTTAAAAAGTTATAATTCAGTGTGTATATAATGTGAAAATGCTGTAACAAAAGTATAAACACTGAACAAAGAAGAAGTTAGTTACTACTCTATTATCTAGAAAAATGCCACTAAGATGTCAAGGCTTGATGAGAACATTTATAACCTCTCTTGAAAAACAAAACAAAACAAAACAAAATAGTTCTAAAAACATTGGAAATTTAAAAAAAAAAAAAAAAAAAACCAAACACTTCCTAAATTAAGGGAAGAGCTAAACTCTGAATGTACTTTCAAAACTATTAAGAGATCCTAGGAGTGCTCAGGGCCTATCATAGGAATTAAGGTAGCAAATGTACCCAGGCCAGTGACAGCTCCACAGGCCATCACCAATCTCCATGAGCCTCCCCCTACCTCATCTCAGATAAAAATTTAGTGTAAGTGTGGTGGTTTGAATAGGAATGGCCCCCAGAGACTCATGTGCTTGAATGCTTGGCCCACAGGGAATGGCACTATTAGCAGGTGTGGCCTTGTTGGAGTGTGTGTGGACTTCTTAGAGGAAGTATGTCACTGTGAGGAGGGCTTTGAAGTCTCATATTTGTTCAAGCCAGACCCAGTCTGACAGTTCACTTCCTTTAGCCTGCAGATCAAGATGTAGAATTCTCAGCTCCTTCTCCAGCACCACGTCTGCCTGTATGCCACCATGTTTCCCACCATGACGATAATGGACTAAACCTGAAAGCCAGCCCCAATTAAATGCTTTCCTTTGTAAGAGTTGCCATGGTTATGCTGTCTCTTCACAGCAGTAAAAACCTTAACTAAGATAGTAAGTAAAATGGTGTGCTTGACACGCAAACAGATTCAGGACAGATCCCTAATGTTTACTGATGCCTGGTCAACAGCTGCAAACTGTGAGCATTTCAAGTTGTGACTCATAGGAGTATCAGTAACTTCCATCTTACAACGCTACCTGGTCATACTGTTGGTTCTTTATGGGGGACAATATCAGCAAACTCTTTCTGGAAAACATAAAGCACACATCTTTGGTACAATCTCCTCTTCATTTTAGGACAACAGATGACTCACTTCTGCACATTTTGGAGAAGCCAAGTTTCCATTTGAAAATCTGATGTTAAAGAGGAAGTAAGGCAATGTATGTATGGGTAGCTAAAAAGGATCAAAAGCATTAAACATCCCCCCTTTATATTTGTAAATAAACAATCTTAGAATTGTCCATGACTCCTTATAATAGCTCAAGGTTCTTTTTCCTGATTTATAAACAGTGCTAAAAGATAAAGACTAAAACATTTTTACATAGCACAAAAACTAATAGCTCTGTCAAGAAATATCTTCATTAAACCTTTTAATTGTGTTTAAAATAGTAAAAGCACTTGCTTTGCAGGCATGCCAACCTCAGTTTGGATCCCCAGAATCCAAGTAAAAGAATGACTGAGCCAGGTGTGGTGGCGCACGCCTGTAATCCCAGCACTCAGGAGGCAGAGCCAGGAGGATCTCTGTGACTCTGAGACCAGCCTGGGCTACAGAGTGAGTTCTAGGACAGCAAGGGCTACACAGAGATACTCTGTCTGAAAAAAAGAAAAAAGAAAAAAAGAACAAATGAAACAAAGGCAAGAAGAGGAAAAAAAGGAGGAGGAAGAAAGAATGTTTCACAAATTATTTATTTCCAAGTTAAAATACACATATATTGATGCGTACACATAACATACATGTATGCATGTATGTATGTATATTTCTATTGTCAAAGACCAGAAGAGAAATTACCTGATTGTTTCTTCATGATATAGAGAACTAACAACTGGCCCACCAAAACCACTATTGGCTTCTTTTCCTTTCTTCTCTGATACCTGTGGAAGAAAAGGAGAAGATGGAAAAAGACATATGGACTAAAGCAATATGCATTTAAATATTATAAAATACTACTTTGTAAAGAAACACTAAAATTTTACTCTCAACCAATTCTTCAATGCTAGTAATAATTTTAAGGTGATTAATAAAATCAAACTCATGACAATCCTCCTGCCTCAGCCTCTTGAGTACTGAGAATGCTTCTCTTCATAAAGCACAAAGTAAGAGCTTACTTAATCCTCTTATGGTTTATATTTTGGCTGCACTGGAAGGATAAAGTTGGGACCTACATGTGCTCAAGAAATGCAAAGTAGGAGTTGGAGAGATGTCTCAGAAGTGAAGCATCTGATGCTCTTCCAGAGGACACAGGGTGACTTCCCAGCACCCACATGGTGGCTCACATCTGACATGACTCTAGTTCTAGGCTATCCAACATCTTCTTCCGGCCCCTGCAGACACTGGGCACACACATGGTGCCAGACATGCCAGCAAAACACCTCTACTGTAAACTTAATAAAAGAAATGCAAACTTAATAAAGCTGAAAACAGACAACTGAAGAGAGGAAGGAGAGGGAGGGAGGAAGGGTGAGAGAACCAACCCAATACTGAGTCTCTTAGAAAAAACCATCCCTAGAGGGAATACAATTGAAATCCCAGATAACCTTTGGGTTGACAGTGATTTTTTTTTTTAAGATATAAAACCAAAAGTATGATTCATAAAGAAAAAAGTTATTGGTCTTTATTAAGGTTTAAAAACTTGTACTGTGTGAAACACATTGGTCAGACAACAAAGCTTCAAACAAGAAAATCTTGGTAAAACATCTATCAATAAAGCCCATTATCTAAATATTCAAATAATTATTAAAAGCTAATAACAGTAGAGCAAATGATGATAACAATTTAAACAGACATCATTACTATAATGTCCCATGCCAGTGGTGCTGTTTTGGGAGGCTGGGCAACCTTAGGAGGTAGCTCTAGCTGTTGGCAGTGGGCCATGGGACAGGCCTTTGGGGATTGCTTTGGCCCTGCATGGTCTGTCTGCAGTGTGTGCCGAGCTCCTTCACCCCCTTCCCCCCCCACACCCGGCTGCTCCTGTGCCTGCCTCACCATCTGAAACCATTTGTCTTCACAGGACGAGAAGGCTAACTAATGCACTGTGCCAGAGAAAATACTCAAGTGGCAACTCAGGAAACGAAAAGATGCCTAGAGTCAAGGAAACCAGAGGTCCACACCTGTTAGAATGGCCAAAGTTCAGCAAGTTCCCCAGTGGAGGAATGGATTAAAGTGGCTCACCTTTTGATAGTTTCATATATAAGATCAAATCACCTCTGAATACAGTTTTACTTCTGCTATTCCAATTTGTAGACGGAATTGAAAACCTCAATAACCCAACTAGAAAACTCAGGAAAAAGCCTTCCAAGTAGAACAGGTTAAACAGAAGAGAGACTATCTGGTCTCAAAGACAGAGGAGAGGAATCAGACCACCCAAACAACGAATGTTACCATTTCCACAACATTCACTTCTACTTTTGACAGTTAGGTCAGCTTCCCTTATGGAAGGATGTGGAGGTCATCCTCTCCACCTCTGTTTCTCTGTACCATGTTTGCAGTCTGGCTGCTTCCAGGATGTTTCTCTGGTTTTCAAATTTTCGATGATGATGTCTGTTGGTACAGTTCTGTTAATCTTCTTCTGCCTGGTGCTCATTGAGCTTCCAGACCGGCGGCCTTGCGGAGGTGATTCTTCACCAAGAGGTGATTGTTTTCTCCCTACACAGCAATGCCACTGACACCTAACAGAGACCAGAGCTGCTAAGTGACCTATGATGAACAGGACAGCACTCACAAATTCTGGCCCCAAATACCAATATTTAAAGGTTGAAAGTCTGATTTGCAGTTTTCAGCAAATGTGGAGAATTTCAGCTATTTATGTACATTTTTTCCTGTCTTCTCTTTCTCTCTTATGCTCCCTGCTTCATTCTGACTGGCTTCATGTGCCACATCTTCCAGTCCACTTGTCTTTCCTTACGCCACGTCTAACATGCTGTTGATCCTATAGAGCATATCTTTCACTGCAGATCTATACTTTACCATCCTTTCTGTGGCCTTCATGTCACTCTATATGATGCTCATGTTTTCCTCTACTCTGAACATTTATTTATGTATAACACTTAACAACATAATTTAATAGTATATTTACAAGCCGGGCAGTGGTGGTGCATGCCTTTAATCCCAGCACTCAGGAGGCAGAGCCAAGTGGATCTCTGTGAGTTCGAGGCCAGCCTGGGCTACAGAGTGAGTTCCAGGACAGGCACCAAAACTACATGGAGAAACCCTGTCTTGAAAAACAAAAAACAAACAAAAAAACACCGCTTTTATTATCCTTTTATTCTCCTGGCTATTTTCTCTATTTTTTTTTTCTTGCTCGCTTAAAAGTCTACTGTAAGCTGCACATTGTCAACTGTACATTTCCGTTTGCTGGATCTTGTTACACTACTTTCCTTAGGTTGGGCTCGGTTTTGGCACAAGTTAATAAAGCTACCCGAATCATCTGACCCTTTTGAGACTCACTTGTAAGCACACTAGTGAGCAACAAAATATTCTGAGGACTATGTCAGCTCCAGGAAAATGGCTACCTTTTCTAGTGTACCTCTTCCTGGACTGTCACACATGCACAGGTTAGTGTTCAGCCAGAGGGTTCTATCTGCAGATCTTTGGAACTCTAGGCAGGAATGTCCTCTCAAAACAGGAACGCCCTTTCAAACTACAGCTCAAATCAGCAAGTATGCTCAGACAGTCTTGGCTTTTCCTCTCCCCACAACAGCTCAGACTCTGCTTCCAAGAAAGAAAGCCAAGAGTGTGCATGGCTTACCTTGCTTCTTCTTTTCATATGGAGGAGCAGAGGTCCCACAAACAATCCTACACCCAATGTAAAGTCTATGCAGTAATGAAATGTACTTAACCAACATCCAACAGTTGTATACTTAGGCTGTTATAGTTTTTTACTCACAATGATATAATGAAAGTCTGTGTGCACAATTTATATAGTTTAATGAAAATCTTTAGGAAAAGAAATAAACATCATAATTAGATGTGGTTTATTCCAAATATATTCCTTATCCCTAGCACTGTTCTTTCTAAAGCAAATGGACAAATACATATTATGGCTCTGCAACAACTTCAGGAGAACAAGAAAATTGTACCTTAGACACATAATAATTAAAATAATTTGCCATTATCACACTGAATCACAATAAAGCTGCCCAAAATGCACTAGTTATCTGTTCAGTTCAGTTCATCTACCCAATGGGCAACATTTTGGCCTCTTGATTTCCACTTTGGTGAAATATTTCTCATAAATGCTTAGAGGTTGGAGTTGGTGAGACAGAGGGTAAAGGTGTTTGCCGCCAAGATGACAACCAAGTCTCACCCCAGAACCTACATGGTGGGAGAGAAGAACAGGCTCCTGCCAGCTGTTCTGACTTCCAAAGGAGTGCTGCTGCATGAGTGCCCCCCACAAATAAATAAATGTAATTAAATTTTTAAAAGCTTAGAGGTATAGCCCATTTTCCTCTACTCACAATCCATTAAGTTATTTTTGTTGCCTCAGCAGTGAAAGGAACAGTCTTCACTTTGGCAGTGAATATGATAAAAATTTGCCAGTCCTTGTAGCACCTCAAGTTATACTATGTAAGATATCAGAATGTTCCTTCACTGAAAGAGGAAAGAGCAACCAGCTAACTGAACCTTTATCACTTGAACTGTGCTCCAGGACAGTTTCAGTGTGAAGTAAGAAACACTCTTTTCTATTTGAAAAATACTTATTCCAACAATTACCACACTAATACGCATGAGGTGGTTTCTTATTCCCATGTGGTACCTTTTTCGGATTCTTTCCTATTGGTGTTTAACTTGTTTACAGCTTGAACTATAGGACTTTGTGCAATTAACTAACTACTCTGTCTTACTTTCCTCATCTGTAAAGCTGGGACTATTTACCTACCTCACATGATCATTTTTAGGATTTAAGATAGGTCTATTTCGATAGAACAGTTCCCAGCATGAAAAGGGGCATCATTTAAGTCAGCTGATGTAGTAAAACTATAGCCAAGATACAGCCACTGCTGCAAAGCAGGTGCCTCAGAAACACAGGTTCAGATGTTTGGATGTGGAAGAGGATCCAATCAGGAGTCAGTACCTGATGGCTCTAAACTCCCGAGTCTTCTAACATATTATTAGCCAGTCTCTCAAAACCATACAACCAACACATTCTCCCAGTAGATAGAGGAAGAATAATGCGAACTTTATGCAGACTCTTCTGCAAAATGGAGAGCAAGAAAAGAAAGACAAGTATCTGGTAAGCATCGTCTATAAATTCACATTACCCCAGTTCAACTTCAGAACAAGACTACAGAGCTGGTGCTGGCTCTGTCTCACATTTAACATAGACAGCAATTACAAGAAGCACCATTATTTTCTACAATGCTAAGAAAGAAAACCCAGTCAATAACTATGATCTACCACCAATTTAAGACACAGTCAGATTTCAGAAACATTAGAAGGTTGAATAAATGTCTGTCTTGATGAAAATGACTTGATGAAATCCATCAGGTTTGACAGACTGGAAACCTGAAGAGAGGTAAAGTAGGCAACGTGACATAGTAAGTGGAATAGTGGCTTTCAACCCAAAGAACTCTGACAGCCAAAGCGTGTGCCACGCCTATGAAAAACTATATTCTTCTCCATGCTTTTCTGCAAACCATTATTATACAGTGACAATATTACCAGTAAAATGTGCACTGTCTTGGGCTGAAGGTATAATTAGCAGAGCGTTTGCCTGGCATGCATAAAGTCCTGGGTTCTGTCCCCAGCACCACATGAACACACTGAGGAAGCACTGGGAAGGTCAAGGCAAGGATATTATGAGTTTGAGGTCAGCATGGCCTATAACTCTGTAACAAAACAAAGAGGAGCAGGAAATGCTCCTCTCCTCCAGAAGAGCAAGACTGGCATTATTTCTTCCTTTAACAATGTGAACAATATACCACAAGACATCTGCACTGGCTGGTTTTGTGTCAACTTGACTCAAGCTAGAGTCACCAGAGAAGACGGAGCCTCGGTTGAGGAAATGCCTCCATGAGATCCAGCTGTAAGGCATTTTCTCATTTAGTGATCAGTGGGGAGGATCCCAGCCCATTGTTGATGATGCCATCTGGGATGGTGGTCCTGGGTTCCTGGGCTCAGAAAGCAGGCTGAGCAAGCCATGAGGAGCAAGCCAGTAAGTAGCACCCCTCCATGGCCTCTGCATCAGCTTCTGCCTCCAGGATCCTGCCCCGTTTGAGTTCCTGTCCTGACTTCCTTCAGTAATGTGGAAGTGTAAGCCAAATAAACCCTTTCTTCCCCAACTTGCTTTTGGTCCTGGTGTTTTGTTGCAGCAATAGAAACCCTGACTAAGACATCTTAACCTCATGGGTTTTATTTTTTTTTTTGTGTGTGTGTGTGTGTGTATGTGTGTGTGTGTGTGTGTGTGTGTGTGTGTGTAAGGTTTTGTGGTTTGGGGTTCTTGTGAGGAGAGGGTCAGTCGGTGGTGCTGGGATCCATCCTTGGGCCTTGGCCATATTGTCAGGCCTCTATCACTAATGAATATCCTTAACTCCTGCAGTAAAATTTGTAAGGATTTAATTTCTTCAGAAAATACATTACTATTCAGATTTTCTAACTCCTAATCTGTCAGTATGGGTAAATGATATTTTTAAGAAATTCATAAATTTCTGCTACATAATCTATTTGGCTGAAGGTATTAATAAGATTGTCTTAGTTATAGTTTATATTGCTGTGATAAAACACCATGACCCAAAGCTACTTTGGGAGGAAACTGTTGTTATCTTGCAGCTTGTAAACTATCATCCAGCGAAGTCAGGAAAGGATCTCAAACAAGGCAGAAACCTAGAGGCACATAGCACACATAGCCTGTCTCATAGGTTCAGGCCAGCTCCACTCCACACCTGCGGTTGTTCTTGGTGGCGGTCAATGGTAGGCGAACCTCCCAAACACTGGGGTCTCCTGCTTTGGCCAGCCTGCACTTTCACCAATAGTCTCCCCTGGGCTCTCTAGTCAGGGACCCTCACCTTGCCACACAGTGCCAAGCTTCAGCTTCTCTCTTGACTCCTTCAATCCTGGGGCTTCAACTGAAACTGAGGCTGCACCTTCCCCAATGGCCTTCCTGTTTTCAGGGACTCCAGGCCGTGGTACACAGCGTCAAGCCTCAGCTGCACACCGTGACCTCTACATGCCTTCAAAAGCTTTTTCCCCTTCTTTTTAGAATTTTACTCATCTTTGCAAAGAAACTTTTTTTCCCTTTGTGTTTGGTAACCATGTGCACTCGGCTTTATAAATGCTGTCATCTAAACTACCCTTACAGGAAGAATGTGGGGGGAAGGGAAGTAGCTGAAGAGAGGGCTTAGTGGCTAAGAACTGCCCTTGTAGAGAACTAGAGTTGGCGTCCCAGCACCCACAAAGGGCAGCACACAACTGCCTGTAAATCCAAGTTCAGAGGATTTGAAATCCTCCTCTGGTCTCCCTGGGCACCTGCATGCACACACACACACACACACACACACACACACACACACACACACACACCACAATTAAATAAAATTAAGTCCCTTAATGGAAACCTAAGTGTTTTAATCAAAATTTGCAAGGAGTTACCACTGCAAATAAATCACCCAAAGGGCCAATACAGTAATTTTATGTTGCACAAATGCAGATGTACAAAAAGAACATCTCTTCTGAGAAAGTTTTGAGATTTTATACACACACACAATTCTCAGGTAGGAGTTCGGCATGGTAATAACACTCTTGTTGAGTCCCATTTTGCAACAAAAAGGCATAAAATGAACCAGAACTTTCTAAATCTTTATATAATTTATATAACTTATACTTCTAGTACTAGAAATGATGTGAAGATGAAATATATAACATAGCAAATTATTTTAAAAATGCCCATCACTGAGAAGAGAGGACTAAAATCAAACAAAAAACTAAAAGGAAAAACATTAAAAAGGTGTACTGTAGCAACTGATTAGGAGCAACTGAATGGAGGTAATCTATAGAGCTGGCCAACTTCCATAATTATTAATTGTATGGTCAAGCCTTATACTACATGAGTTCTCTCTCCTAAGAGAATATTTTCACATTTTACCTTCTACATGCTGCTCCTCTTTTTCCAATTCTTCTAGGATAGTGAATATCGTCATTCTCTGTTAGATTTTCCTATCATCTCCTCTGGACCACACCTGTGTTATATTGGCTATGCAGAAATCCAGTCTATAGGTACTCCTAAGCATTCCTCAAGGTTGATGGGAACAGTGTCACTGATCAAGTAGTGACATGATGGGGTCTTCTTATCCTGCTATGCATGTTATTAATTTCAAAGCAATCAACAACTGAATGGGTTCTTCAGATAAATGTGACTTTAATTTATTAAGTACTTCTGGAATATAAGTACTAGATGGCATTCCAATTCAGATAAATGGTGAGTTTTTAAATCGTCATTGCCATATTATTTGGCCAATCCATCAAAAATTTCCATCAAATGTACTGGGTCAAATGGAATTTTATTGGTAGCAACCTTAAAATGAACCTTCAGAAGCCTCAGTCACACCCTACTTCAAATCCATCTTTATGGTTTGGGGATTCAATTGAAATCCATTTTCTTCTGCCAGGTCCACCAAATGCCCAAATAAATGACTGACTATAAAGTCCTTCACTTTCCCCAGTCATTAATATAGAAATGAGAGGATGAGTTTTAAATTTTCAGTTCCCACAAAGTATGAGTTGTATCCACTTGAATTAAATAACCAAACACTGGGGCAATTTTGAAAATACTATCAACTAGCCAAAGTAAAGTAAGTATGCACAGGTCTTTCTAGGTTAGACCGGGTGGTTAAATGTACATAGCGTACCCTCCTTGACAATCACACATAAGCAGTGTTTGGTTTAGAGGGTATGGCGTGTCCACTTCTTGTCACTCAAAGACAAGCACAGCATCATGTAAAGGGACAGAGAGCACTCCACTTACTCAATGCCAGTCCTACCCACACTGTCCCTTACCCAGAAACTCTATTGCTACCCTTATGTTTGAGAAATGGCCTCACTCTGTAGCACAGGCTAGCCTGGAAGTCACTTTATGGAGGTCCAGGATGATCTTGAACTCAGTGATTCTCCTACCTCAATTTCCCAAGCATTGAGATTATGGGTACGAGCTACTGTTCCTGACTAGTTTCTATCTTCTTGGTGGTATTTTCTTTTGAAAGGGAACTCCAATTCTTATAATCCTGGTTGTCTGGGTTTCAACATTCAGAATTTTAATCTTTGGGGACTATGATCTTTAGGATTTTCTTGTCTTTCAAATTTTAATATTTAAGATTTATTGTGTTTATGATTACGCTCAGATTCTGATCAAGTAACTCCACTCCTAGGTTTACACACTATATGAAGATATATGTCCAATAGGAAATTGCACACAAATGCTCGAAGCAACATTATTCAAAAGAACTGTGTGAGGGCTGGAGAGATGGCACAGCATTAAGAGAGTTTCCTGATGTTGCAGTGGACCAGGGTTTGGTTCCTAGCACCTGCATGGTGGTTCACAACTACCTGTAACTCTAGATCCAATGCCCTCTTCTGTCCTCCATGGGATCCTGCATGCACATGGTGCATAAAAACGTAGGCAAGTAGCCGGGCGGTGGCGCACGCCTGTAATCCCAGCACTTGGGAGGCAAAGACAGGCGGATCTTTGTGAGTTGGAGGCCAGCCTGGTCTACAGAGCGAGATCCAGGTTAGGCACAAAGCTACACAGAGAAACCCTGTCACGAAGGGAAAAACAAACAAACAAACAAAACAACAACAACAACAACAACCAAAAAAAAAAAACCCACTTAGGCAAGCTCACATACAAACAAATACATTCATCTTAATTTTAAAAGTAGAAATAACCCAACAGTCCAACAACAGACAAACAAAATGTGTTATGTCCATACAGGAGAACACCATTCAGCTGTAAAGGGAATAAGGGAATGGGGGCTGGAGAGAGCTCGGTCAGTAAGGTATTTGTCAAGCAAACTTAAGCACTTGAGTTTAATCCTCAGAACTCACACAAAAAGCCAAGTATGGTGGCATACACTTCTTACCCCAGTGTTGGGGAGGTGGAGAATGGAAGATCCCTGGGCCTTACTGGCCTCACCCACTTCCTGAGCTCCAAGCCAGTAAAAGACCCTGTCTCAAAGAAGGTGGAAGGCCCCTGAGGAAAAACACTGGAGATTGTCATCTGGCCTCCATGTGCAAGCTTGAGAGTGTGTGTGTGTGCACGCACGCCACAATATGGAAGAATCTAAACTACATATATTAATGAAAGAATTGGCCATATATTCTTATGTCATTTGAAGTGTCTAGAACAGGCTAATCTATGAAACAGATTGTACACTATTGTTAGCACTAGGAAATGACAGCTAAAGGCTATAGCATTTCTTTTCAAAAATGCTTGAAAACAGATTGTGATGATGGTCATATAACTTCGTAAGCATCTTCAATAAAGTGCATTTGAATGTTTAAGTGGGTGAACCATTATGTTGAGTGAGTACCACATGTCTTAAACTGCAGAGTACAAGTACTGACGGCTCTCTGTCACTGTAACTGAAATTCCTGACAGGAACAACTGAAGGAAGGAGTCTGCTGCGCCCCTACCACAGGGAAGGAGGGCAGAGTGCACGGCAGTGGGAGCAGGTAGAGCAGACTCCTCTGCAGCAGAGGATCAGAAAGCAGCATGTGTAGGCTGGAACCAGGGGCAAGTGCCACCTGCAAGGCACACCCCTAGCGCTGCCCTTATACCAACTTGGCTTCATTTCCTAAAGGCTCCACTCTCTTCAAAACGTTATCTGAAGTTGGGGACTCTGTATTCAAATATAGCCCTTGGCATGGTGGTGTACACCTTTAAATCCAGCACTCAGGGGGCAGAGGCAGGTGGATCACTATGAGTCCCAGACCAGCCTGTCTACAGAATGAGTTCAGGCCAGCCAGGACTGCATAGTGAGAGCTTGTCTTAAACAAGAACAAAACAAACAAAAAACTCCCCACGAGGCTATGGGACATTCCTGATTCAAACTATAACAGCACCCCAAGTGAGTGCGAACTTTAGATTACAAGATAGAGACAACCTACATCTTAACTGTCCTATAAGCTTATATTTATTTTGATAACCCAGGGAAGTAAGAAATGAAGACATGCATCTAGCAAATTATGTTTAAAGATGCTAAGAAATTTATTATCCCAAAAGAATTTCCATTGCAAAAAAAAAAAAAAAAAAAAAATTTAAGCTGAGGATCGAACCCAGGGCCTTGCGCTTACTAGGCAAGCATTCTAACCACTGAGCTATATCCCCAACCCCCACTGAAATTTTTTAAGTGGTTAGATACTTAAAAGAGTATGTCTGCTTAGCTTAAAAATCCAGGAAAGTCGCAAAGCTACACAGAGAAACCCTGTCTCGAACAACAACAACAACAACAAAAATCCACTTGCATAGAAGACAGTCATACAGAAAGAGACCACATAACATTTACAAGACTATATTACCTAGTAGCATCAGAGCTGTCTTAGTTTGTGTAAATATACTCTGATATTCATACAATTACAAAATCATCTAATGACATACTTCTTACACTGTGATCCTGTTGTTAGTTAAGATAGAACTGTAATTCACTCCAGATCTGGAGTAGAGAAGGCATTACTGTAACAGGCAATCTCCACTCCAGCACCCTTCAGTTAAGATCCTGTCCTATCACTAGAGTCACAAAACTGAATTAATTCTACATTATGCAGGGAATTACATACATATATATTTGAAAAGAAAAGTGACATGACCTTAGAATTACATGTATTGAACTGTGGCCAATGTAGCAGAATCCATAAAGGGGATGTGTTCATAATTAATTCAGGAATATAATTATAATCAGTGAACTTTCAAATCTTTGTTGTTATTATTACTGCCAAACTTACTCAGGTTAGTTTTATAAAATATTTAAAAGACAATATAATTTTATAGCTTACATTTTTTGAAGCAGACAGGTTCCAAACCTTCAAAAAGTTTCAGAAAGCCTTAATTTATAACTCATCAAAGCATGGCACAACTGTCCCTGAGGACAGAAGCTGGGGCAGACAGTAACTATATGTGACAGCAGCAATTACATGTAAGTTTGGAGACTAAAGCCACTGATGTGTGTGCTCTGCCATTTTCTGTTACTACCAAAGTCAGCTGGAAGACAGCCCATAGCAAACTTCACACCCTAAGGAAGCATGTGAGGAGTGGGAGCAAGCTGGCTACAGGCATTGCAAACACACAACATCCCTGTGTGGGACTTGACAAAGTAGGAAGTACAACTAATGCATCATCATAAAGAGTATTTCTACCTCCAATGAAGAATACCGGAAAAATCATTTGACTAAATGTTGATCTTCAGTGAGACCAACTAAATAATACTTAACAAAACTACATTTAACAAAAGCTGACTCGGTACTTACATAGAATAATCAATAAACAAATGTTTTTTGGAGCTTTTTCTTGTTTTGTTTTGGTCCTGCTTTTAAGACAGAGAAAGATCATGAAGTCAGGTGGGGAAGGTGGGAGAGAATCTGGGGAGGGGAAAGAATATGATTCAAATATATTGTCTGAAGTGCTCAAAAATAAATAAATAAAATAAACACTACAAAGTAAATAAAAGATCTTAGAAATCTAGCATCAACAAGGCGGAAGAGACAACACATTTTTTTCTTTAAAAAAAAACAATGCTAGGAAAATAATAGTCTAAACATACATCATGGCCTCCACTCCCTAGGACAACCAGCACACTAGAACATTTTAGCAACCAAAACAAGTCTGGAAGAAAGCACTGGTACACCTGAAAGGAGAGCATTCAGGGAAAAGAGATTCTTGGGTCCAAAGGTGGGAACAGAAAGACCCAAACCTCCAAGAGCCCAACCAGCTAATGAAGTGAAGGTCCAGTCCCTTGTCAAGTAGAGAGGGGCCATGTTGGAATAGTTTATATATGGTTCTAGTTCATGGTGAGTCCTGTGTATTTGGCAGTCCTAAACCATGCCCCAGTCTCTATGTTAGAGGAAAGCCTACTTTTTATTGGTGCTTATTGAGTCCTAGGGAAAGAAAGGTTTCTCACTGCATTCTCACCTTAGTGGGTGATCAGCAGTTGTCAGCTCACTAGCCCACAAGATCAACAGGAAACTACACCATCCTTTGCCCTTGTCAATTATAGCTCAAAACATCTACAGAGTTAGATCTACTGCTATGGAAACCTGTGATAAATAGACAATGAAAAATACACTCATTTAAGGAGAACAAGGGCTAACATAACAGCTACGTTGATCTCTGGCTTCTTCACACGCACGCATGCACCCACCCATATCCACACAATCCCCCCAAACATACAGCTTTCAAGTTCTACTAGAATGTTTTATTAGAGTCTTTATTAGAACTTAAAGCTCTAATAAAGGTGACATTTTAAGATCTCACTAGAATAAAGCACTAAAACAATTCTATAAAACACTAATATTATTTATAACATTAAAATACTAAAAGTGATAAGTTTGTCATACAATTTCATAGTATAACAGAAAAAAAAATATTCTAGGTGTTCAAGAGAAATCTTTAAAGCTGTAGTATTTTGGCTTCAGCCTTCATATTATTTCTAATTTTAAAGTTTTATTTATTTTTATTTTATGTGTATGAGTGAATGTTTGCCTACATGTATGTCCATGGAGGCCAAAAGAGGGTGCTGGATCCTGACACAGGAATTACAGATGCTGTGAGCTGTCCTCTGGTGCTGGGAACTGAGCAAGTGCTAGGCCACTGAACTATCTCTCCAGCCCCATGCTAATTTTTTTTTTTTTTTTTTTTAAGCTGAGGATCAAACTCGGGGCCTTACGCTTGCTAGGCAAACGCTCTACCACTGAGCTAAATCCCCAACCCACACTGCTAATTTTTAAACCATGGTCAATAATTCAGTATTTTTGCACTTTTTCCGTAAGTACAATTTACTGTTCTATCTTTATCTTTCTCTTTCAAACATAGTCACAAATTTGTTAAAAGTTCTTGCATGTGAACAGCTGCTCATAAAGGTAGAGACTGAACATTCGATCCTAGTAGCTAAGGGGGTGGACTCAAAGAGCTGGGACTCACCACCACTCTCAAATAACTAATGTTGCCTGATGATGATGGCCATGGGCGAAAGGAAGACGAGAACTCTGTGACCACTCTATCTCCAACAGAGAAATCTGCTTCCTAAGAGCCAGGGTGCCCAATCATTGTCAGCTGTGAGCACATTTAGTAAGTGTCCTCACATGTTCCACTCACTGGTTTAAACATTACACACAGAGGAGTCTGTCAGCTTACATGACAAAACATATGTACTGCCAAGTTCCTCAAGTTTTATAGAGAAGAAAAATGAAAATCAATTTGTTATTTATCCCATTATTCCTTACTAAATAAACACTTATTCTGTATTCTGTTGTATTAAATGAGGGCTGCTGATAAAGGGAATAGATATTGCAAAATCTAGGTGTACTTATACAACACTACCAAATTTCACAAAGGGAAAAATCAAATACATATGACATTAAGAAAACATTTAAAACTGGAAAAATAATGTGTTTAGTTAAGACACTATTTGGAGATGAAGGTGTGACTCAAAATATTAGTGTTTTATTTATTCTAATTACATTTAATTTCAAAGCAATAAGCCAGGAACATAAAATTGGAATGCTTATATAGTGTATTTGAGAGGGATTTCTTGGGACTATTTATGATCATATTCCTATAAAAATATGACAGGTATTTACTTTTTATAGGTAATTTGGCGATTTATTCATAATGCCCTTTCAACAAGAGCTTAACACTGTCTCCACACTGGCTAGTTTTCTTGACTTGCTGAAAAAGAAGTTAATATACTACTAGAAAATTAAAAATTTTTTAAAACTTCACTGTGAAAACAATTGTAATAAATCTGCATAAAATTGTACGTCTAATTAAGTTTCCCAGAGTCAGCAAGGTCGCTCAACAGTTGCCGCCAAACCTGACAACCTGAGTTTAATCCCCAAACCCACAACGTCGAGTGAGAGCGCACTCAGAAGCTGACCTCTGACCCCCACATGTGCATTCATGAGCATTCGTGCACGCACACACACAGTGAATGATAAGAAACTGATACAATTAATAGTGTACGGTGAGCAGAGTGCTCACTGACTGAGTATGAGCGTCACAACCTAACAACAATTCCTAGCTGGTCCAGAAAGCTTTCTGCTCCTCGATAACTCATTTCTTCCTTGATGGTTGTAATCAAAATTATTTACATTTTACTATTAAAAGGCATAAACTGGAACACTCATATTAACGATCATTTAGAACACAAATCTCTATAAAAGAAGTAAGAAGCCTCAAAGAATAGGGAAACTTACCATCCATTTTATAGGTATTCTTTACTCCTGACCCCATCGAATTACTTGTGGTCTTAAGCTACTCATTTATAAGTTGGCTAAAGTAACCAGTAAATACTCCTTTGGGGCATATCATTTGTAATACTGATTTATTGAATGGTTGCCTCCCAGTATAGAGGTCTGACCCTGTGTTTATAATTAGGCTGCATAATGTGGAAGGAGAGCGATGGTTCACCTTCTTGCTTTATGAAATGGTATGAACACACAAAATGATGCCATTTAATTAAATAAAGAATGTGTGTTTCCTCTATGCAGTTTGAAAACACTATTTTTAGCAACATCATAACATATGCCCAAAAGCTTGGTAGCCATGCTTCTACAAACAACATTGGAAACAGATGCCACAATTCTTTGTATATATGTACTTGCCCATTTAGTAAATAACTCAACAGATGCTTACTGCTTGGACATATAGTCCTAACCTAGACAGATGTGTTTTCTTGTGGTACTTAACGTCTAAAGGAGATGACAGACAAGTAAATAGTCAATTACAATGTGCGCAGATAAAATATTATGTAAAGGAAAATATATGCTACATAGTTAAGACCAAATTTCACTCTTTTTCTTCTAAATCCTATACAGTCATATTCTCATATATCATTTTCCTCCTTTGCTATCAATCAGCTCTGGCTCACAGTTTGCATACATTCAACCAGAGCAAAGTTCTGACCTAGTAATCTGGTGTCATGTTCACAGTGGTTCTCAATACCCATAGTGAGCAGTCAATAATTATTAACCACTAATGAAAAGTCACAAATGACTAATAGAAAACATGAGCCTGTATTTCTTCCTAGACAAATAATGCATTACTTGATGAGTCTAAGTCATCAATCAATAACTGAAACTATAAAATTTGGCCACTGACTGCTAGGAATTCATCCTGAAGAAATAATTAGATAAGTGTACAAAATATAAGTAGAAAGATGTTTATTGCAGCATTACCTATACAGGGAAAAAAGAAAGGGAAAGAGAGGGGGAAGGAGGGTGGGGGAGAGAGAGAGAGAGAGAGAACCTAAATATCCAAAGAATACAGTCAGGGCTTGCCCAAACAACAGAACACCATGCAAGTATTAGAAACCATATGTATGGAGAAAAAACAAACAAAATCCCAGTGATATGTGCATGTGAATTTGAAAATTTTCAAAATCTGAACCCAAAAATGTTAACAATTAAAAAAAATACCTACTCTCATTTTCAATCAGCCCTATTGCCTGGGTTTCCATAGAAAGTGTATGATTGGGGGTGGGGATGGGGTGGGGATGGGGTGGGGCTGGTAGCTCAGTGGTACAGCGCATGCTCAGCAGAGCTCAGGTTCAACTGCTGGCACACAAAGAAGTATAACTCAGAAAAAATAAAAGCCACTTCCATTTTGGGGAGAAAAAACAAAGCAAAACAAAAAACAACAAACAACTCTTTTAACCCACCAAAGACAATGCAATCTGTCTATTTTACACACACACACACACACACACACACACACACACACACACACTCTTTAAACGCTGGATAAACTAAGTGCCCTAGCAGCACAGCTTCTTGGCATTTTGCTAAGATCAGCTATAAGCACTCTAATATGTTTTTGTTTCCTAAACATTTTAAATAATTTTCTCACTGTCTCTATCATTTAAATAAATTATTTTTCCATTGTGAAAAATTTAATCTCCAAGTATATAAGGTAAAAAGTAAAACAGAACAAAACAAAACAAAAAACCCTCTTTCATTCCTTTCCCCAGTTCCACATCATGTGGGCGCACATACCTCATAGATCTAAGGGCTCAGTTTCCACGGTGACAGCAAATTAAATATACTGACCTGCCTTTGGTCTCAACACACCATACAGTCAACTCTCTGTATGACACTTCTTATCGCTGAGTGTTCCACCGTATTCCATGCTGTTATTTAACCACTTCCTGCTGACTGCCTATGTTTTAGCAATGCAAACAATGCTACCATATACATCCACATCTCTTGTAGAATCTGCAGATACTTGTATTCGCTTTCAGCAGTTAACCATTAGCTTCTGCCCAGGATTCCCTAAGGAAAAGAACCTGAGGCAAAGCTTCCAAAATGAGGAGTTCTCTGGATGTAAAATCCCAATGTGAGAATGACCCATGATAGAAGGAAAAGAAAATGAGGCTCCCGAAGAAACACAACTAACGGCACTACTGACAGAGCTGGCTCCACTGAGCTAGTCCTCACCGGCTGTTTCCAGTTCACATTATGCACCTTCATAACCCGCCACCACAACGCGGCGCTCACCTGCGGCTCCGGGCATTCTGCCTCTCCCAGTGGCCCCCGAAGCTCCGGGCTTGCTACCTAATCCTCCTTAGGAGTTACTGACATACCTCCTGTCCTGGTCACCTGAGACCGGGAGTCACCGGAGGTCCTGGTGAAGCTGGCCCTCACACCAAAGGAGGCCAAGTGGGCAGGCAGTTTGAGGAGGTGAAAGAAGTGCATTCTACAAGGTTCTGCCCATCGTTCTACTAGGGTGAGTGACAGGCCTATCCTCACTCTGCCTGCCAGCGGCTTTCTAATTCAGTCTGACCCAGGAGCAGCAAACACAGCTTCCCTCCACAGCTGACTGTTGGTGAGGTGAGGCATCTCCTCCAGCCCTGGCACCTGTTTCTTATAAACTTCAGGTGTGACTGTCTCGCTTTTCTATCATAGGTCTATAATTAAATGACAAGACTCTGCCACATTCAGTTCTGTCCTGTTTCCTAAAATCACTTCAGGCTGCCTATAAATCAGCCATTTAAGGCAACCAGTCAGCTTGAATGCGGCACCGTAAAATCTCTGATAGTTATTTGGCCCAAAGAAGTAGCAAAAGAGGACATGGCAGAAACATGACAACTAACTTATCCCCAGGTTGTAGAATCGAATTTTGCAAGGTCAGGAAAACATTAGCATGTAGGAAACATCTGGATTTCCACACAGCTGTCCCTAAGTCATCGACTTAGGGAAAAATGCTTCATTCCCACCAAAGAATGACGGTTAAACAGAACACCTGCTTACCAGAACTTCCATGAGCCACTCAAGGGGGGCTGCTCAGCATCTGATTCAAGTTTCCTCTATCATTCTGGGCTTCTGACCACAGACAACCACCTTTATCAACAGAAAGCCTTTCCCATATAAGAATGGCACTGGGGAATTCAAACCCCATGTACTATAAAACATCTCTATTATGTCCCCCCCCCTTTCTTTTAAAAAACCAACCTGATTGTTGACCTACTGTTCAGTCCACTCACCTAATTCTCTCCCTTGACCATTCTCGAAAATAAGAGTCTAACAAACACATCACAGCTTGGACTACAGAGCTGTAAAGTAGTAAGATTTATTCTTCCTGGGGACTGGAGAGGCGGGTCCATGGTTAGGAGTACACACTGATGGCCTGATGGTGTGCAGGACCCACATCAGGTGGTTCACAGTCACCTGGAACTTCAGCCCCAGAAGGCTCCAACACCTCTACTCTCCACAGGCACCTGAACTCATGTGCACACATCATCACTGCCCATAATTTAAAATACAAATAAATATTTAAAAATTAAAAATTATGTCAAATCCCGGGAGGTCTCGGTACATATACATTGTGAAATAAATAAACTGCATTGTCCACAGAAAAAGGATACTATACAGTGTACCTATTATGAAAATATTATGACAATATTTTAAAAAAGAAAATAAGCCCGAGACCCCAGCCACTTCCTGAGACTCAGAGACCATCCCCCAGCTCCCACCTGCCCCGGAACTCTCATCTGGACCAGAGGTGAGTGCCTGGGGTTATAGTCAGAGAGGCAACTGCCCCTGGGTCCCACCCCTGGACATAGGCCATCCCGGAAGGACCTGCTCAACTTGGCCCCAGTTTCCGGCCATTTGGCAGGTCCTGCAGGAAGGCACCCTTTTCCAAGACTGCAGGCAGACCCTGCAGTCTCCACACCCTGCCCCCACACCCATTTGCCCGAGACCCCAGCCACTTCCTGAGACTCAGAGACCAACCCCCAGCTCCCATCCTGCCCCAGAACTCCCATCTGGACCAGAGAGCCCCCAGCTACTATCCGCCCGGGAACTCCCATCTAGACCAGAGCTTCCATCCTGTCCCAGAACTCCCATCTGAACAAGAGGAGCTCCCATCTGGACAAGATAAGAAGACCCCAGGGACTTCCTGAGACTCAGAGTCCAACCCCCCAGCTCCTATCTGGCCAGAACTCTCATCTGGACCAGAGCTCCCATCCGGCCCAGAGCTTCCATCTGGACCTGAGAGAGGCTCCCTAAATCTGTCAGCTCTGTCTGGACCAAGTACACTGATAAGACCAAGAACGAACCCAAGAGGAGATGGGCAGACGTCAAGGCAGAAGTACATACAACAAAAAAAGAGCAATACAGCATCACCAGAACCTAGCCCTTCTCCAACAGCTAGACCTGAACATCACGGAATGGAGGAGGAGGAGGGAGGAGGAGGAGGAGGAGGAGGAGGAGGAGGAGGAGGAGGAGGAGAAGAAGAAGAAGAAGAAGAAGAAGAAGAAGAAGAAGAAGAAGAAAACAATCTTATAAGTAACATCATGAAGAGGCTAGAGCCTTATAGAGAAGAAATCAAAAATGAAGTGGAGGAACAGACAAACAAAAAATGGGAAGAATGCTATAAAAAAACTAAAGGAAAGGACAATTAAAGCAGAAGAAAACAATAAGCACCTGAAAGAAAATCATGAAAAAACAAGGGAAACAGTCCAAGACCTGAAGAGGGAAATAGGAAAAATGAAGAAGACACTAGCAGAAGGAATGCTGGAAATAGAAAATCTGAGTAAACAAACAGGAACTTCAGAGGCAAGTATAACCAACAAAATGCAAGAGATGAAAGAGAGGATCTCTGGTGTTGAAGATACGTTAGATGAAATAGATTCATCAGTCAAAGAAAACACTAAAACCAACAAAGTCATGACCCAAAATGTCCAAGAAATTTGGGACACCATGAAAAGACCAAACTTACGAATAATAGGGATAGAGGAATGAGAAGAATACTAAATCAAAGGCACAGAATATATATTTAACAAGATCACAGAAGAAAACTTTCCCAACTTAAAGAAGGCAATGCCTATGAAGATACAAGAAGCCTATAGAACACCAAACAGACTAGACCCCCCCCCCAAAACAGTCCCCTCGCAACATAATAATTAAACAACTAAACGCACAGAATAAAGAAAGAATATTAAGGGCAGCAAAGGAAAAAGGCCAAGTGACTTATAAAGGCAAACCCATCAGAATAACACCCCATTTCTCAATGGAGACTTTGAAAGCCAGAAGGACCTAGACAGATATAATGCAGACACTAAGAGACCATGGATGCCAGCCTAGACTAATATACCCAGCAAAACGTTCAATCATCATAGATGGAGTGAACAAGACCTTCCAAGACAAAACCAGATTTAAACAATACTTATCCACAAACCCAGCCCTACAGAAAGCACTAGAAGGAAAATTCCAACCTAAGGAAGGCAGATACACCCATAAAAACACAGGCAATAGATAACACCATAGCAGTAAACCCCAAAGAAGATAAGTACACACACACTACCACCAAAAAATAAAAATAATAACAGGAACGAACAATCACTGGTCATTGATATCCCTTAATATCAATGGACTTAATTCATCTATAAAAAGACCAGACTAATAGAATGGATATGAAAACAGGACCCATCTTTCTGCTGCATACAAGAAACATACCTCAAATTCAAAGACAGACACCTCTTAAGAATAAAAGGCTGGGAAAAGACTTTCCAATCAAATGGTCTTAAGAAGCAAGCTGGTGTAGCCATCCTAATATCCAGCAAAATAGACTTCAAACTAAAATCAATCAAAAGAGATGATGAAGGACATTACATACTCACCGCAGGAAAGATCCACCAAGATGAAGTCTCAATTCTGAACATTTATGCCCCAAACACAAGGGCACCCACATATGTAAAAGAAATATTACTAAAGCTTAAATCACATATAAAACCCCACACATTAATAGTGGGAGACTTCAACACCCCACTTTCACCTTTGGGCAGATCGGCCAAATTGAAACTTAACAGAGACATAATGGAATGGTCTTAACTGATGTTATGGCTCAAATGGACTTAATCAATATCTACAGAACATTCCACCCGAACAAAAAAGAATATATCTTCTTCTCAGCACCCCATGGAACCTTCTCTAAAATCGACCACATACTTGGCCACAAAGCAAATCTCAACAGATACAAAACAACTGGAATAACCTCCTGTGTTCTATCGGACCACCATGGTTTAAAGTTAGATTTCAACCAAAAAAAAAAAAAAAAAAAAAAAACCAAACAAACAGAAATCCTACAATCTCAAGGAAACTGAATAATGCTCAACTGAATCACCAATGGGTTAAGGAAGAAATAAAGAAAGAAATTAAAGACTTCCTAGAGATCAAAGAAAATGAATACACTACATACCCAAACTTATGGGACACTATGAAAGCAGTGCTAAGAGGGAAATTCAGAGCACTAAATGCCCACATAAAGAAGCTGGAGAAATCTCAAGCTAGTGACTTAACAGCACACCTGAAAGCTCTAGAACAAGAAGAAGCAAAGTCTCCCAGGAGGAACAGACGCCAGGAAATTATCAAATTGAGAGCTGAAATCAATAAAATAGAAATAAAGAGAATACAAAGGATTAATGAAAGAAAGAGTTGGTTCTTTGAGAAGATCAACAAGATAGACAAGCCCTTATCCAAACTAACCAAAAGACACAGAGAGAGCATCCAAATTAACAAAATCAGAAATGAAAAGGGGGACATAACAACAGACAATGAGGAAATACAGAGAATCATCAGGTCATACTTCAAAAACCTCTACTCCACAAAACTGGAAAATCTAAAAGAAATGGATAATTTCCTGGATAGGTACCACATACCTAAGTTAAATCAAGACCAGATAAACCATTTAAATAGTCCAATAACCCCTAAGGAAATAGAATCAGTCATTAAAATCTCCCAACCAAAAAAAGCCCAGGATCAGATGGTTTCACTGCAGAATTCTACTAGATTTTCAAAGAAGACTTAATACCAATACTCTTTAAATTGTTCCACACAATAGAAGCAGAAGGTATATTACCAAACTCCCTTCTATGAGGCTACAAATACCCTGATTCCTAAACCAAACAAAGATGCAACAAAGAAAGAGAACTACAGACCGATCTCCCTCATGAACATTGATGCAAAAATACTCAACAAAATTCTGGTAAACAGACTCCAAGAACACATCAAAACAATTATCTACCGTGATCACATAGGCTTCATCCCAGGGATGCAAGGGTGGTTCAACATACGAAAGTCCGTCAATGTAATACACCATATAAACAAACTCAAAGAAAAAAAACCACATGATCATCTCACTAGAGGCAGAAAAGGCATTTGACAAAATCCAACACCCCTTCATGATAAAGGTCTTGGAGCCATCAGGAATACATGGAACATACCTAACATAATAAAGGCAATCTACAGCAAGCCAACAGCCAACTTCAAATTAAATGGAGAGAAACTCAAAGCAATACCACTAAAATCAGGAACTTATTCAATATAGTACTTGAAGTTCTAGCCAGAGCTATAAGACAACATAAGGTGAATAAGGGGATACAAATTGGAAAGGAAGAAGTCAAGCTTTCCCTATTTGCAGATGACATGATAGTATACATGGATGACCCCAAAAATTCAACCAAGGAACTGATACAGCTAATAAAAACCTTCAGCAACATAGCAGGATACAAGATCAACTCAAAAAAATCAGTAGCCCTCCTATATACAATAGACAAACAGGCTGAGAAGGAAATCAGAGATACATCGCCCTTTACAATAGCCACAAATGATATAAAATACCTTGGGATTACTCTAACTAAGCATGTGAAGGACCTATATGACAAGAACTTTAAGTCCCTGAAAAAAGAAACTGAAGAAGATGTCAGAAAATGGAAAAATCTCCCATGCTCATGGATAGGCAGGATTAACATAGTAAAAATGGCAATCTTACCAAAAGCAATCTACAGATTCAACGCAATCCCCATCAAATTACCAACACAATTCTTCACAGATCTGGAAAGAATAATATTCAACTTCATATGGAAAAACAAAAAACCCACGATAGCCAAAAGAATCCTGTACAATAAAACAACCTCTGGAGGCATCACGATCCCCGACTTCAAGCTCTACTATAGAGCTACCGTAATAAAAACAGCTTCGTACTGGCATAAAAACCGATATGTGGACCAATGGAGTCAAATTGAAGTCCCTGACATTAACTCGCACACCTATGAACATATAACTTTTGACAAAGAAGCCAAAAATGTACAATGGAAAAAAGAAAGCATCTTCAACAAATGGTGATGGCATAACTGGATGTCAATGTATAGAAGGCTGCAAATAGATCCATATCTGTCACCGTGCACAAAACTTAAGTCCAAGTGGATCAAAGACCTCAACATAAATCCAGCTACTCTGAACCTGATAGAAGAGAAAGTAGGAAGTACTCTTGAACGCATTGGCACCGGAGATCACTTTCTAAATATAACACCAGTAGCACAGACACTGAGAGAAACAATCAATCAATGGGACCTGTTGAAACTGAGAAGCTTTTATAGAGCAAAGGACACGGTCAACAAGACAAAGCGACAGACAGCCTATAGAATGGGAAAACGTCTTCACCAACCCAACATCTGACAGAGGGCTGATATCCAGAATATATAAAGAACTCAAGAAATTAGACATCAAAATGCCCAACAGTCCAATTAAGAAATGGGCTATAGAACAAAACAGAGAATTCTCAACAGAGGAAGTTCAAATGGCTGAAAGACATTTAAGGAATTGCTCAACATCCCTAATTATCCGGGAAATGCAAATCTAAACAACTCTGAGATACCACCTTACACCTGTCAGAATGGCTAACATCAAAAACACAGAAGACAGCTTATGCTGGAGAGGATGTAGAGCAAGGGGAACTCTCCTCCACTGCTGGTGGGAATGCAAGCTTGTACAGCCACTTTGGAAGTCAATATGGCGCTTCCTTAGAAAATTGGGAATCCATCTCCCCCAATACCCAGCTGTAGCACTCTTGGGCATATACCCAAGGAATGCTCAATCATACCACAAGGGCATTTGCTCAGCTGTGTTCATATCAACATTGTTTGTAATAGCCAGAAACTGGAAACAACCTAGATGCCCTTCAACTGAAGAATGGATAAAGAAAATATGGTATATATACACAATGGAGTACTACTCAGCAGAGAAAAAACAATGGCATCATGAGGTTTGCAGGCAAATGGATGGATCTAGAAAAAATCATCCTGAGTGAGGTAACCCAGACTCAGAAGGACAAACATGGTATGTACTCACTCATAGGAGGATACTATATGTACAACAAAGATGACTGGACTGCTACACAACTCCATGGAGGCTACCTAGAAAACGGGGCCCTAGGAAAGACACAGGGATCACCCAATGACAGAGAAATGGATGAGATCTACATGAACAACCCAGACGACAGTGGGAGTAATGAAGGGCAAGGTTTGAGGGAAAGAAAGCTTAGGGGAGAGGAGATCCCAGCTGGATCAAGAACAGAAAGGGAGAACAAGGGATAACAGACCATGATAAATGAAGACCACATGAGAACAGGAATAGGCAGAGTGCTGGAGAGGTCCCCAGAAATCCACAATGATACATCCTCTGCTGACAATGGTCGAGAGAAAGCCTGATCTGACCTAGTCTGGTGATCAGATGGCTAAACACCCTAACAGTGGTGCTGGAACTCTCATCCAATAACTGATGGAAGTGGATGCAGAGATCCTCAGCCAGGCCCCAGGTGGAGCTCCAGGTGTCCAACTGTCAAGAAAGGGGAGGGACTATAAGAGCATGAATTGTTGAGACCAAGATTGGAAAAAGCACAGGAACAAATAGCCAAATGAATGGAAGCACATGAATTATGAACCAAGGGCTGTGGAGCTCCCAGCTGGATCAGGCCCTCTGGATAAGTGAGACAACTGAATAGCTTGAACTGTTTGGGAGGCATCCAGGCTGTGGGATCAAGACCTGTCCTTAGTGCATGAGCTGGCTGTTTGGAACCTTGGGTTTACACAGGGACACTTTGCTCAGCCTGGAAGGAGGGGACTGGACCTGCCTGTACTGAATCCACCAGGTTTAAATGAATCCCCAGGGGAGTCTTGGCCCTGGAGGAGATGGGAGTGGAGGGGAGGGGATGGGGAGAAGGTGGGGGCGGGAGGGGGGAGGACAGGAGAACCCATGGCTGATGTGTAAAATTAAGTATAATTAAAAAAATAAATAAATAAAAAATAAAGGGGTTGAGGATTTAGCTCAGTGGCAGAGCACTTGCCTAGCAAACACAAGGCCCTGGGTTTGGTCCTCAGCTCTGGAAAAAAGAAAAAGAAAAAGAAAAGAAAAGAAAAACAACAAATGCATTTACTTTTAACTTGGTTAATCAAATCTTAATTCACTCACCTGATAGATTCAAAATAGAGAAAACCTATTTTCCAAATTCTAAAGGATTATGACTTAGCTTCTGTAAGAATTAAGGTTTGCTACTGAACAGCCACAGAAAGGAAACATATTTATTTTTTGCTCTCAACCCTTCTATAATTTCAATTTAGGCATTTATTCAAAAGAACCCACTGAGTGGTACTTTATCACTAATATCCATGGCAACACTAGCATTGAATCTCACTTATTTTTGATAGCGTATTTATTAATAAAATCTTGTCTCTACTAGGTATCATCTTAAGTATTAAAAAGCACTTTTTTTGAATTGCATCTATAGTTTATAGACTGTTTTCTATATTTCTAATTTCAATGAGTTATAATGTACTATCTCAACAAGACAATGTACAGCTAACCTCCAAAAGCAAACATGTCACTATTGTAAATAAGACTTTAGCAATAAACACTAACAGAAATATAAAGAAATAAACCTGCTGTGCCTTTTTTCTCTTGACCTAAAGCAAATCCACACTGGTTCACTTTCCCAGTTAGAGCTTTTAAAAATGCATGCTAAATTTCCCTATATTGTATTTCAATCAATTGCCTAAGCTGAGGCTGTAATGTCATAAATAAAGTACTTGATCATAAATTTCTCAACAGACATAAAATCAAAGACATCCAACACCTACAGATTAAATAAGAAAAAAATCCCACAACTGAAAACTGAAAAGAAGTTAACGCATCAAGTTGCAGCTGGCCAATCAGTTGGCCACTCCATTCTGAACAGACTGGATCTTTCAGTTCCACACTGAATTAAGATTACAACCATGTACCCAAATCATCTTGGTCTAGTCTTTTCATTTTATGTTTTCTTATAAATTATGAAGCTATGGAAAAAGTCAATCACCTTTCAAATGTTTGACTGCAAAGGCATGACTTAGAATACCAATGATGTGAGTTATTTAAATACAGGACTCTGTATGAAATGAGGGTGACCTGTAAAACAGCACACACTTAAGCTTGGGTATACATATATGCACATATATGTACATATTACAAGATTTCCAATGCCTGGAAGATCTCAGGCCTCCCATGATTCTATATTTACATCACTAACAAGAAACCCAAGTAAAATTTTTAAAGAACTGGCAAGGTTTTTTTTTAGTGTTTTCATACACACAAGAGCTAATCCACATTTTATCACACTATAAAGTATATTTAAAAGAACACATAAGATTAACTTGAATTGATTTTTTTACACGACATGATTAGATGGTATTTAAAACCAAATGCTACTATGTCAAGATGGCTAAAGATACTTAACTGCTCTATTTATTTTGTCAAGATATATCAATTTCTTAAAAGTATTATTTGAAGCTGGATGTTGTAGTGTCCATCTGAAATCCCAGCCCCTGGGAGGCAGAGGCAGGAGGTCTACAAGTTCAAGGCCAACCTGGACTATACAGTAAAACCATGTCTCAGGAAAAAAAATGTTTGAATGGAAGTACAGTCTACATTCTCCAAATTTCAAAACTTGTTGCAGCAACTTGTTAATAAAACATAAGTAAGCTAGGTACAGTGGCATACACTTTAATCCCAGCACTTGAGAGGCAGAGTCAGGCGGATCTCTGTGAGTTCAAGGCCAGCCTGGTCTCCAAAGCAAGTTCCAGGAAAGGTGCAAAGCAACACTGAGAAACCCTGTCTCGAAAAACCAAAAAAAAAAAAAAAAAAAGACAGAGGATAACTGTACTTGACTCTTTTTTTTTTTTTATCTGGCACAGGTAATGAATAAAAAGACTATGGATGTGGGTTGTGGATTTAGCTCAGTGGTAGAGCGCTTACCTAGCAAGCGCAAGGCCCTGGGTTGGATCCTCAGCTCAAAAAAAAAAAAAGACTACGGACAGTATCCAAACATAAAAATGATCAAACAAAAAGCAAGTGTGGTTAATAACAGCAAACTGTTCAAGACGCACGTTCTCTGTCTCAGCAGAGGTTCATGTCAGTGTATTTCCTCAAAAACATCTCTCTCACAGATGTATGTGTGCACATCTGTAAACACAGAAACATAATATTTCCAATTACTAAAGCTATTATGCATCTACTGATGTCCTTTCTGCTGAAACTTAAACTCATGGAGCGGGTGCTGACCCAAGAGATCCCACACTATCCTTGTCGTCTATCTTAGACAGTCTCACCACAGCACCCTGTAAGTGAAGGGATGCTCCACAAGGCATCATTTGGGTACCCAATGTGTTCATTCTCCTATTACTCCACTCTTCAAAGATGATCTGTGTGCCTGGGTGACATTTGGCAAAAAACTAGACTACAGAGAAAAAGGAGCATATCTTCCTGACACAAGAATGAAGCAGAGAATCAGGAAAACAGCTTCATGAATGGACATGCTCAGCTGAAGCAACCTGTCAGCACGCCTGGAAACTCTGATTAAACCAGAAGAGGTCAGATGTTGGTCTAAAGAGAAACTTCTTAAGTCTCCATGTAAACCATGACAAACATAACGGTAGAGAGGGTATGTGTGTGTGTGTGTGTGTGTGTGTGTGTGTGTGTGAGAGAGAGAGAGAGAGAGAGAGAGAGAGAGAGAGAGAGAGAGATAACAGCTGAAAAAAATCGTAAAATCTAATTCAGCTTTACAAACTCATAAGTCAGACAAAGTATGAATTATACAATTTGGTGATTCTACACTGATCAGCAGAAATGGTAGAAGATGCTAAAAACTGAGTAATTTAGAATCTTGAGCTACTGGGAAAATCACATTAGAAAGCAAATTAATTCTTTAAAAATTTTAGAAGATAGCCAGGATTAGGGGCACTTGCTTTTAATCCCAGCACTCAGGAGGCAGAGGCAGGTGGATCTCTGTGAGTTTGAGGCCATCCTGGTCTACAGAGGGAACTCCAAGACAGCCAGGGCTACATAGTTAGACCCTGTCTCTAAAAAACAAAACCAAAACAAAACAAAAATGTAGAAGATGATATATAGTTGTTATTGTTGTTATTATTATTAAGATTTCAATGGGATTCCAGTATTAGTTTACACTAATACAGCCCGAAGAGGCTCAATAAATCTTAAGTGAATTCCCAAAGGTAAATTTAACATAGCTACCCTCAATTTTACAATACAAATAGATATATATTTAAAAAAACAAAACCTATAGCACTTGGAAGTAAAGAAATTGAGCAAAGTACCAGAGAAATCAACAATAGAGAATTCAGGAGGTTAAAACACATACAAGAGAAATGCTCAATGGAATGTAAAAAAAAAAAAATATGTATAAAAAACAAGATCAAATAATAAAAATGATTTAATTGGTTAGTGTGCAAACATCAGACATTTGAAATATTCAGTCTCTAAATATATAAAATTTTGGCCAATGAACCAAATTTGATAGGGAATAGGTACAAGAAAGGAAATTAGCCTCAAAACTTCTCCATCTAGATTTCTTATACACAGTTTAAATACTCCCAAATGCTAAGAACTAAAGAACAAGGCTAAATTTTCACAGCAGTTTTCAAACTTTAAGTAGCAGCCCAGAAGTAAAATGTGATGTTAGTAAGAGGTCCGGCTTTGCTACTTCAGGTTTTAATACGCCTTACTTCTCAACAATAACATCAAACTCCCTGTGAATACTGAAGAATGCCTCATAGCAGGCAGGGGAAATAAGAGACTAGGCATAGTCACACACATGCTTATGTAAACACACAGAAAAGGAACAAAAAAACCAACAAAGCAGTGGTCCAGATTCACTTGCTTAATTAAGCTTTCTACCTACAGTAAAAAGTGATGTCTGTGCCAACATCTGCTTACACATTCCGATACATATACCCTTAGTCATCCTTACACATAATAGTTAATATTATGAAAATTGTAATATTCAGTCCGTGTTGAAATTTCACAGTGTAATTCTAAATAAAAAGTAACATTTCTAAATATTTCAAATACCACATACTGATATTGCGATCATTATAGAGATTTTGGCTTAAAAACAGAAAATAAAGACAAATTTTCTGTTTTACAATTCCTAATTTATTATGACTCCACTGATATTCATATACATTCTGGGAAATACAAGGTAGAGCCAGAGCTATAAACTCACTGGAAACTGATCTGCAACACAGTTCTCCCTTAAAAATTTGGAAAGAGGCATGTGAGACCAGCTTCAAATAGACAGTCCTGGGAAAGGCCATCAGGCTCCAATAAAACTGGACCAAATGGATCAGGGTGCTTAAGGGAATAGGATGTAAAACACAGATACCAAAAAGCTAGACAATCTTGAATGTTGAGTATTGTGGTATGAGAAAAATAACCCAAAAGACTATGTGAGGCAGCCGTCCGGGTCCTTGCATTTCCACTTGCTAGCTATGGAACTTACTCAAGCTCCAGACTAAATCAGTTAGCCTGCCGAAGCCTTAGCTTCCTCATCTATAAGCAAGGATTATACCCACCCTTGAGGATTACCAGAAAGGCCAGCTGAGACAAACTCTGGATTTCACTTAATACATACATTAAAAGTATCATATAAAAATATAAGTTATTTGAGCACAGAATGTATTAAAATAGAAATTATTCATTCACCAAATTTATATTAAATAATCCCATTAACTTTGTGTTACTATATTTTTAAAATAAATGTGGAATAAAAAAATTACTATAGGGGCCTGGAGAGATGGCTCAGAGGTTAAGAACACTGGCTGTTCCTCCAGAGTTCCTGAGTTCAATTCCCAGCAACCACATGGTGGCTCACAACCATCTGTAATGAGATCCGGTGCCCTCTTCTGGCCTGCAGGGATACATGAAACATGCTGTATATATACTAAATAAATAAATCTTTTTTAAAAAAATTACTATGTGATAGAAAATGCTATGCAAAATTTATGTATTATAAAAGGATGTAGGGCATGTCTCGTTTTAGAAGAAAAGAATGTTACCTTTCCTAAGTTCACAACCCTCTTTTTATGAATCAAAATGACAGGATATTTAGAGTTTTACTAGTATTTTTCAAGTATATTAAAAATTCAACTTAAGGAGAAACTGAAAAACCCCAAGATGTCAAGTCATGTATTAAGAAGTCACTGTACCTAAAGGTCTATTAAATTAACAGTTGCCATCACTAAGAGCCGAATCTAGCTCCAAACCACCTAATCTCACCAGTCCCAGTGTGAACACCAGACGTTTATCCCAACCTAAACTTACACAAGCTCACGAGTGCAAGTGTGGAGTCATTTAAAAGGGATCTGAAGCCTCAAAGCCACCCACGAGTTCCGTTGAAGCCACCCACCCCCTCTGTTCCAGAAGAAGAGTACAGCGGTCTTCATACAAACCCGCAAACACAGGCTAACAAGTCACCTCTTCCCTCTAAGGCTCAGACAAGAGCACGCACAGAAGGAATATGAACACCCACACCAACGCCAGGCGCACACTTCCGCCTGCTCACCTGGAGGCTAACCAAAGGCTCACACCCTTTTAAGCCAGGGTCCCAGTGGATGAAATTGGTAATACACAGAAAAGACGAAATAGCAAGAATTCTATAGCTTCTAAAAACTGTTACCCCTTTAAAAGCAATATGGTACACCATTCTGTGTGCTCACTAATACATCATGCTTTTCTGAATCAGACATTAGTCTCCTGTATATGAGACTAATAAATTTGATCCAAAATAAATTGATTTCTGTTCCTAATATCTGAACATGCTATAATAAAGTATTCTATTAGAATGATGCTTTTGTAGTAGAGAAAATAATTTCTCTATAACTTATTATAATTTCTAATTAAAATACCCTGGTTACTTTTTTAACTAATGTAAATTTAAACATTATTTCTTAAACTAGGCAGAAATTATTCTTACACTATTTGAGGCTTTAACATGAAGATTCAATTAGTCTGCTTAAACATACAATTGTTTTACTTTAAAAGTTCTTCTGTACAAATAAAATGAACATAGACTACAAGTTGGATCCAAACTTTCCAGTACCAGGTTACCGGGAGAACTGTGTTGCTTAATTGTCTTAATTTACATCAACTACACAGGAGAACAAAACCTCTTCCTATTTTGTAGTTTTCACCTACTGACATAAGACTGTAACATTTTTGGATACAAAGATAATAAAATGTTCTTTCTTAAAATATCATCTTGACAGTTAATTCAAATTTATTTTAAAATTCTAATTACATCTTCAAATTTTAACTTCTGCCGGCTATTTGATTGTGTCTACAAGAGAAATAAACCCACAAAATAAGCACAAGTGTATGTCTCTCACAGAAAAGGCGGCAGTATCAACTGTGAAACACTGCCCTCTCTAGGACAGTTTCTTTAGATAAAACTGGACTCAGTACAATTGAACTTATTCAACACAACACAGTCCAGCCAACAAATGTTTCATTTTCCTGCCAGCCTTGTTCCTGAGCAAAACTGTTCCCCTCTCTAAGACTGTGTTTTCAATGCTGGGGATGGAACCCACGGCTCCGTGCGGGAGACGCAGCTCCTTCCCCACTGGGCAATACCTCAGCCCTCTTTACACTTGTGTCCTACACCACACGGACAAGACCGCCAGACGAGTTCCCTTCAGCCTAACAGTTACTAACCACAGCTTCTGTTTGCGGTGCTGGGGGTATGGGGCAGCCTAAATTCTGCTATGTCTGCAGTACCACAGGAGAACGGACCACAGAAAAGTCTGCATCCTGGATTTCTGGTGAGAATGAACCAGTGAGTCTCGAAGGCTGAGAACACATCTGGTAACGACGGGGAGAACAGCAGAACTAATGCTGAAAAGGGCGAGATGTGGGACAGACAAGTAGTAACAGCTCTGGGCTACGCTTCAAATTTGGGGGCTCGTAAAATAAACAACAACAAAAACAGACGCCAGGCCTCTGCCCGGGCACATGAGGACACCTGGGGCACAGCTTGAGTGTCTATATTCTTAGAGCTCCCTACAAAGGATTGTGATGTGCAACTGCCTCCCCCTCCCAAGAGCTGGATGACAGACATAATTCAATGCCTGGGTTTTTAGGGAATTCTTTACAGATAAAAGACAAGTAGATGATGCTACCCAAACTGGATGATCAGTAGCTTTGCAAAGGCCAGACAGCTACTGGACATCTAGACAACTACTTTATGTGGCCACTGGAACAAAGGAGAGGAGACTTGTCAGTTCTCCCATGATGCTACTGATCTTTCTAGATATATACGAGTAAAATAAAAATAGATCTAAGAGTCACCAGACCAGAGAGGCACAGAGAAATGACCTTCCTAATGATATTCTGGGTAAATGTCAAGATCTCAGAAGTTTTTTGTTGTTTGGATTTTTTTAAGAAAAAGAGAATAATTAGTGAAAATTAAGATATCGACATTAGCAATGAAACTCACAGAAAGCCCTGGTAACTCCCATATTAAAACAAACAAACAAACAAACAAACAAACAAACAAACCCTCATCTTATTTACTATGAGCTTTGCTCCCTCTGGTGGTCATAAGAGGTTTTACTAGGTGTGAATAGGAAGACAGTACAGGATGAAGAAATGCAAAACTGCAAGAACTGTCCAGATTTATCACTTAGGAAACCAACAAATAAATGTTCAATTTATACCTTTTGATACACTAAAAACTTTATCAATTGAAAAGTATTTCTTGAGACACCAAAACTTATCAGTCTTTGGAACTCTTTGTTACTATCTGCGGATGCTCAGTGGTCATGGTACTTACTTCTTTCTGAAAATAGACTTTTACACAGTGCACTGTGATTGCTCACCCCCATACCTCTTGTCCTTTCCTGCTCCCGCTGACATGAGCATTTGAGTGTCATGTAAGCAGCTCTTCAGAATTACATATGTGGAACCACACTTCTAAAGAACAGGGCTTGATGTATGAGTGTGTGTTGCAAGGGACTTTCTAAGGTTTCATTTTATACTCTCTCACACTATTTATATTTTTGTTCCATATATTTTGTGCCTGTGTTAACTGTATTAAGATATTGTTTGCTGGGCAATGTAGAAGAATATCTTTACCTTTTTACAAGTTTATGATTGGCATACGTACACTACAGAAATATTTCCCTGTTCATTCAGAGTAAAAGCTGTAATCCTGACAAGAAACTACCATGCACCCACTTGACTTCATTTCCTGGCCATCTGCCCCTCGTGCCCTCCCACACTTAGCCCTGGCAGTTTGTAGAGCACATCAGGTATAACCTAGCCATAGACTTGTCTTATCTGGTCCTCCATAGTCTGTAGAATAGTCTTTCATATGTATGGCTCACTTTTTCACTGCCTTAATGTTCAAGGTCACCTTTTTAGTGACCCTTCCTTAATCAGCACATTTAAAATCATTCCCACCTCCTGTATACCCTATGTTCTCCCCTGCTTTCGGTCCATAGTACCGATCACCTTCTAAAACACTATAATATCTACTTATTTATGTTATTACTTATCCTTGCCACAGCATAAGCTCCTCCAAGCTGAGACTGTTTGGCTGTGCTTAGCAGCTGCTATATCCCAGTTCTCATGAACTATAACTTATGCACAATAAAGTATGATTAATGTTTAGGGTGATAATTAATAATTCTTTAACAAATGTTAATGAAAAGAAGAAAGTTAACTATATTACATAGAATGAAGGATTTTTAATTTAGAATAAAATCTCTCTCAGAACTGTTAATATATTTACCAGATTTAAAAAAAAAAAAAAAAAGGCCGGGTGGGTGGTGGCGCACGCCTTTAATCCCACACTCGGGAGGCAGAGGCAGGCGGATCTCTGTGAGTTCAAGGCCAGCCTGGTCTACAGAGTGAGATCCAGGACAGCCAGGGCTGTTACACAGAGAAACCTGATCTCGAAAAACAAAACAAGGTTCTTTTTGGTTTTTGTCCTGAGTAGAAAATACATCAAATTACATCAGAACTTACAGTTTAGTGGTCCTGCTTCACTGATCACTGCTATGTATTTACAAGCAAGGCAGAGAGTTAATCCACGGACCAGGGCATCCACACCAAGAACCTTAAACTCCCAAGAAAGCTGGCAGGTGGAGACTAGAACACCATTATTTCCCAACTTCACCAAATAGTAACATAATTAGAGTTCCAAAGACTGGTAAGTTTTGGTGTCTCAAGAAATACTTTTCAATAGGTAAAATTTTTAGTATATCAAAAGGTATAAATTGAACATTTATTTGTTGGTTTCCAAAATTTTTACAAAACCGCCTGCCTTACATGTTCATTAAAATTCATCCAACTGAGCACCTAAGATGTATGCACGTCAGTACAGTTTCTTCTTTAAAACAAAATACCTGTGTATACAAAACCTCAGTCAACAAACCTGCTCTTCATAGTCACATTATTTGAAAATTTCAAAGCTACTTTCTATTCTAGGCTGGAGCAAATGAGTTGATATAGTGGGGGAACCAGGAGCCTGCTCTGCTGGAGGAAGAGGTTACAAGTATGACAAGCAGGAAGGAAAGTGTGTGCCCTGACCCCTGGGCTGACTTACAGGTGTCAGCACCAACTTCAGGAAGCAGACCAATAGATGTATACAGGATACACATGCAGCAATTATAAAAACACATGCATACATGTCTGTATCTAGATGAATGCCCACATATGGACATGTATACATCTATCAATATACACATACATTTGAGTGTATGCATTTCTTAGTTCTGTCTGCTGAGGAAGCTAGAAGCAATAAGTATACCAAACATTCAAACCTTCACTTCTAAATGCTATTGTTTATTAAAAGGCCCAGAGGAGAACAGCTGATTCCAGGGCGAAGACAAAGAAAGCATCAAAGGAGCCAGCACCGTGGGTTGAACTGTGTCCTCCAAACAGGACGTTGGTGAAATGGCCCAGCAGATACAGCCTGATCCCTGGAACACACGTGACAGACGGAGAACCAAGTCCACCATTCACCCTCTGATCTCCACATAAGCATCATGGCACACGTCACAGACACACATGAGGAATGGGGAGCAAGTGAATAGAACATCTATAAAATCAAACATTTTTAAAGGTGAGGGGCTAGAGAGATGACTCAGTGGCTAAGAGCACTATTTGTTCTTCCAGAGGACCTGAGGTTGGTCCCCAGCATCCACACAGCAGCTATCAACCATCTATAACTCCACTTCCAGGGGATCTGATACCCTCTTCTGACCTCCATGGACACTACACACATGTGGTACACAGACATACACCCATACACATAAAGTAAAAATTTCAACAATAAAAACCCCACATGTCCAAGTCCTAACCTTAGGCATCTTACTTGAAGATGTCTTTGCATGAGTGTGGTGTGGGGACTCAAGCAGTGACCTCAGCACTTTGGAGGCTGAGGAACAGGATAACTACGTTTGAGGCCACCCTCTGCTACATAGTGAGATCTTGTCTGTAAAGAGGCAGGAAGAGAGGGGGATAAAAACCTGTCTTCACAGATGTAAACTGAGGTCACGCTGGATTAGGGTGGACTGATGTCCTCACACAAGAAAGGAGAAGATGATTCAGACAGAGAAACCTGGCCATGTGACTACAAAGGCAGACCCTGGAGCTAGGCCACCATGATGGCTAATCTTGGTTGCCAACTTGACACACCTTGGAATGGGAACTTCAGCTGAGGATCTGCCTCCGACAGACTAGCTTGTGGGCATGTCTGTAGGGTATTTTCTTGATTGCTAAGTGATGTGGGGGTCCAGCCCACTGTGAGCTGGACCATCCCTAGGCAGGTGGGCCTGGGCTACACAAGGAAGGAAGCTGAACAGGAGCCTGGAAGGGAGCCAGCAAGCACCATTCCTTTACAGTCTCTGCTTCCGTTCCTGCCTCCAGGTCCTGCCTTGAGTCTCTGCCTTGATTTCCCCCAGTGACTGACTGTAGCCTATGAGCCAAACAAACCTTCTCTTTCCGGTCACTTTTTATCACAGCAACAGAGGGGCAGACTAGGGTGGCCACCACAGGACACGGAATGTCTGCAAGCCACCAGAAGATGAAGGAGGAAGGATTCTTCTCTACACACACTAACTTCCTCCTTTCAGACGTCCCTCTCCAGACTATGAGGAAATACATTCTGTTGTTTTAAGCAGCTGTGGCACTTGGTTACAGCAGTGCTAGGAAGCTAAGAGAGCTTGGACTGTCTTGTGTCAGAAAGAAAGAAAACACGGCTCCAGGGATTAGGCCATATGAAAAGGACACAGGAGCTAGTTTGAAGATTCTTTCAGTAGATAAATTATTTCAATGGATTATACTGCATGAATAAAACAGAAATCCATAAGTCTACAATATAAACACATGAATGTTGGGAAAGGCAATCAACCATGGGTGCTGAAGATCCCTATCATTCTTGTTCAACTGATCAGGCCCTTAGCACTCTGTATGTAGGCCACGTCTCAGGACTGTGTGAGCAGCAAGGCTCCTGACAAACAGCGGGCTTGCTCTCAGTTGTGAATTGCCACGGCTCTGTCCTTTCTTTCCCTCTAGCACAGCCCACTGCATCTGCAGAAATCCAGCTAACCCTAACTGGGTCAGCCCTGTGGGCTCGGGAGACGTGCTCGGGAGACGTGGGAAACTGATGCAAACCGAAGGAAGCTCATGCAGTTTGCCAAGCCATGAATAATAAAATCTTTGGGCTCTGACCCAGGAACTAGAAGCCTTCTGCCAGCATTTAAGAAACAGAAACAAGCTGGGCAGTGGTGGCACACACCTTTACTCCCAGTACTCGGGAGAAAGAGGCAGGCTGATCTCTGTGACTTCAAGGCCAGACTGGTCTACAGAGTGAGTTCCAGGACAGGCTCCAAAGCTACACAGAGAAACCCTGTCTTGAAAAACCAAAAAATAAATAAATAAAAAGAAACAGAAACAGGCTAACTTAGTTTGCAAACAGGGCAAAACCTCAGACATTTCATACTTCTTAACAAATAGATGGGTGGATGATGGACAGACTGAGAAACTGAGAAATGAAAAACTCCTTATGTCTTAGTCAGGGTTACTACTGCTGTGATAAAACACTGTGACCAACTTGGGAGAAATGGGTTTATTTGGCTTATGCTTCCACATCACAGTCCATCATCAAAGGAGGTCAGGACAGGACAGAAACCTGGATGCAGGAGCTGAAGCAGAGGCCATGGAGGAATGCTGCTTACTGGCTTGCTCACATTGCTTGCTCAGCCTGCTTTCTTATATCACCCAAGACCACCAGCCCAGGGGTGGCCCCACCCACCTTGGACTGGACCCTTTCACATCAGTCACTAATTCAGAAACTGTCCCCACAGGCTTGCTTACAGCCCATCTTATGAAGATATTTTATCAACTCATGTTCCCTCCTCTGTCACAACTCTAGCTGTGTCAAGTTGGCATAAAATTAACCAGGACATCTCCATACAGTTTAATGCCAAATAATAAAAACAGAACAAACAATGGCATTAGAGAATCCTTAATTAATGTTTAAAACTAGTAGGTAAAATCTTATGAGGAAAAAAATGTATAAAGTGTTCCTCACAAATTACTCATCGATTATAAAGAAATGGGAACTTCTCTGACATCACCAACACTGGGACAAACACGTCATGTACTTGCTGGTAAAGCACATTGAGGACACAATTCTATTATTCCTCCTAAAACGTTGGGATCTGAAGCCAATTACAAGCAATCCAAAATGAGAGACATTCTCCAAACTAGCGGGCTTAGCCAACAACAACAACAATAACAACAACAAAACCCACAGGTTAAAAAAAAGAAAGAAAGCCCTCAAAATTGTTGCAGATTAGAAGAGCCTAAAGAAATATGACAAGTGAAAACAATGTCTAATTCTAAATCAAGTCATGGCAGGAATTTTAGCATGTAACTGGAAAGGGCATTGCTAGATTAAATGAGAAATTTGAATATGCACTACAGATCCCACAAAAAGGACTAATCCTTGTAGAAGCTTCCTAAAATACACATATATACATAAAAATAAATTAAAACAAAATTCCTTATTTTGATAATTAAGGTACAGTTATGAAAGGCAAGGTGGTTATTCTGAGGGAAAAAAATACTCAAGTATTTAAGATAAATGAACATGATATCTCCCAATTTATCTCAGTTTAGAAAAAAATATTTATACAAATATGTGTTATATAGATGTGTGTATGAATGTGTGAGTAGAATGACAAGCATACCTGGTAAGTCTAGATAAAGGCCATACAGAAGTTCCTTCCACTACTGAAATTCTTTTAAACTGTCAGTATTAAAACTTCCCTTCCCTTCCCCCTGCCAAAAATACATGAAGAAACAGATAACTTACTGATTAATACATTCTTCAAGAAAAACACAAATGAAAACACAGGCAAAGAGTTACATTAAGTTACCATATAACTAGCAAAAATAACTGCTTGAATTTTTATAACTTTACATAGTCACATGCATACAGATTTTTGTTTTGTTTTGTTAGTGGGCTTGAGTGTGCATGTGTTTCAAACAGCAGGTCTGGTAAGGTTGACTCATTTAAGCATGGATCTAATTTCCAATGCCATCATTTGTGACTTACTGACTATAGGCGAGTTAGTGAATTTCCTAACTTTTAAAATATAGATAATAATAGTTTCTAACGTCTAAGATTTTTGTGGCAATTTAAAAGAATAATACATATAAACCTAGCCCGCACACAGTGTTTTATTTCACTTCTTAGAAACAGACTTAGCAAAACAAAGTAACTCTTTTCTGGTTTTGTTCTTGGTGCTGGGACTTGAAGGCAGGGCTTCATAAAACAAGTGTGCTAACACTGACCTCATCCTAGTCCATAAAAAACACTTTTTATCCTAAGTGATTAAGGTCAAATTTAAATGTCAAAGCTCTCCTGATACCCAGGGTATTAAATTATACCTCTTACCAATCCAAAAGCAAAGGAGAAAAAAGAAGGAAAAAAAAAAGTCGTAAAGAACCAGCCCGGAGTGCATAAACCAGAAATTGAAATGTATTCAACACACACAACTGCACACACACAATGGCAGCTTTGTTGTTGTTTGTCTTTGTTTTGTTTCAATATGTAGCTTGGCTGACATGAAATTCCTTTGTAGACTAGGCTGAGATCTGCCTGTCTCTGCCTGGCTGTCTCTACAAGACTGCAATGTTAATTTTGTTTGTTGTTTGTTTTTTCAAGACAGGGTGTTGTGCCGGGCGGTGGTGGCACACGCCTTTAATCCCAGCACTCGGGAGGCAGAGCCAGGCAGATCTCTGAGTTCAAGGCCAGCCTGGGCTACAGAGGGAGTTCCAGGACAGGCACCAAAACTACACAGAAAAATCCTATCTTGAAAAACCAAAAAAAAAAAAAAAAAAAGACAGGGGTGTTGTGCAGTATTATTTTAAGATGTGTTACATTCATTTATGCTATGGAATATTTGTTTAATGATGCAAAGATGTGTTGCATTCTTGTATGTGGAATTTGTTTAACTCTGTGAAGCTGTGTTACTTTGTCTGCCTAAAACACCTGATGGTCTAATAAAGAGCTCAACAGCCAATAGCAAGGCAGGAGAAAGGATAGGTGGGACTGGCAGGTGGAGGGAATAAATGGAAGAGAGGGGAGTGGAAAAAGGAGAAGGCGAGGAGGACGCCAGGGGCCAGCCACACAGCCTAAAAAGTAAAGAAAAGTATACATAGAGAAAGGTAAAAGCCCAGAGGCAAAAGGTAGACAAGATAATCTAAGTTACAAAAAGCTGGTTAAAAACAAGCTAAGCTAAGGCCAGGCATCTATTAAGAAAGAATACGTCTCCGTGTATTTATTTGGGAGCTGGGTGGCAGGCCCTCAAAGGGTGAAAACAAACAAACAAACAAAAACAAAAACAAAAAACAAAACAAAACAAAACAAAACAGGGTTTCTTTGTGTAGCCCTGGCTGCCCTGGAACTCACTGTATAAACCAGGATGGCCTCAAACTCAGATCTGCTTGCTTTTGCCTCCCAAGTGCTAGGATTAAAGGTGTGTGCCACCACTGGCTGGCAATATTAAAATATTTTTAGAATAATGTATTAAAGGAATTATATTCAATCCCCATCACCACCAACAAAAAATAGTAAAATTTAATAATTATTCTACGATGACATGATATATTTTACTATTAAATAAAGGTTTGTAAGAAAAAACTGTCTAACTACACAAAATCTGCACATGTTTTAAGAATCATAGCCGGGAGGTGGTGGCGCACACCTTTGATCCCAGCACTCGGGAGGCAAAAAGCAGGCAGATCTCTGTGAGTTCGAGGCCAGCCTGGTCTCCAAAGTGAGTTCCAGGAAAGGCGCAAAGCTACACAGAAAAACCCTGTCTCGGAAAAAAAAAAAAAAAGAATCATAGTAGAAATTTACTACCTAAGTAAGGTACTGAAGGTTAAAAAATAAATAAACAAAAACCACAAATACAATCATATACCAGAATTTATATACTCAAATGCCTTCAAAGGCTATGAACCAGACAGAAGTAGCCAACTGTAAACCAGCAGGAAAGCACCAAGATTATGGTGCCAAGACCTAGAAATATAGACTGAGCTCAGCTCAAGAGGCATCTGTTTGACCACTGAACTTCAGATCCGGAGCCCTGAGGACATTTATGACATATGCATACTGCTGCTTTAGAAAAGATTATAAGGGGGCTGGAGAGATGACTATGGGGGCTGGAGAGATGGCTCAGAGGTTAAGAACACTGGCTGTTCTTCCAGAGGTCCTGAGTTCAATTCCCAGCAACCACATGGTGGCTCACAGCCATCTGTAATGAGGTCTGGTGCCCTCTTCTGGCCTGCAGGGATACGTGCAGATAGAACACTGTACATAATAAATAAATAAATCTTAAAAAGAAAGAAAGAAAAAGAAAAGAAGAGATTATAGAATGGAGAACAGTGCATATTCATTCACATCCAAGGAAAGGAGGGACTTTTCCCAGGTTCCTAAAAGGAAGTCACAGCAGTGAAGCTGTTTTGTCGCTCATCTCTTAGTCTTTAGACTCTTAAGATCCATTTTAATGTGTTAAAACACATTTTAAGGTAACTAACAACTCCTTAGACTCCATGACTAATGTGACAAATTTTTTTCATACTGGTAACAACTGATGTGCCCATGAAAAAGCTACTGCAAAACATCTTCAAGTTTTTAATTCATTCACTCTAAAAAGTTTGCCCAATATATTGTGACTGTCTGTCTGTCTGTCTATTTTGCACCAAGAGTAGTGGTGCATGCCTTTGGTCCCAGCACTCAGGTGACAGAGGCAAGTGGATCTCTGTGAGTTTGAGGCTAGCCAGAGTTAGTGAGACTCCATCTCAAAAGCAAAACAAAATTAAGAATTATCTGTATTTGCAATCATTAAGACCCGACCTCTATCCTACATACTTTTTCATCAGTTTTTCTGTTTTTCTTTTTAATATTTTAAATGGGGCTGGAGACAGCTCAGCAGTTAAGAGCACTTGTAGCTCTTCTAAAGCCCTGTGTTCAGTTCTCAGCATCCACACGGCAGCTTACAACCTCCTGTAACTCTAATTGCAGGGGGTCAAACACCTTCCTCTGCATTCTGTGGGCACCAGACATGCACCTGGTGCACATACATACATACATGCAAGTACTCACACATACACATTAAAATCAAATCTTTAAGAATATGCATTTTAAGGGCCATCAGGATGTATTAGTGGGTAAAGGCTCTAGCTGCCAAGCCTGACTACCCAAGTTCAATCCTTGAGAGCCACGTGGCAGAGGGAGAAAATACAGTCCCTTGTAAGTTGTCTTCTACTTCCAAATGCACGTGGCACAAGCACACACATTAAAAATAATATAATGTTTAAATGGCTTTTAAAATATAAATGAAGTAACAACCCCATCTGTACTAAATTCTTTCTAGGCATTTTCCGTAAGTATCCCAGCTCAGCTAGACATTTGGGAGAAAGGCGAGTTTTCAGAACGAATAATGAACACCTCCTAAGTCTTACCTGAGGGTTCCATCCTGGATCTAGCTTTTGAACTGCTGTGATGTATTCCTCCATGGCCTGGCTACGGCTGGAGTTACCAAGGGCCTTCCACGCTTCCCTGCAGCACAGAACAGCCAAAACCTTCGGTCATGACACAGACAGCATGAGCAGTACACTTGTTAACAGGATCTCCCATGCAGCCCAGGCTGACTTTGAACTCACACATCACATCCAGCTAGCGCATTTATTATTGATATTTTACACATATATGTTTCAAGCTTCTGAGGCCACAAAGGGAACAATCTGTACAGAGGAGTGCTCCATTTATCCTTTTGATATCAAGTTTGATATCCTTTGATAGACAAGCATAAAACTCATCACCCTACCTCAAGAGCCTTTTGGAAATTTCCCCCACTGCCTTCTCTCGTGAAATTTTAGAACACAGATATCTTGCCTACCTGTTGAATTTTGAAATATCACAAATCATAGTAATCTAAGATTTAATTAGTCTTCCTAAATCCAGTGTTCACCACTATTGAGACTGTATCATTTGTAGACCAGTACAGTACTTCCCATCCTATGAATTAACTAGTCAGGCTACCAGGACAGGCTGCTTGGTTTACACTTTTAACCAGGTTTCTCGGTCCTCTAATCTTAGAAGGAGAGCCCAGTCCTCTCCTTATTACCTTCTTGCTCCTATGAAAAAAGCAAGATCTTTCTGAGGCTAAATTTTTCACTGACTCTCTTGATAGTTACTTACACAAACAACACCTCTGCCCTAAATATGTAAGCTTATATCAAACTCAGGAATCGTATCAATTCTATGACATAGAGACAGTCCATTCAGAGTCCCTTGCTTGTCACAGCAACGCCCTGTATGACTTTGTTCTCCCAGACCAGAACCAATCAAGACTCGTGCACAGCATCGAGTTTCATTTCTTTCTCTCCCATAGGTTGACATTTTTAAGAGTCAAAAACAATTATTTTACAAAATGCCACTCAGTTTGGATTTATCTAATTGTTTTCTCACCTAAATAGTGTGCTTCTCAAAATGATTAATCATGACTAAAATTAGATTAAATATTTCGGTAAGAATAATATGTAAGTTGCATGTCCTTTACAATGAGTCACAGTAAGGAAATGTGATGTCAGTCTGCTCCATAACTAATATACTGACCAGTTGGTAATGGCAGGACCTGACAGTTTTCTGCTTTACTAATTAATAAGAGTGGCTATAAAATATAAACTTTGGAGGGCAGAGAATCACTGAAAACAATGGAGAACCCGGCAATGCAAAAGGGAAAAATAATTAAGTGATAAAATTCCACAAAACATAAAAGCTACATTTGACATTCTCTAGATAATAAAATTCCAGAAACTGCTTATCACCAAATGGAGAATTTGTAACACAATGTAAATCAGTACCATGTACTGACAAAACAGACTGTCATCTGAACTCAACAGTATAGTCAGCAGCATCAGTGATTCACGTCCAGGTTCTAGCTTCGCCCCTTCTCACAGCTGAAGGCTGGTATCGGACTACTGCCCAGAGGACCACGTTTTGGAAGGGCAGTGTCAGGATAGATGGTCAAATCCACAGGTTAGCATTTTTTCTCTCTACAACCACATTTCATTCTTTAAAACAAAACAAAACAAAAACAACCACCAAAAAAAAAAAAAAAAAAAAAAAAACCCTCTACCCTGGGGCTGGATGATTCAGTGGCTAAGAGCACTTGGTGCTTTTGCAGAGGACCGAGATTCAGTTCCCAGCACCCACATGGCAGCTCACAACCATCTGTAACTTCAGTTCCAGGGGATCCAAACCCCTCTTCTGCTCTCAGTGGGCACCACATACAAGCAAATAAAATAAATCTAAAAACAAACAAAACAACAACAAAAAACTCTATCCTAAAAGACCTTTAATACAAGAATGAGTATAAATGTAGGAAAGTGTATGCTATAGGCCTACTTGAAAGCATGTAGCTCAGACTCCAAAGGACTGTGGTTGATATTGATAGGATAACAAATCATGATGGACAGCTTTAACTGCATGTTTAAAGTCATGTTCACATGCTTAAATCTGGGTATCAAAATTGCAGCAATTACTGAAATGTAGGACTATCTCCTTAACATACTGATCACAAAGCAATAAATAACTCCACCCTCAACACTAATTTTACCAATGGAGCTGATGTGCAAAAATCTCCCTCTTTGTAACTATGTGCACTACTGTTTAATACCTTCTCTTTTTCCACTTAAGCCAGGTGAGAAAAAATAACATGAGGGAATCTTTGAACTATAGGTGAAAAATGTACTTGGAGCAGAGTGAGCCTGTGTCGGGTTTTTGATTTTTTTTTTCTCCATAATTCTTTCCAAAAAATTATGACAAACACTTCTTTTCTGTGGGGCAGAGGCAGAGACAAATAGGAGATAGGGATTTATCTTGTTCTTTTCCCTTCCTTCTGTATGTGAGAAGAAGCAGTCCCCTAGAGGCTATCTACAAGAAACAACCTTGAGCAATAGATAAATGGCTCCCCCACAGGAGTGTTCCTCTGCTGTGACAACCTGTATACTAACATCAGCACCAGCGAACCCACTAGACTTAGCTAAAAGCAGATCCCTTTAATCCTGCTCCCATGGCTTGTCATTAGCAGCCAACATCAGCGAGATTAATATAAAAATAATTCTTTAATCTGCTAACTCCTTTCTAATCCCTAAGTCCCAGAGTCACTTCTGACAACCTCACTAGAGATCCCAAGAAGGTTTCTTACCATTTTTGCTTTCCTTCAAAATCAAAGAAGTTTGGTTTAGGAATATTGCACTTTCCAACTTTGACCTAAAAGAGGAAAGGGAAAAAATATCAAGAATTAATTTTTCTAAGGGACATCTAAGTACTTTTTCTTTTCAAATTTAGTATATTTAGTAATTACAGATTAGAGAATATTTGAATATATATAGGCTAACAAAATTAAACATGCTTTGCAAAGCAGACAAAAAATTCAAATACTCCAAATAGATAACACCAGAAGCTCTAGGTGTGGTGATGTGCACCTTTAACAGGGGCAGGCGGGTCTCTGTCCCTTCAAAGCTTTCTATGAGTTCAGGGCCCTCCTAGTCTACACAATGTACTCCAGGCCAGGCAGGACTACACAGTGAGACTGTCTGAATTAACCAATTAATTAAATGAAAACATCAAATAAGCAGCCTCAGCTTTCTATATAAAATAACTGCTAAGTAATACTGTATCATGGGAGGGGGGATGGGTGGCAACTAGCTGCATTTCTAAACTAGCAGACTAATTATAAAATAAAATTATAATCTTTACTGCCATTAAAACAGAATTTTATGCTGGTCGGTGGTGGTTCACACCTTTAATCCTAGCACTCAGGCGGCAGAGGCAGGCAGATCTCTGAGTTCGAGGCCAGCCTAGTCTACAAAGTGAGTTCCAGGACAGCCAGGGCTACACAGTGAAGCCCTGTCTCAAAAAAACATTAAATAAATAAGTAAAATCAATGTGGTGATATATTGTGTACTCTAATAAATTTGCCTGAGGATCAGAGAAGCAGAACAGCCAGGCACTGGTTCTTACTTCTACGAAATCCTCAGCTTAAAGAGAGTGAGTTCCTGTTTCCTCACGCCTTATATACCTTTCTCTACCCAGACATCACTTCCTGGGATTAAGGGTGTGTGCCACCACTGCCTGACCTCTATGTCTAATCTAGTGGCTGGCTCTGTCCTCTGATCCTCAGGCAAGTTTATTAGGGTACACAATATATCACCACACACACACACACAAAAAAAAAATACCTAAATAAATACCTAAAAAAAAAAGTACCACACTAAATAAATTTAGGTGTCAAAAGCTGGGCAGTGGGGCTCAGAGTCTCAACAATAATATGTTATCTATGTGGTCAATACTTCTGTTACTGTCTTGATCCAGGGTCTCATGTAGCTCAGGCTATCTTAACTCTTAAACCCCTACTTCTACCTCTCAAGGCTGGGGTTATAGGTGTACACCACTACATCTGGCTCCACAGTTTTAATGCTCAAATGACATTTGTAGCTAAATTATATTGTTTTCATTCTAACTATGCAAAAATGAAAGTCATACAGGAACAGAATTCAGCTCTTGATTGCCACCACCAGAAATAATCTCTATTATGAGCCTTTAACACACTCACTCTACACATCTCTTATGACATTTGCACAGTTGCTGCATTGCATTAGAATGTTCTGGGTCACGTAGTGTTCATTAGAACAAAGCTTCTAGAACATTGTTCGACACTCAAAACCCAAAGCACCTATCTGCTTCTGAGAGCTCTTCCCACATCTCCCTCTTATTTTCCTAAGACCAGACTGCAGCATTCCCCTAAGCTCAGTGGTCTACCCACTGTGGCCTTGCAGATTTTTAGTTCTGAGTTTTGTTCCTACTATTCCATCACCTGAAAGGTCTTCTTTCCGCTCAGCTTTTCAAACTGCCCCACATAATTCCAGTCTTGCTCCAAGTTCTAAGAGACCTTTCAGCTTACAACCAATTTCATCTATCTATGAGTTCATAAATATTATCAACTCGTGGGGCTGGAGAGATGGCTCAGCAGCTGGGAGAGCTAGCTGCTCTTCTGAAGGACCTGAGTTCAGTTCCCAGCACCTGTATCAGGCAGCTCACTCTGAATACCACCAGCTCCGGAAAATCTGATGCTCTTTTCTGTCCTCTAAGGGCACCCACACACATAAATAAAAATTAATCTTAAGAAGCTATCACCCCAATCACTTCCTTAGCAATTGATCACATAGTCCTCTGGCTATTACTAAGAAGCACACTTCTACAGGAGGAGCCCTGCTATAATTCAGTTGAGAAGAAGTGTTTCTTGAATAATCTCCAATCCTGTAAGGCAGGCCATTGCAAACCCATCCTATCCCTGAGGATACAGAGACTCAAGAGAGTGGTCTCAACTCACACATTGGCAAACCCTGATTAGCTGTCAGGATTTAAGCCAGGCCTGTTTGTATCATCTATGTTACATGTTACAGAGAATCTGAGCTTTAGTTTTACAAAGGGGACAGACTATACAAACACAAGGCCATGCAACTTCTGCCTAGCTCCTAGGACTAGATGTATATGAAAGTCATAATAAAATATTTTGCTTAAAAACAAAGGGGTGAAGGTGCTGGAGAGGTAGCTCAGTGGTTAAGAGTACCTGCCTCTCTTGCAAAAGATCTGGGTTCAGTCCCCAGCACCCACAGGGCAGCTTTCACCTGTCTGTAACTCCAGTCCCAGCAGATCTGATGACCTCTTCCAGCCTTGGCAGGCACCGGGCATGCCCACTCATACAGAAATGTTTAAAGAGGTGAGGGGGGAGGGGGGCAACCAGCAGGATGGTTCAGTGTGTAAAAGCACTTGCCAGGAAGGCTCCACAACCTGAATTCAATCTCTGGAACCCATGGTGGAGGGAAAAAACTGACCTGAAAATCGTCCTCTGACCTCCTTACACATTGTGGCTTGCAAATGCTCACACACTCACACACACACACACAATCAAAATTAAACAGTCAAAAACACAAGGGAGATTCATCCTCCTCTTGCTTTGCCTGAGTTAGAACTTGCATACTGTGTTTGTGAGCTTCTCTGGCCATGAAAGCGGAACTTGAAACAGGAGTTCTCAAACTTTGTGGTCATGTGATTCCTGTGACTTCTTATAATTCTTAGAATTAAAGTCTCCAAAGAACTTTAGTATGTGTGGCTTTTATCTGTCATATATATATAGAGAGAGAGACTAGAAATTAGATCTTAGCTAGGTGGTGGTGGTATACATACACACCTTTAATCCCAGCACTCAGGAGGCAGAGGCAGGTGGATCTCTGAGTTTGAGGCCAGTTTGGCCTACAAAGTGAGTTCCATGACAGCCAGGGCTACACAGAGAAATCCTGTCTCGAAAAACCCATCTTGAAATTTAAAAAAAAAAAAAAAAAAAAAAAAGATAAGAAATTAGATCTCAGACTGTGGGTGTATGTGGGAGGTAATTGCTTTAACCACTAAGCAATTACCTCCCATATATACCCAGGAAGTGTAAGGACAGAGTTCAGATGCCCAGAACCAAATCAAATGCCAAGTAGGCATAGCGACTCATTTCTAATTCCAGGAGACAGGGATCTCTGAGGCAAATGCTCTTAACTGCTGAGCTAGCTCTCCAGCACCCTTACCTCTGTTTTGTTTTTTCCCCCCAAACAGAATTCTCTATGTAGCCATGGCTGTCCTGGAACTTACTATATAGACCAGGTTGGCCTTGAACCTGGAGATCCACCTGCCTCTGCCTCCCAAGTGCTGGGATTAAAAGCATGAGCCTCCACGGTCTGGCCCCACCCCTTTGTTTTTTAAGCAAGATAGTTTATTATAATTTTCATATACATCCAATCCTAGGAGTAGGCAGAAGCTGCCTGGCCTTGTGAACTATAGCTGGCATAGTCTGTCCCCTTTTGTATCTGTAGTAGAGTCCAGAAGTTGATTGATATGATTTGGAGATGCCAGACCTACTGACCACCCAGACTAGCTACGTCAGCAACTGAGTTCAATGAGATATCCTGCCTCAATGAATATGGTAGAGAGCAACAGAGGAAGATATCAACTCATCATCAACCTCCAGCCTCTACACACACACACACACACACACACACACACACACACACACACACACGCCCCTACACGTGTGAATACACAGGCACAAGAAAAAAATAATAAATCTTTAAAATATTTATTAGTTTATTAGAAAATAAATCTAGTACATGGTAATATAAATTTTTATGAAAAAATACTACATTCTACACTAAAAAAAAGAAAACGAAACAGAAAAATGGCTCTGCCATTTTTAAAAATCCCTTTACTGTCAGGCATACTTCTGCATCCAATTTCTCACTATATGTTGGTTTGGATGGAGCCCATGAAGCAGTTTCTGTTCCACACAGATATACTGTTAGAAATTAGTATTTTTATAGCACTCCCACAAACTGTCAACTATATTTAGCGTTTCTAAAAATCGCAATAGTCATAGTGTATTGTATGTCTTATATATAGTAATATTCTCCTAAATCTCAAATTTATTGTTAACATTACCCTATCACATGTCCCTGTGGCAACAAATGACAAATTTTATTTTATCATCCTCGTTTTGTAAAGGTTCAGATGGAAGGTCACTAATGAGAGAACAGAAATATTGTCAGCGTCCAGCTAAATAAATACCATTCATAGAACAGCAGAGAGATCTTCTATGTCCGGAATGATGCTATTCTCCAGCGTCAAAAAATAAACAAACCAAAACACACACACACACACACACACACACACACACACACACACACACAACTTCATTACAATCAACCATTAGCCCCGCACACCTCTGTTAAGTTGTTGGAGGAAGACGCCCGTGCCCTCTCTCATCCACCCATCTTTTACCTGCTTGTACCTGGCATACAGGTACAAGAGCTGCTCCCTGCTGGCCAACTGAACCAGGCCTTGGACGTGTGCGGCAGCCTTCTCAAACTGCTCGGCCAGGCTCCGGGACGCCTCGGACTCCGGGGTCTGGGGGGATTCCACATCACCGGAGTCGTCCCCGGAGCTCAGCTCCCCACCACTGTCGCCCGTTGTGGCCCCCGCGGGTAGGAGCGGCGTGGCCATGTCCACTCGCTTGATCGGGTCTGTCCTCACTGGTGTGACGCCGACTCCCGGGCCTGGACCACCCGTGTGGGTGCGGAGCCCGGGCAGGACCGGGACACAGCTAGCTGTCAGGCTTTCTCAGGCGACGGCCACTCCTCCTTCCCCGGGGGGCGTCGGGCCGCCTCCGCGAAGCCCGGCTGCTCTCCCCCGGTTTCCGTCGGTCGGACGGAGCGCCTGGCCTCGCCGGGGTCACTCCAACGGCGCGGGAGTCTGGAGGCCGCTCGGGTGGAAGGTGGAGGGAAGGCGGCGGCGCGCGGCGGGCCACGGCGACCGCAGCTAGGTGGTGAAGCGCAGGGCGCGAGCTCGGAGGGACGCGCTCCGGAGCACGCGCCCGTGGCTACGCGGCCCCGCCTGCTCCGGGAGCCCGTGCCCTCCTCCCCCCACCCCCCCGGAAGGGAATCGTGGGTTATGGCGGGCGCGGTGAAGGTTGGAGAAACTGGCCTCGGTTACGGGGGAGTTCGCTAGCCGTGGTTGGGGGATAATTCGGAGTCCCAAACTCCGGAACTCATCCGGATAGGCCCCCGGGGAAGGGGAAGGAGGCGGTCCATGAGGTAGTGTAGCTGCAGAAGCGGAGTAGCGGGAAACAGGGAGCTGAGGACAAAAGTTCCGCCTTCTCCTAAACACCCAAATCAGCGCGACCCAGGCTTGCCAAGACCCTCTGTTGTCCCTCGAGATCTTGGCTCTGTTTTGAAGAACAGGTGAACGACTGATGGAGCCTTCACTGCCCCACCGTGTGTCTAAAAGGTCAAATGACTCTCCTCAATGTTTTGTTTTCCATACCTGCTGACCGATCTTTCCCCAGGGCTCTGAGAGAAGGCTTCACCAGACCCCAGTCCCATCTTCCCTTAGCATCATCTCCTCTCATGCTTGGCTGATGCGCTTCTCATACATTTTAAAGTGAAACTATTCTGGAGTACTGCCTCTGCCAAGGAAGAGAGGGACTCCTCTAGGTGGGTGATAGCTTTTTCGAGAATGGCTATGTCAGCATCTGTAGTCACTCCTAAGGTTCTATAGTCCTGGATCCTGCAGAACAGGAACTGATGGAGAACAAGAACCTATAGCCCCGGCCAGGCCAGGGCCTAGGAGGAAGGCTACTAAGATAGACGTGAAAACCTCCCAATTGGCTTGTTCTGGCGGTCAAATCTCTTCTTCGGGGTAATAGGTGATCCTGGGGACTAATTGCACCAAGGACACAGAAATCCTGAGAGTTATTACCCTGTCCCTGTTGGACTCATATGCAGAGAGAGGCATAATTTGGTAGGGGCCAGACTATGCAGAGACCATTCCCTGTCACAGACTGCAAGATGAGCCTCTGTTTGCCTGATTGTTGCCATCTACATGACTGGGTGGCCCAGGAGTCAGTATAATCTCCCATTATTGCAATCTCTTTGTAATAGGGGGTTTTTGTATCCAGGTGAAGCCAGCAGGTTTTAGCTTTTAAAAGATTTAAAGGTCCGGAATGGGGGGGGAGGTCTGTGGGGGCAGCCTTTCTGGTGGGGGTGATTCTATCTGTCAACGGCCAGGGTCTGGTTGTCCTAGGTCCCAGGGTAAGGTCCTGTCAGTGCCTAATGGGGCCCATCACCTTACTAGGACCCAGGGACTTTCATGGTGGTAGGGGCTAGATGTCTAGTTGTAGGGTAAACAATGCCCTTAAATCCTCACACACTGTTCTTTCTCTCTTTGTCATACATCCTTAGGCCCCAGGTTTTCCCTGATGTCCAACTCAAGGCCTTTTTACCAGCCTCAGTGACTTGGATCAGTGCTGGGCTACATGCCCATCAGGTTGGCTGGGTGGTTCACTTGCCCTTTTTACTTTGATAAGCCCCCACACACACTCTTAGGGGCCTTCCACCAGGTATAATCTATGAAGAAGCAACTGCTGGGGGATGTCTTTCTGGCTGTGAATATATGTTGTTCCCATTGGTTAATAAATAATCTGATTTGGCCTATGGCAAGGCATCTTAGAGCAGGCGGGAAATCCAAGAGAGACAGGAAAGAGAAACATGGAGTCTGGGGAGAAGCCGGGAGCCCCCACCAGGAGAAGCAAGATGTAAAAGTACTGGTAAGCCACAAAGCCATGTGGCAATGCATAGGTTAATAGAAATGGGTTAATTTAAGATCTAAGAGCTAGTTAGCAAGAAGCCTGACCCATAGGCCATACAGTTTGTGAATAATATAAGCCTCTATGTGTGTGCTTGGGACCAAGCCCTATGGGAGGGAAAGATTCGTCCTACCACAGGGCCAGGCAGGGCCAGAGAAACCTTCTGGCTACACGCAACTCCATGAGGCACAGAAGTATGTCCTCCCATGCCCTCCCACTCCGTGTTTCCCTCCCCCAGGTCCCCCACCACCACCACAGGCCCTCTTTTGAGTCTTAGATCATGTCCAGGGCAAACATAGAAATGGTGGAAATGTTGTCACAGCTGTGAATCAGAATAAGTTGCTAAGAGGGCCCCCAAGTCAAAGTATAGATCAGGAAACCAAGTCCCTAAGGAGGCAGAGTGGGAGATTTGATTCAAGACCTCCTCATCTGTGCCAATGACCTTCCAGGTAAGGTTAAAGGGCTGGTGGGGGGTTGGGAACCCTGCAGGGGGCTGGTTGGAAAACCCCAGCAGACATAACCCAAGGAAACTGAGGAAGCATAGGAGCCAGCCCATCACTTAGCTGGTTCAATGACTTTCTGGATTCTTAATCTGAGAGGGTCCTGTGGATGTGTAACGGTCCTCCACGGTCCAGGGTGGGCCTCCAGGGAGTAGTCCTCAGGGTTGACTTTCACGTGGGAGTGGCGTATCCAGGCAGGGACCCTGTCTGCTTTGACAGCCATGGGCATTGTCAGGATGACAGTGTAGGGTCCCTGCCAGCCAGGCTCCCAGGTCTCCTTCAGGTGTCTTTTGATGATCACCAAGTTCCCCCAGCTGGAACCCGTGAGGAGCAGGCAGAGGTGCCTTCTTGTAGATTGCACATGTTTGGAGGCTGTTGTGGCATGGGTGTCTGGGTTCACACAGGTCCACTGAATGAAGACTCAGAGGTACCATAAGAATGCATTAGTCTTTCAGGGCTGCAGAGGAATCCACCCTCTAAGGACTGAAGGCCTTTCCTTCACCCAGAGCATTTTTATTTTCTCCATATTTATACTTTAGCCAGTTGATTTCCATATGCTCAAAACACCTCGAAAATGCAATGCCATGTGCAAATTTCTGGATTCATCAGGTACCACAGTTTTCCAAGTTTCCCTAACTAAGTTTTGCCTAGGCCTTTGTATCCTTGGGAAATTCTCAGACAAGGTTCACAGGGTGTCAAGAGTAACACAAGGGTGTCAAGAGTGTCACAAGGGTAACAAGAGAAACAAAGGGTGTCTGCTAACAAAAGATGGATTAGGGCTAGGTGCTGCTCTCTGGAACCAGGCCAGGTGCAGCTCAATGCTGTCATGGGGCCAAAGCTGCTTCTGCACCTGGAACAAAACTTGTAGAGAGGAAAGAAATCTTTGGTCATCAAATTCAGCTAGCAATTCTGCCTTAAGATTGGGTAATAAGGGTGGGGGTCTGGAATGGGGTTAAGTTCAGGGTGTAAGGAGAATTGCAAATCCAAAAAAAGAGCGAAGGGAAGGAAAGATACCCATTTACTGCCGGTCTCAAGGGTTAATTTAGTTAAGGTCTCCTTTAGGGTCTGATTTATTCTTTCTACTTTACCTGAGCTCTGGAGGCAATAGATACGATGAAGCTTCCAATTTGTCGACATGACCTTAATATCTTTTGGGTTACCCGAGAGATAAAGGCAGGTCCATTGTCAGGAAGTCCATACCTGGGATGATATCTTCCAGAAATTTCTTGGCCACAACAGTGGCTGTCTCATTCTTGGTAGAGTAAGCTTCAATCCATCCTGAAAAGGTGTCTATAAAGACCAATATGTACCTGTAGCCACAGAGCCTCAGTAAAGTCAGTTTCCCAATTGGCTCCAGGCCACGTTCCTCTTTGTCTGCTCCTCACTGACACGCCTGTGCCTGATTTGGCATTCACCAGGTGACATGTTGGGCAGGAGGCTATGGCTTCCTCCGTTTGGGGTCTGAAGTCAAACACCTTGAGGTGTGTTCTTCTAAGCAGATCTTCTATTGTCCTCTCCCCCAAGTGGGTACTTTGATGCATCTGCCAGACTAACCCTAACCCTAACCGGCCCATCAGGCGTCCTATACCATCCGTCCTTTCTATAGGCATTGGTGCAAGTTTGAATCCTCCAAAGTTCCTTCTCGGTGTGGGCAGGGGTTTGGGGCAAGGTTGGGGCTGTTAGTTTAGGCAGGTGGACTGTCAGGGCAGCTGCCACCTGGAGAGCTGCTTCTCCTCAGCTGCAGCTGCCCTGTGTTTCCTTCAGAAACCGGGTTCTCTCCTTTGGGATGTCCTGGGCAGTGCATGACAGCCACTTTTCAGAGCTACCAATGGCTTTCAGGAGAGTTGGTATCTCCTGCTTGTTCTTGATAGTCCTTCCTTCTGTTACAGGAGGTCCCTTTCCTTGTAGATGGCACCATGGACGTGCACAGTGGCATAGGTATATCGACTATATGTATACTGAGTCTCTTCCCTCGCCCCATCTCTAAGGCCTTGGTTAGGCCTATTAATTCAGCCTAGTTGGGCCGAGGTACCTGGGGACAGGGCTTCTGTCCAGATGATGGCTTCTTCTGTGGTCACTGCCACCCACTGTACCTGGTGCCATCCTTGATGAAGCAACTGCCATTCATGTACCAGGTGACATTGGCCTCCTTTAACGGTGAGTCATCAAGGTCCAGCCTGGTTCCCTGAAGATGGCTCAAGATTTCCTGGCAGTCATGCAGAGGGCCATCCAGGTCCGGGTCTGGGAGCAGGGTGGCTGGGTTGTGAGTAATACTGGAAGTAACTTAGATTCGAGGGGGATTTAAGAGCAAAACCTGGTGGTGAGCCAGCCTGGCATTGGTCAGCCGTCTATCAGGTGGACATTTGAGGGCCCCTTCCATAGCATGTGGTGTGGTCCCTGACCAGCAAGACTGTGGATGCTATTATGCAGAGGCATGGAAGCCATCCCATTGCCACCAGATTTAGCTTTTTTGACAAATAGGTCACTCCTCTTCCAGGGTCCAAGAGTCTGGGTTATGACTCCTGTGGCTACCCCTTTCTTTTCATCCATGTATAGGTGAAACGGCTTTGTGATGTCTGGCAAGGCCAATGCCATGGCCTCTAGCAAGGCTGTTTTGATTTTTGTCAAAGTCCCCTTCCATTTGCTCAGTCCATTCTAGGGGAGTCCCTCCCCACTGGGTTGCTTTATATAATGGTCTAGCCAGTTCAGCAAACCCAGGTATCCAAAGCCTACAGAATCCAGATGACCCCAAGGACATGCTCACCTCCTGATGGTTGATGGCCAGGGGACTCTCAGAATGGTCTCTTTTCTTGCCTTTGACAACCATCTTCCACCTCTCCTTGAGTATGTGTCCCAGGTAGGTTACCTCAGTCTGGCAGAGTTGAGCTTTTCTCGAAGACACAGTACCCCAGAGTCCCCAGAGTTTTAAACAATCCCTCAGGAGCAGTCTCACAGGCCTCTAGAGAGTCTGGGGCAATCAGCAAGTCATCCACGTAATGTAACAGTCTGACATTCGGATGGACCTGTCTGTACTCACCTAAATCCTCGTAGAGGACTGCATTGAAAATCATGGGGGAATTCTAACTCCTTGGGGAAAGCTTGTCCAGGTCAGTTGTCCTTTGAATCCATTGTCTGGATCCAACCATTCGAAGGCAAACAGGTGCTGACTGGCTGGCACCACGGGCAAGCTAAAGAAGGCATCCTTGAGGTCTAGCACTGTATAGATGACCTGTTCAGGTGGCAGGGTGCTAAGGGTATATGGGTTGGGGACAGTGGGATAAATGTCCTCTGCACAGTTGTTTACTTCTCTGAGATCCTGGACAGGCCTATTATCAGTGGAGTTGGGCCTTTTGACTGGCAGCAGGGGTGTATTCCAGGCAGACTGGCAGGGGACAAGGATGCCTAGGTCCCTCAGGCATCTGATGTGGGAGGTAATCCCCTGCTTAGTGTCCCTGGGCATTGGTTACTGTCTGATGCAGGCTGGCATAACATTGGCCTTCAGTTGTGTTACCACAGGGGGCCAGTATTTGGCCAGACTTAGGGAATTTCCTGGATCCATTGTTGTAGCAAGATCCCTACCATTCACAATGAGGGGGGATTACCACTCACAGTGGAAGTACTGTTGAATCAGCCTCCGCCAGGGGCTCCTCCATCCATGAATGGGTGTGCATGTGAGGAGGGCTCCTGACCCCTCCTGGGGATCCCTTGGCCTCCCCCTCACACATCTCAGGTTGATATGGGGGTGGTGTTGAGAAAATTTCCTCCTCCAGATGTCCTGAGGTGGATAAGACAGGGTAAAGTAGGCCGAGGGTTGGGATTCCCCATCTTGTTTCAGTTTCTTTTCTGTCACTACTGCAAATATCACCCGGGGTGGAGCCAGAAAAGGGTTTAGCTATTTAGGAGGCTTCTCTAACAACATTTGCCAGGTAGTGTGGTGGTATTGTGTTCCCTGAAATATTGTACACGCTAATAAACTTATCTGGGGTCAGAGAACAGGACTGCCACAATATTAAACATAGAGGTTAGGCAGTGGTAGCACACACCTTTAATCCCAGCACTCGGGAGGCAGAGCCAGGCGGATCTCTGTGAGTTCAAGGTCACATTGGAAATAGCCAGGCATGGTGACTCACACCTTTAATCCCAGAAAGTGAGCCTTTAATCCCAGGGAGTGTTGGCAGAAACCAGAAAAGGTATATAAGGTGTGAAGACCAGAAACTAGAAACATTTGGCTGGTTAAGCTTTTAGGCTTTGGAGCAGCAGTTTAGCTGAGATCCATTCTGGATGAGGACGCAGCAGCTTCCAGTCTGAGGAAACAGGATCAGCTGAGAAGTTGGCCAGGTGAGGTAGCTGTGGCTTGTTCTGCTTCTCTGATCTTACAGCATTCACCCCAATAACTGGCCTCAGGTTTGATTTTATTAATAAGAACTTTTAAGATTCCTGCTACAAGATAGCGATAAGGAACCCAATCCAGGCACCTCAATGACCTATAGATTATGTCCTTCACACAGTAGATAGTGGGGAGATTAAATGTCCCTTCCTCAGGCCATCCTACATTTGTTCAGCCATTTGTTCCTGCACAAGATAGGGAGCTTTTCTTTCCATGCAACAAGTCCCAAGTTGGTGGCCTGAGTCTGGAAGTCCTTATAATGGTTCAGCAAAAGGCTCAAAGGGGTTGAGGTTGTCTGCCCCATCTGTTCCAGGAGAGTAAAAGTGGTTACAAGACAAAAACACAGAAAGACAACACATCACACCAGACAATATACTGGTACAGCCCACAGAAAAAAAGGAACCAAGCAAGGACAACAGCCTCTCTCACTGCAAGTGAGCCCCATCTGGCAGACGGCCTCTATAAGTGAGCTCTTTCTGGCAAGAGCGACCTTCTCTGTCCCACCTCAACTTCCAATGGGACAAAGTCCCCTTCTGGTAGGTCTGAGACTTCCCGAGACCCACCTGGCACAGGTTCGTTAAAGTGTCCGCCTGGCTCACCCAAGCCTCCAAGATCTGCTTGAGCTCTTACAAGTCACATATAACAGAGATGAACAAAGGCAGAGAGCTCTCACTTACCGGCCAGGTTCCTTAAACACTCAATGTGTCAGGGATTTCAGGTTGGGGGGGGGGGGGGCACAACACGACACGGGATGACTATCCCAGACAAGCCCCCAGATATTAGGGTCTGTAGATCACCCCACAAAAGACCACCACTCACATATGTATGCAAAGTAAGAGCATTTATTTCTCAAGAGAATTCCTGCATGCAAGTGTCGGCCACACAACAAAATGGCAACGATCCCCCAGAGAAGTTCACAGGCTCCTTTTATAGACAGCCATGAGGGGATTAGGTCATCCTAAATATGATTGGCCAAGTGAGCAGCAGCCACACTAATATGTTTCTGATTGGCTGGGCTGTAAGTGCTGACTCATGCCTGGTATGCAATGTCTCCCTCACCTGCCTACTCAAAAACAGAAACAGAAACTGAAACAAACTGAAACTCAGGCCTAGTAGAGGCTTGGGCCAGAGAAGTCCACCATGGTGTTACTGTGGCCTCTCAAGTGTGTGTGTGTGTGTGTGTGTGTGTGTGTGTGTGTGAGTGTGTGTGTGTGTGTGTGTGTTGTAGTAGTAGTAGTAGCAGCAGCAGTAGCAGCAGCAGAAGCTTCCACCAACCCAAAACTTGAATTCATCAGATATTTTCTTAGGCCTATAGAAAACTTCCCCATATCATTTTTACTGCTTTTCTGGTGCACCCACCAATGTATTTTAAGCTTGTTTCGATTTATGACTTTCTTTGTTCTGTAAAACTATGAAACTGCTTCTACATTGGAACATGGAATTTGGGGTAACCTAAATTTGTGTTCCCCAGGCCATAGTCACTCAAAGTAATTCAAGAATAAACTATTCCCTTTAAGATGAATGTGGTGTTCTGAATAAGAATGGACCCCATGGGATCATACATTAAAGCTTATCCATCAGGGAGTAGCACTACTTGAGAAGGACTAGGAGGTGTGACCCTGTTGGAGTAGACATGGCCTTGTTGGAGGAAGTGTGTCACTGGGGGAGGGTTTTGAGGTTTCAAAACCTAAGCCCAGGCCCAGTGGTTTTCTCTTCCTTCTGCCTGTGGATTCATATTCACAGCTATGTGTAGAACTCACAGCTACTTCTTGGCACCATGTCTGTCTACATGCTGCCATGCTCCCTGCCATGATGATAATGGACTAAACCTCTGAAATGGTAAGCCAGCCCCCGTTAAATGCTTTCCTTGATAAGAGTTGCTGTTGCCATGGTGTCTCTTCAGCAATAAAACACTGGCTGAGACAATGAGGGATATGGTTTTTGCATCAACAGTGACTAGTATGTTCTAAATGTTGAAAATACACACATTAACATGTATTCATTTATCACTAAAAACTCTAATAAGCATAAGGCTTGTTACAAAGAATGGGTTTAAGGTTTATTTATTAATTATGTATACAGTGTTCTGCCTGTATGTATGCCTGCAGGCCAGAAGAAGGCACCAGATCTTACTATAGATAGTGGTGAGCCACCATGTGGTTACTGGAAATTGAATTCAGGACCTCTGGAAGAGCAGCCAGTGCTCTTAACCTCTGAGCTATCTCTCCAGCCCCTAAAGAATGGTTATTGATTGCCCATTTAGGAATAATCTTTAAAAGAAGTTTGGACAAGTTGAGCAAACAATGAGAAACAGAAGATAAAAGGCTTGGATCTGAATTCAACAAACATTTTTTGAGAATGGAGACTCAATGGTTCCACTCTTAGTCCCTCCTCAAAAGGAATAACAGGGACAAATGCATATATTTAAAATGTAATAACTGGAAGAAATACATCAATGGAGTAATGCTGGAATCCAGCTAGGGCGGGGTTCAGGTTCCAAAGAGGAGGTGTCGAGTTGGCGACAGGGAAGGAAGAGACTGACATAATCTGAGGGTGAATTGGGATGGCTACCACTTTATTGAAAAGAGGCTACACCTTTTATTCTTATAATTGTACAATAGTTTATCTGCAGGCAAGGTTGAAAGCAGACTCAATGATTCAGGGATGAAAGTGGCCATCAGCTTTACCATAGCGTTTTTCCTAAAACAAAAGCCATAGGTTCAATAAGTGTCTAAATGCCTATGGTTCTCCAAGGTTCAGTAACTCCACTGGGAGCCCTCTCACATCAGTGGAAGGGTCACACTTTCTCCTGCTAGAGATAAGGAGAATGGCTCCTTTTACCAAGCAGGAACTTTCCTCAAGACCCTGAGGGAATGGAGGCCCTTATCCAAATGTCTGACTTTGGAAAAGGACCTCCTCTGGGGACCAGACACTCCACCACAATTTAAGAGATTCTTCAAGGGAAATGATATAGCAAAAGCACTGAGCTGTTTCCTAATTGTGTTCCTTCGTGTCTTAGTCTTACTATACGGACCTGTTCTGAGACGCTCCCCAAAGGGAAGGTCCTGATTGATGTCTTACTCTTTCCCCATTATACCATATCATTCTGATTTATCTATATTTTTTGACTGAACTCTTGCCATAGATGGCCTCAGGCCCTGGATCTGGACTGTATGCTTTTCATCGGGTGTGTCCAGTAAGTAAATCTCTAACTTTTCTGTTCTTGGTGTAATCAGGAGGGCACAATAGGGATTCCTGTGAGCAGAGTCATCACACCACAGTGGTGTAGTTTTGGTGCCTGTCCTGGATCTCATTCTGTAGACTACGCTGGCCTCGAACTCACAGAAATCCACCTGGCTCTGCCTCCTGAGTGCTTGAATTAAAGGTGTGTGCCACCGCTGCCCAGCTCCTTCTTTCTTTCTTTCTTTCTTTCTTTCTTTCTTTCTTTCTTTCTTTCTTTCTTTCCTTCCTTCCTTCCTTCCTCCCTCCCTCCCTCCCTCCCTCCCTCCCTCCCTCCCTTCCTTCCTTCCTTCCTTTTTTAATGCTGAAGATCAAACCCAGGCCTGTCTGCTACAAACCCCAGCTCTGTTTCTTGGGAGAGGTTTATGTTTGTATGAATCACAAAAAACCAAGAGGACAAAAGAAAATATAATTCTCCAGCTAAAACTTAACATATCACATTGAGTTCAAACGGACACTGTGAAATCAAAAACAACATTTGGAAGCACTAGCTTACAGGGGCCTCAGTGGACCAAAGAAGCAGGCAGAAGATGGTGATCCCTTCCATCCAGCTTGTGACTACTGTTAGAATACATGTGTGCGTACATGCAAACAACAAGGCATTTTTGCAAGTAAAATAAATGCTGATGTGATATACCTAAGAATGGTAAGTTGTAAAAAATGAAAATAAACCTTTAAACTGGCCTTTTCTGTAAGTGACTCTAAGGAGTGCTGTTAACCTTGCCCCGAGATCTGAAAGTACATTTTCATTTTCCAGTGGTTTTGCATTCACTATAAGCCATAGTTCTTTCTTATCATTTTGACAGAAGTCCAAAGAGAAACAGATAGGAATGTTGTAAAATATTTCCGACATCACATCCTGAACTGATCTAAAGATATGAACAAGTCGATCTGTTTTAATGGCACCGACTCAGGACAGCAATCAGAATATTTTCATTGTCATAAAAGTACTAGCGGTGGGCTGAGCTTATTGGTAGAGTGCTTGGCTGGCAAGTGCAAAGCCCTGGGTTTGATCCCCAGCATTGCATTAATCAGGTGATGGCACATACCTTTAATGTCAGCACTTGGGATATGGATGGAGAAGGATCAGACTTTCAAGGTCATCCTCAGCTGTGCATCAAGTTTGAGGCCGGCCTGGACTACATGGAGACCTTGGTCTAAAAAAAAAATGTAATTGGGACCAGGAGTGGTGGTGCACGCCTTTAGACCCAGCACTCGGGAGGCAGAGGCTGGCAGATCTCTGTTAGTTCAAGGCCAGCCTGGTCTACATTGTGAGCTCCAGGACACCCAGAACTACATAAAGAGACCCTGTCTTAAAAAGAGAAAAACAAGAAAAGGAAAAAATGTAATTTAGTATAATTCAGGTTTTGTGAAATATTGGTATTTTTATATTATTATCAAAATATATATGGTTCATTAAAAAACACACATTTTTGCTATATTTCATACACTGCTAAACTCTTTGAAGATAGCAAGATGAATAAAATGATTCTTTCCTTCTCTCACTCCCACTGAGCCACAGGGGGCTCCTAATCCACGCAGCCAAAGAAACAAACCCAGCACACCTGGGGGTCCTGGCTCTGCCTCCTTTCTGGAACATTCTATCCCAGAATGATTTGCTCTTGTCTCCTCACTTTCTCTACCTGCCTCTAGTGTCCTGCTAATATGTTAAAGGGTCGGATTAAAGGCCCTGGTTTCCTGGATGATGTCCCAGGTAAATACTGCTAACCTGATTTAGTGATGTAAAAATATGACCCATCAGGTCTTTGCTCAAATATCCTGTTAGTCAAAACTTCCTCGACCATCTTATTTAAAAAAAAAAAAAAAAATGCAAGCCCCCCCCCCCCTTCTCCTTCTTCAGCACTGGTCAGCAGTCAAGGTACAACAAACATGTTTCATTCCGTTCTTACATCTGTTCTTCTTAAAGTCTATGAGGGAAAGGAATTTTTATTATTGTTGCTGTATCCCCCCCCCCCCCCCCCGCCAGCTGGTACAAAGTTAACTCTCTTATTAAATTAATAAGTGAGTAAATACAAAAAAGAGATGGGCATCATTCTTTAAGTGTTCACACATAGAAAATGAAAAAGGGCAATAAATCATTGCCAGTGGCACAGAGAAGGGCACACCAGGCCAAGACTCAGTGTGGGAATCACAATAGAGAAAAAACAGCAAGCGGATTTCTTGCTTTACTTAATAAGATTCAGACATCCATTCATTTTCCTCTCTTATGCAATATAAATTAACAGGTAAAGCAGAGGTCCACTTCTCCATGCAGGAAAAAAATCTCACCTACTAAAGGCTGCAATTTTTTTCCCAAATATGTAAGACAATAAAGATGTGGGTCTGTAGTTTATTCTTATATCACAAACCACATTAGTGTTGACATAGTCTGGGAAATGGTGACTTTAATCCAACACATTAAGCCCATTAGCAGGACGGTGGGCAGATAAGCAGGTAGAGACCATAAGATGGTACTATCTAATTTGCATAAGTTCATAAGAACACCTTCAAATCGTCAGCAGAATGTTGTTATGTTCTCAAAACTGATCACAACAGGGATCCTGTAGCCTTGAGCTTGGAGTCTGTGGAATCTGTAAAATAAAACTTGTGATTATAAAAAAAAAAAATCACATTTTCTAAATCTCAAGAATGGTTGAATTTCCTGCTAAAAATTAAGAATAGGGGCTGAAGAAATGGCTTGAAGATTAAAAACACTGACTGGTCTTCCAGAGGATAGGGACTCCCGTCACCCATGGGATAGCTCACAACTGTCTGTTACTCCAGTCTTAGGGGATCTGACGCCCTCTTCTGGCCTCTGTTGGCACCAGACAAGCATGTGGTGCACAAATATACATGCAGGAAAACCACACATACACATAAAATGAAATCAATAAATCTAAAAGAAACACTCAAATGGGATGGTAAATTTAGATCGTAAACCTTGTGGTGCACCCCGAAGTCACATATGATAGGGAGTGAGAGATACAAGGCTGCCCTATAGAAGACCTGGTGGACAGCCCATTGGGTTCCAGGAGAGGTCTCACAAATATCAAACGACTCATCTTCAGCCTTGCATTTAAGTGAATGACCATGTGGATTCGCTAAGATCTTCTATGTAGTCTGAGGCTTTTGCATCAGCTAATACACACAATGCTCAGAATTCGTTAAAAGGGACAGGAGATGTTATTTGATTGGAAGAAGAGAAGCATTTACAGGTATATTGGGGGGAAAAGCTCTTAGGCTAGGTGTGGGAAGCAAAGGCAGAAGGATGGGGATTTTGAAACTAGCCTGGACTACATGTAGAGAGACCCTGTCTCAAGATAAGCAAGAGGCCAGGCACTGGTGCACACCTGTAATCCCAGCACCCAGGAGGCAGAGGCAGGTGGATCTCTGAGTTCGAGGCCAGCCTGGTCTACAGAGTGAATTCCAGGAGAGCCAGAGCTTCACAGAGAAACCTGGTCTCAAAAACAAAAACAAAACAGAAAAATGCATAAATAAGCAAAATAAAGCTCTTTCAAGAAAACATCATTAAACTTGAAACTAAAAAAACTGAATTTTTCTTATCTATTTCCATAATTATTTCAAGGTTTAAGTTACCGGTTTAAGAGCAAAGATGCAAGAAAACAGACATATACTGGCATAAAATACAACATCTTTGATAGAAAATGAGTCCTCTGAGTTCATTGTCCTCTGGGTCGTTGGTGATTCCAGATACTGCTGGACATGGTGGCACATGTTTATAATCTTAAAACTTTGGAGGTTGAGGCAGTGGAATTGTAAGTTACTGATCATATAATGAGAGCATGTTTCCAAAAAAAAAAAAAAAAAGTAAAGCGAAAACAGTAGCAAAATACTCTACATAGGCATTATCTTGGTGGGCACAGGTGAGGGCAAGTGTAGTATACATATTGGCCAGAAGATGGCAGCATAGAGCTATATTTGTTTCCTGCCACTGGGAAGGGACACCTGGATTTAGCTTGTTTAGAAAGACTGTCCTTCAACTTTACACAGCACAGTAAATGCACCAATTATGTATGTGATTCTACGAGCTAAATTAGCCACATGCTAATTTTGTTAATTTTTATATGTAAACATGCAGGAACTGTGTATAAAGAACACAGGCTGCGGCTAGCTGAAAAAATGTTCCCGAAAGCCAGCTCTTACTCTGAGTTGTACAGGAACTAGTAGTAGATGTCATACAGTGTGGACTGAGATAAACTCAGACCAGAATCTACATTAGTTGCTTTAGACATTCTTTTTGTTGTTACTATTATTGTTTTGGTTTGATTTTTTTGAGACAGGGTCTCTATGTAGCCCTAGAAATTTTTATGTAAACCAGGGTGGCTTCGAACTCAGAGATTCCCCCTTCCTCTACTCTGGAGAGGACACTCTTTCCTCTGTGAGTTAGCAATTCTACCATTTCCAAGTACCTGCATGTCACTTTCTTCTTCCATTTTGGGGAATGTTACATTTATAACAGATATTCTAAAGTACACACACACACACACACACACACACACACACAATGTTTAGTGTGCTTATTAGTACATAAGACAGACAGTAGAATATATTAAAATTTGAAAGGTAAATTTTAAATTAAAATTTGTGAGGTAAAAAAATTTTTTTAAAAAAGTTTTCACTGGCTATCATTTCTTGGGCTGGAAAGATGGCTCAGCCGTTAAGAGCACCAGCAACTCTTCCAAAAGTCTCCGTTCAGTTCCCAGCACCCACATGGCAGCTCACAACTGTCTGTAACTCCAGTTTCTGGGGATCTGAAGCCCTATTCTGGCCTACAAGGGCACCTGGTGTACACATGGTGCACAGAGATACATGCAAGCAAAACACTTACATACATACAAATGAGAAGATATCCTTTCGATGTTCCATTAATGACCACTGCTGAGCAAACTTTTGGAGGATTCCATAGTTTTGATTACTTTTGTGGCATTTCTTCTTGAAAGAATTGGTAAGATGTCAGTAATAAAAAGCCCAGAATAGTTTTTATTGTCAAGGAAATCTAGTCAGGCAAACGCAATCAGGTGTAATCCTTTCATTTATACTAACCTTAAAACAGGAAATAAACAGTGAAATGGGCTTGAATGAATCATTTTTCCCAAAACTGTCATTAAGTTGAAAATTAAATCACCCACTTGTTTTTTTTCTGGTTGGAGTCTGATTGGCTGTAAGATTTTTAACTTACAAGTTGGGTGTGATGGCTCATACCTTTAATCCTAGCACTCAGGAGATAGAAGCAAGTAGATCCCTGAGTTCAAGGTCAGCCTGGTCTAGAGAGTAAGTTTTAGGACAGCCAGAACTCCTCAGCCACGAATGATACAGTACGTACATTTTAAAAGTAAAGCAATCTATTATAAAGCCCCAAATTTTTTTAAAAAATTAGTGTTTTGAAGTGATTCAAAGAACCATACTTTCATATGAAATATTCAAAAAACGGTAAAGAGGTTATATCTGATATTTTATCCAAAACATGCAGTTGTTCCTTTCTGTCCTTTCAAACAGCAATCTACTTTCATAGAATATATCCATCTTCTGAGGATCATACTTTTACAAAAGTGCATATTATTCATCATAAATTTGAACTATTCTGTAGACAATCAGTGGCCACACTTTTTTTGCTTTTAAATAGTGAGGCCTGTTTCATTTTGTGTTTCAGTGCGAGATGAATACTTTATATAGAAACATGACAGAGGATAAAGGGCGAGGTGGGATGGGGTGGGGTGGGGCAGGGTGGAGGGTGGAGTGGGGTGGGGTGGGGTGGGAGGGAGATTCTTGGGTTATTCACAGACCTACATAGTGATCAGAGGGTGTGCTGTTAGGTTTTTGTTAACTTGATACAAACTGGAGGCCTCTGGAAGAGGGATCCTTGATGGAGAAATTACCCCCATCAGATTGACCTATAAGCAAAGTCTGTGGGATCCTATCTTGATTAATGATTGATATGGAAGGGTCAAACCCACTCTGGGCGGTGCCCCCCATGGCAGGGGATCTTAAGAAAGCAGGCTGAGCAAACCATGGAGACCAAACCAGTCAGCATCATTTCCCCCTTGGCCTCTGCTTAGTTCCTTCCCTGAGCTGACTCTACATTGTAAGCTGAAATAACCCGTCTCCCTGTGGTGGTTTGAAAGAAAATGGCCTCCAAAGGGAGTGGCACTATTAGGAGGTATGGCCTTGTGAAGTGGGTGTGGTATCATTGGAGGAAGTGTGTCACTGTGGAGGTGGGCTTTGAGGGCTCATATATGCTCTAGATACCACTAAGTGTCTCAGACCACTTCCTATTGCCTGCCAGATGTAGGACTCTCAGCTACTTCTCCAGCATCATGTCTGCCTGCATGCCACCACGTCCCACTATGATGATAATGGACTGAACTCTGAACTGTAAGCCACCCCAATTAAGTGTTTTCCTTCATAAGAGTTGCCATGGTCGTAGTGTCTGTTCACAGCAATAGGAACCCTAAGGCACTTCCAGTTACTTTTGGTCATGGTGTTCATCTCAACAATACAGAGGACAAGGCTGATACATGAAGGAAGGTTATGGCCCACAGGCCGAGCACCACTGATCTGATACAATTAAACATTAACGTAAATGTATTCTAGGAGCTTCCTACTGAAACCTTCACAATTCATCTGGCACCTTATCTTGGCCTCCTGCTAGGTCTACCCTGGCAGGGACACACCTGAGCAAATCCCTCGTGGGTTTTCCCTGAAAACTACCTGATAACTCTGTCTATGAACCCATCAGGTTGTGGATAAGTAATTTAGGAGGAATTTACTGCAGATCCCTATCAGGACAAAACAAGGCACAAGGCTGTTTGAGACACTAGCAGCCTCCCCCCACCTCCCCCCACCCCCCCACGCACACACATAACTTCAGTGACTTAACCTCACAAATGGTTGATTTTCACCCACACTCTGGCCTGTGCTGGCAGACCCACCTGGATATCTGCTTCCATAACCTCTAAAGCAGCCACAGAAGAACGGCATGCTGGGACAGTCCCCTGGTCAGGGTGGCACAGGGCGTTTCCACACGAGCTCAAGTAACTGATGAGGTCATTCCGAGCTTCGGACAGGGGAGCTGAGTGCAGTCCTACTTACTGTGTTCGTGGAGTGAGAAGAAAGCAAGGCTGGGAACATCCCTAACAACAGTCACTGCGTTGTTCTTTCCTATAGTGTGCGGAAAGCCTATTCTACTTCTCAAGGGAGACTCCCTTGCAGGTAAAGCCACTTGCTGAAGGACAAGAGCTGAACTGCCTTATTCACCATGGTGTTTTGAAATTACTTCTTTGAGAAATAATTCCATGTAGTATTTTATAGGCGTGGGGCGTGGTTCCTTCACATACAGCTCGATGCAGAGACCATCCGTAGTTTATGGAAAATGTGAACTCTGGTGACTGTAACGGCATTGAGTCACATGTCAGCAGCACCTCTTTTCCATGGAAACAGGAGACAGTCTACAATTTCCCAACTAGTGCACTGCCCGGAGGAGAGGTGAAGGCTCACTTCCAAGTCACCGCACTTGTCCGTCCGGGCCTGGTTCGGTTCTCTGGGATTCAAGAGAGACGTAGTTGAGTTTCCTGGTCTGTCCTGAGCTTCAGCTGCCGCCTGGAAACTGGGCAGTGTGTTGTACTGTCCCTTCCGGAAGGGTCAGTTCAGGGGTTTCTGTTGTCATTATAGGAATAACAAGCATGCCTTAGCAGTCTGGAGGATTTAGTCACCTGACACCACAAAGGGCATGGCCTTGACACAGGAAGGCTTTGCGCAGGCTTGCCGCCCTCCTGGGCAGATGTCCATTCACTTTCCATTTGTAAAGTGATTTCCTGTTTGGCATTTTTCCCACTTGCCTGTGTGTAATCTCTCTGCTTTGAAATTCCTTCCAAACACACTTCCTTGGTGATAAGGAAGGTCATGCCTGAGGACTAGGAACACCTCACTCTGAGTTGTTTCTCAGGATGGTAGAGATCATGCCTGTGATATTTAGCACTGAATCCCTGCTGTGTGGGATCCATCCTTGAATACAGTACATGGACACTGTCAAATGGATGAGGAAACAAGATGGGCTCGCCTATGCGGTAGCTTCCTGTCTACTGCTGTGATTCAGATGGGATTTGCTCCCCACAGGTTCTTGTGTTTGATCCCAAGCTGGAAGCCCTGTTTTCGGAAGCTATGGAACTTTTATTAGGTGGGACCTGGAGTATGGAAGTAGGTCATTAAGAGTGAGCCTTAGAGGGCAGTGATGGGGGAATGTCTTTTTCACAGCATACTGTGAAAATATGTTGCTCTGATAGGTTGATAAATAAAGCTGTTTGGCCATTAGCTCAGGCTTATTATTGACTAGCTCTTACACTTAAATTAACCCATAATTCTTATCTATGTTTAGCCACGTAGCTTGGTACCTTTTCTCAGTTCTGTCTTATCATCTTGCTTCCTCTGTGTCTGGCTGGCGATTCCAGACTCAGTCTTCCTCTTCCCAGAATTCTCCTTGTCTGTTTATCTCACCTATACTTCCTGCTTGGCTACTGGCCAATCAGCATTTTATTTATCAACCAATGGGAGCAACACATTCACAGCATGCAGAACACCATCACCCATCACTTCCCCTTTTCTTTCTATTTAAAAGGAAAGTTTTAACTTTAACATAGTAAAGGGGTTAATTTAAGATGTAAGATCTAGCTAGTGAGAAGCCTGAGCCAATAGGCCATACAGTTCATAATTAATATAAGCCTCTGTATGTTCATATGCTTCTTGTTTAGGGGCCACGTGAACAAGCCATTGCTTCACGCCATCACCACAGACCTCTGCTTTGCCTTTCATGCCTTGGTGGACTGTGAGCCAAAAAATCTTTCCTCCTTAACAGTTATGTTGGTCAAAGGAACGAGAATAGTAACTAACACACTTACTTTTGACCAACTGCAAAAGCCTGGAAGGTACTAGACCAAAATGAGAGACATAAAGACCTTTGCCACGTTGGACTAAGTGAAAGAGTCTTTAGTTTTAGTTTCCAGTTAGTTTATTTGCTAAGTTGTTTACATCTCCTACCCATCCCTATTCACACCCATCTTTCCAGCAAATTTAGCTGTTGGCTATTCTTGGAAATGGGCATGCTCCTTGTTATGAGTTGAACTGCATCTCTTCAAAAAAGACAAGTCCAAAATCCTAGTACTTCAGAATGTGGCCTCCCTGGGAAGTAGGGTCATTGTAGATGTTAAAATGAGGTCATTCTGGATTAGAGTGGGCCCTAAGCCAAGTGTGGTTTGTAGAGAGCGACACATAAAGAATAGATCACGTGACAATCCATGGGCGGTTAGAGCTGCAAGCTAGGGAATGCTAAAGAATGCCAGGAAATCACCAGCAGCTAGAAGAGGCAACAAAGGATTTTCTGCTGCTGGTGGTTTTCTGCCCAGCTTTACCTACCTTGATTTTGGTGTTCTAGCTGCCAGGACTGAGGTGGTACATTACTGTTACTCAAAGCTATGTCTCTTTTTGGAGTAGAACTACTTCTTCTTCTCCTCCTCCTCCTCCTCCTCCTCCTCCTTCTTCTAAGATTTATTTATTTTTATGTATACAGTGTTCTGCCTGCATGTATGACTGCAAGCCAGAAGAGGGCACCAGGTCTCATTACAGATGGTTGGGAGCCACCATGTGGTTGCTGGGAACTGAACTCAGGACCTCTGGAAGAGCAGCCAGTGCTCTTAACCTCTAAGCCATCTCTCCAGCCCCCAGAGTAGAACTTCTAAGTCCAGTTCAAAGGAGTAGGATGGCTGATTCCTGTAGCCAAAAGTTTTCTCCAGTTCCTCCTGGCCCCGGGGACCTGCAGCCACTTATAAAATAATCACTTGGGGGCCGGGCGGTGCTGGCGCACGCCTGTAACCCCAGCACTCGGGAGGCAGAGGCAGGTGGATCTCTGTGAGTTCAAGGCCAGCCTGGTCTACAGAGCTAGTCCAGGACAGCCTCCAAAGCTACAGAGAAACCCTGTCACGAAAAACAAACAAACAAAAGAAAATCACTTAGAAGCTTACATTAATTACCAGTTGCATGGCCTATGACAGGCCTCTTGCTACCTAGCTCTTATAACTTAAATTAACCCATTTCTATTAATCTATGTTTTGCCACATGTTCCGAGGCTTCACTGGTCTGCGGGCATCTTGTTCCTTGGGTAGCAGGCTGGTGTCTCTTCCACCTCTGCCTTTCTCTTCCTGTCTTTCTTCTTGAATTTCTGTCTTGCCATAGGCCAAGGCAGCTTTATTTATCAACCATTCAGAGCAATACATATCCACAGCGCACAGAAAGACATCCCCCCCTTTTGCCTTGTGCTGTGCCTGTGTCGACTAGGAGGCAAGAGCAGGGTAAACAGGCAGGGGATTCTAAAGGGATTGACAGGAAGAGATTAATGGTTAATTATAGGAAATAAAATGAGCATCAGAGGAACATGAGACCCAATCGCTCCTCAGGGACATGAGACCCAATAAGAACAGGGAGAGGGCACCGAGAACAGACTAGGTGACAGGACGCACGAGGGCTGGGAAGGGCTGCACCCTGGTTAGCAGAGACCATTCCTAGACTTCCTGGCAACCAAGCCTCTTCCACATGCCGACGAGACAACAGTGAAAAAGCCGGGTGCAGTGGGAACAACTGATAATTAAGTCAGAACCATAAGTGGGCTGGCAGTTGCCTTTGATTGCGAAGAAGGTCTGGGAAGGAATGCCGGGAAGAATGACGTCATGAGGAGAGGCTTCGAGCAAAGTGGGAAGAGCAAGTCTTTGTTAGAATGCTGCGCTTGTACAAAAAGAAAGTGAAAGAAAGAAAAAAAGAAGATGATGAGGAAAAGGAGGGAGGCAGGCGAGAAAGAGGTCTTCCCCGGGGGCCGTTACCCTCTCATGGCCTTTGGTTTCCATCGATTAGAGGATAAATTATGCATGATCGTCTCCACTGGCATTCGGACCCGGCAGTGAGAAATGATGGATGTCCTGGTGCCCCGCGTGATTTGTTTGGGTTCAGAACAATTGTCACAGCCTGTTGCTTAGATTGCTTTCACCATCCCTCCTAACCACCAGTTAGAGGGCTGAGCCTGGCTGGAGGAAGGGGTGAGCATTGGGATTTCAGCACGGAACTCTGGGGGAGCCCGTCCCTGGGGGCTGCAGTCATCTCTGTCAGAAGAGCAGTCGATTCGAAGAAGAGAAGAGACGAACCAGACGCCCATGGGGTCCCCAGGAGACGACTTGAACGGAGCCCGCCAGCTCTGCGGGCCCTTCTGTGAGGATGGCTGGTGTAGGAATTTAGCAGAGTTGCTGTTTCTGGGATAGAGAGACATCAGAATGAATCGTTTTCTAGAAGTACTTTGACCTTGAAGAATCACTGTGATAAACAATAAAGAATCTTCATGGAAAACAGTGACTGTTTTCTGTAACTCGTAGAATTGTTTTTCTGAAGGGATGTCGCAGCCTTCACATGACTTTGGTCACAAGACGCCTGTGGCACACCTGAGGCTCTTGGGTTACTGTGTACTGCAAATGGTACACAGTAAAGGATTAGAGTCATGAGGGCATGTGATGCTTCCCTTTAGAGAGACATGTAGATTAGACTAGGGACCTTGGTATGAGGAAATACTTTACCCAAAAAACAACTTTGTGTAACAATCAATAAATCCACCTTTGTACGGCTGTTCAGGGTTCAGTTCACCAGAGCTGGACCTTCCTGCTGCCACAGACAGGCCTTAAAGCTTCAGCTTGGAGTGACCAAAGCAACACAGAACCCCAAACAGGCTGGGCCGGGCAACAACACAGGCCCTGCGAGTGAGCAGGGCAGGTAAGAACAGGTGAATGTACATAGCCACTAGACAACCATGGGCTCCCAGCACCCGCACTTCGGCCTCCGGAATTTGAGGGCAGGAAGAACATTTGACCACTCCAGAAAGTATTTAAGTGATAATTTGTTGGCATTTATGTTTATCTTCTGGTTTTTTAAACATAAATTTAAGTCTCCATGTTTCTCACTGCCTAGAGTTCCACAGGTTTTTGTCTAGCCCTAGAAGTTTGGGGTAGAGAAAATCGGGGTTTTGTCTAAAGGGGGGTTGGGGTCCCTTCCAACACAGATAGAAGTTGAGGTGTAGAGTCAAAATCAGGGGAGGGAGAGAGGAGGAAGAGGGTGGGGGGGCACTCGGAAGGACAGATACTCTCAGGTGAACAAGTGGGAGATGGTCTGAAGAAATTCTAGAAACTTCAGACAGGTTTCTGCACTTGTGGAGTTTATAGATGTGAGAAGGTAAAAGGTCAAAAGGGAGCCAAGAGTGAGGTAGCGGCCGCAGTGTCTCAACTCAGTGAATTAGTTCTCCGGCGAGTGTCTGGGCAGCCAGTCAGGGACAGTCATGGCAGCCCGAGCAGAATGTTTGGAAAACCATAGAAACTGTCCCATCTGGAGTCAAATAATTTTTATGCTGCTGTTCATTTGCATTTCGCCTGTATGGGAGGCTGGGGACCTGAGGACCCCCCAGCACACAAAGCCACAGCAGACAGTGCTGCTGGCCTTACCAACGTGTTGGGTACAGACTAATTAGAATGTGCTACAGAAACTCTAGGTGAGTCACTGAATGGAACCAGAAGTGATAAACTGCTACTGGGCAGAGAGCCCAAGACAGCCTTTCTGTCCATTTCCAGCCCTGCATTGATTAGCTCAGTTAAAACAGCATCCGGGGCTTTTTTTTTTTCTTTCTACCTGTGATGGCTGTGAATGTGAGGGGCTCCATTTCTCTTCAGAGGCCTCTCGCCTTGGCTGGTCTCTGGTGCATCCATCACTCCCAGCTTTCAAATGCTGTTTCCTGCTCTATCTCTTTTCCTCCCGCTTGAGACGCAGGCAAAGCACAGACATCGCCTGTCTCCTCTCTGTCGTAAAGCACCACTAACACAAAGCAGTTGTACATAACAGACTTTTCCGAAGATGTTGTGGCTAATGAGAACAGACAGAGCTATTATTGCCTAGAGCAGGAAATAATTCCAAATTTAACATCAGATGTTATTGTTCCTAGAAACTCGTTGGCTATTCCTTCTGTGGAGAGTCTCTGCTTGCTTGTGTTCCTCCTTGGCATCCCCAGGGCACTGTGAAACCAAAGCTGTCTAAAAAGAGACCAAGAAATATCCCATCTGTCTAGATGGACGGAGCTACTGTTTATCAGGAGCCGAGGACGGTACCAACCATACAATGCCTCACTTCATGTTCTCTGTGCGGTTCCCTGTGGGAGACGTTCTTTGTCTTCAGGAAACTGAGGCTCAGGAAGGCGGAGCTGGGATCTGAACCCTGTTCCCACTACTCCAAGCCCTTGCTTCTAATTGCTATGCCACTGCCCTGTAATCTCTAGATCGTCAGGATTCAGATCTATTGCTTACCCCTTCCTTAACTCAGCAAAGTTTTCTGTAGAGGCAGGCAAAAAATTCCCCTAACGTTTTCTCCCATGCAATTGAATCCTTTGCTCTGCAGATCCTCACGCCCACCCCCTCCCCGAGAGACTTTCACACCAGCTCTGATCTTCCCAGAGGCGTCTGTCTCACTGACTCTCCAGATCACATTTCATTGTCTCTGTCCCTTCTCTCCTTTCTCCTGCTCTGTCAGCTGGCCTAAGGAAAGAGCCTCGTTTTCACACCAGGAGCTAGAATCTGTTTGTTCTATTCCCGTTTTGAAGCAAGTGAACCCATAAAGCAACAACAGGCCATTTGGCCCCACACTGAATCTCTCAGGTATCTCTGCCACTTGGGGCGGGGTGTGGGGGCTCCCCAAGCTGAAGCTGTATATTCTTCCTCTTATCTTCTTGACCTTCTTTCTCAAAGCTGGGTTTGACATTCCATTAAGCGGGACAGGCTGCCTTTCTGAGTCCTCATAATTGTAAATTATGTCTTTGCCGTCGGCTGGGATAATAGCCCCAGATAAGAAGGAGCAGACATTCAAATAGAGTGCTGTGGTCCTCTTGCATGACCTTGGCTCTCAGAGACGCTAGCAAGAACCCAGTCTGTATAAACCTGAGGGAAGAAATGACAGCTTTGCGGTCTTGAGGAACATACAGCCCTACCTCTAAGCACCGAGAGACAATGAGTCACAAACCAGGGAGCAGAGTTTGGGGGTTGGGGGTACCTATTTGCTGTGAAGCACACTGTCAGGCCTTCATTCATTCATTCATTCATTCATTCATTCATTCATTCATTCAAGAGAGAATGCCATGCTGATAGTGATGGAGCTCAGAGGTAGGTAGGATATGAAAGATAATTATCCGAAGCAGACAGGGAAAGCCAAAGTTGTAAGTGTTGCACAGATGATAAGGGGTCCAGGCAGTCAGAGGAGTGCGGCTGACCTGGGAGAAGACGGAGCCTGGATGATGATGGCCCGAGGCCAGGTCCCCTAGCAGTGGGGGAGGGTGAGCCGGCTCCAAGTAGAGTCTAGCAGAAACACAGGTGGGGGTGGGGGTGGGGGTGGGAATGTGAGCAATGTGTCCTAGGGACAATGAGTCACCCACTTGGCTTTCTGTTCTCTCAACAGCTGCCACATAATAGCAGGAATATAACAGGTTATCATTTCTTCTTTTAAAGACCTCAGAAATAAAGCAAGAGACCCAGATTCTCAATTTGGAGAATTCTCTTGTGACGTCAGTGCTCAGAGGCTTCGGAGGTGATCATTCCTGAGCCCAAGGTGAACCTGAAGAACCCCGACCAACTTCTCACCCTCGCTTGTTGGAAATTCCATTGATTTAATGCTGTGGTTTGGGGTTCTGTTTTAGGAAAACCTAAAAATAAACTGGTCAAAACTTGCCGTAATTAGTGGGCATCAGTGAGGATTTTGACATAACCCCTAGCTGATCAGAAACTTTTCCACTCTCTTAGGTACTCTAAAGCTGTCTGGAGCCAGGAAATATCTGTCTACGGAAGCTAATCCTGGTTACATGACAACACAAATGTCCCGGTGGCTTCACATCAGCGGTTGCTATGGTGTCTGTGCTTTAGGATGGTACTTCCTGAGGATCAGAGCGCTGTTTCTGGTGAGTTCTGCCTGTCTCTTCAGACTTCCAGGTGTGTGTCCAGAGAGGTCGGGTTGTGAACTCTTCTCTCCAGCCAGTACTGAAGCAGTCTCACCTCCAAGTGGGGAGGAGCAGGGAGACAATGGAGGGAGATTCTGGTCTTTTCTCTTAAAGGTGAACTGGTTTTTGCAGTACTGTTTATTGAGGAATGCTCTCTGCTTCTAACTCAAACTAAATCACTCTTTTTAACTTACTCTCATTGTTTCAAAAGTCATTTTTAACCAAGTTTTCTTTCCTAATGGTTACTGTATATCTCTGGTGTGTTCAGAAAGGCAATTGTTTCTGATAACATGGTTTTAACAAAAAGACAGACAAAGGAAGGAAGGAAGGAAGGAAGGAAGGAAGGAAGGAAGGAAGGAAGGAGAGAAGGAAGGAAGATAGGAAGGAAGGACAGAGGGAGGGAGAGAAGGAAGGAAGGAAGGAAGGAAGGAAAGAATAGAAAACAGAACCTGAAAGGGAACTGAAGGAAATTACTTGAGACACTATGTTCTCTTAGTCATGGGCACATGTTAGGGAAAAATCTGCTAAGTCTATCTAGGGTACATTAAAACAGCTTTTCCCCAGCTCAAAATCACACTTCAAAGGGTGCCTGGGTACAAAACCAAGGCAAGTTTGCCCACCAAAGGATGTCCAGGGTAATACACTGTTGTCCACAGCAGAAGACAGCTGGAACCGTGACACACTCAGAAGCAGCAGAGAGCAAACTCGGCGGCAGGGAGCTAGGTGGCGTTGAGCAGAGCTCCTGACATCCCTCCACAGTTTCATTTAGAAAACGAGCGGGAAACACCCATTGTGCTTTGGCATATGGTGACCAAGTGAAAAGAAATCTAAAAGCACTTTGTAAACCTCCAGGTTTTGTCTATAACTGTGGGAGCCCAAATTATTCAGGGTCAGAGAATCTGGGCTTGCTTTACCCAGCAGGGCTGCATAATGGATGATTTGGCAACAGGCGTGTTTACCAGGTATTTGGCAAGGTCTACACTTGGCTGTGCGGTGTTCTTTGATCTTGCAAGGGGGAGGGCCTTTTCCTCTCCCCTTGGCATATTATAAAAAGTCCTTCTGAATAAGGCTCAAGCTGTTGGGTTTTGACCCAGGCCCTCCCGAAGCTGTCCTGTGTTTCTGTCTTTCTTCTCATCGTCTAGGTCTGTCTTTCTATCTGATGATGTTCTTATCCCTCTCTCCTCCACCTAAGAACCCTTCTAAAAGTGGGAGCTGGATTCCCACAGATGGTTCCCAACATGGGGCTTAGGTACAGAGGATAAAAGAGAGGGGGCAGCAGGTTAAGGAGGCATGTCTGGTGATGAATTAAGTTGAGGTGGTGATATTCTATTCTTTGGGAGTAAAATCGTAAATATAAAGCAGACTAGTTCAAGTTAGGCTGCAATAAGTATCTCTGTTTCTCTCTCTCAATCTGTATCTGTCTACTAAATTAGGTCTAAAAGTGTAATATAAGTAGATCACAGAGTTTGAGAAATGTAAATTTAGGTATAGGGATATAGTGAAAGTATAATAGAAACTTAGTAGAGTAGATTTCTCCCTAGCATGGGACCTGGGGCACAGAAAGCAGTGTCCGGGAGCTACTGCAGACTTGGTGATCTGAGAGAGCGGCTTCAGAAGTCCCCGCCACAAATGCAAGCAGCAGTGGTTGACCAAGTATCAGCATCTGAGGCCCACAAGGCATCACCCTGTCATCGACAGTAGATGCCAAGAGAGCCAGTGAGAGCAAGGAGGCTCTGCATGCTTTCTGCTGTGAAAAAGCCAAAATGGGACAATTTTGAATTCACTTACACATATAGACTTCATTAACTGTGATGAATGAATTGTTTTGTATATGCATATTTGTTTTGTTAACTGTGGTGACTCACGAACTTTGTGTAGAAATGGAACTGTTTATGGAACTGTTATATAGGAATAGATGGAACTGGTTTTGTGTAGAAATTGAGAGGTTTAGGTTTTTTTTCTACCCAGGTTCAAGATTAAGCTTAAAAAATTATAAAGAAAAGGGGGAGTTAATATTCCTCAGTCTCTTTAATTAAAAAGAAATATTTTCTTCTCCCTTGAGTAAATTAATGATAATTCATGTTCATGTGCCCTATATTTTGTTAGCAAGAAATGCAAAAAGGTCTATTAAGAGATTGCTTTTGGATGTTTGCTAAAGTTTGTAAAGTATAAATAGTTCTATTGAGAGTTTGCTTTTAGATGTAAGTTTATGAAAATTGTAATTGTGTATAGTAATATTCATGATAGAATTATGTTAACCTGTTGATGTTGATGAACCATGGTATGGTGAAACTAAGAGAGTCTTTAGATTTGATGCAGTTACATCAGGAGTTTATTGATTTAAAAAGAGCTTGGTGCATCTAAGACTGCTGTAGACATCTTAGACCCATTCAAAAAGGCCATTCTATCTTTATCATCCTCTACTCCTTTACTAGGAGTTATAGCAGCCATAAGGAGCAGGAGTGTTGCTATGATTATTCAAGCTATTTGCAAGCTCTTAGTGGGAAAGCAGATTCAGAGTTGCATGGAGTTAAGCTCTGCACCCTCACTTGAGATTTATATTATTAAGAAGGGGGAATTTGTAGGGGCCCAAATTACTCAGGGTCAGAGGATCTGGGCTTGCTTTACCTAGCAGGGCTGCATAATGGATGATTTGACCATGGGTGTGGTTACCAGGTGTTTAGAAGGGTCTACACTTGGCTGCAGTGTGCTTTGATATTGCAAGGAGGAGGTCCTTTGCCTCTTCCCTTGGCATATTATAAAAAGTCCTTTTGAATAAACCTCAGAGCTACTGGGTATTGACACAGGTCCTCCTGAAACTATCCTATGTCTCTGTCTTTCTTTTCATCATCTAGGTCTCTCTATATATCTGATATTTTCTTATCCCTCTCTCCTTCACCTAAGAACCCTTCTAAAGGTAGGAGCTAGACTCCCACATGTAACACTTCAAGAAATCACAGAGGTGACCATTTGGGGGACATAAGATTTAAAGCTTTTTTGTAAGTGGGTGTGCATGGCATGTATATGCATTCACAAGTAAAAAAACAATCTCCTCTATAGGTTTTCACCTTAAAAAAATTACTCATTATTCATTATTTGTGTGTGTGTGTGTGTGTGTGTGTGTGTGTGTGTGTGTGTGTGTAGGAAGAAGTGTGTGTAGGTATGAGAACAACTCTGTGAAGTCATTTTTCTCCCTCCATCTTTACATACTCTTACATGGGTTCCAGGAATCTAACTTGGGTTGGCAGACTCTCTCGTTATTAATTATTTATTTGTGTGTGTGTGTGTGTGTGTGTGTGTGTGTGTGTGTGTTTTGTTTTTTGTTTTCTGAGACAAAATCCTGTTATGTATTTCCTGATGTCCTAGAACTCACTCTGTAGACCAGGCTGGGTCTTATAAACTTATAGAGATCCACTCGGCTCTGCCTCCCAAGTGCTGGGATTAAAGGCATACACAGCTATAACCAGCTTTTTTTTTTTTTTTTTTTTTATAGAATCAGGAGATGGAACTCAGGTTTTCATGCCTGTGAGGCAAATACTTTATCAGCCTAAGTATCTCACCAGCCTCAGAGGCTCTTTAAAAAAGACACCTCAAGCTGGGCAGTGGTGTCGCACGCCTTTAATCCCAGCACTTGAGAGGCAAAGACAGGTGGATCCCTATGAGTTCGAGGCCAGCCTGGTTCCAGGAAAGGCACAAAGCTACACAGAGAAACCCTGTCTCAAAAAACAAAACAAAAAAGACACCTCAGTATCTTGTCATTTTCTGTAATTTAAATCCAACAATTAACAGATCATTAATTAATACCCTAAAAAAATACTTGACCTACTGTTACTTTGTCTTCCAAATGATCCTTTTCTCTTTGTACTTGCCATTGGGATTCTCTCCATAAAAGAAAGTATTAGAAAGATCTGGAAAGAAACGCGGTGACGTTTTTTCTAAGTGTCTCCTATCCAGAGGCAAGGGCTTTCTCTTATACCTCATATGACAGTTGATTTGACAACATAGAGCGGGTATGAAAATACATTGAGAGCAACTGACCAGGAGAACCTATAAATCAATCATTTGGAATGCCTTGAGAATTCTAGTCAGATGAGCGAAGTCCTTTTGCAGTGAACAGAAGACATTTAAGACTCCATGGTCCCAGGGAGGTACAGAGGGAGCCACCCAACCCCCTGCCACAGCTCTGCTCCCTTTTGAAGCCTGATCAATAAGAATGTCACACAGCACTTTTCTAAGGAGGCCATGATCTGTTGTTATTCAGGAAAAAGAGGGAGCCCTTCAAGGCAGGTCGATTCCCAATCTCCCAACGACTGACTGGCTTTGCTGCCTGGAGTGTGACGTGCTCTTAATACCTCATAGCTTGCAGTCCCCATCTGGAGCTTATTCCCAAACTGCTTGATTTCTAACTCATTTCCATGTCGGGCAAAATCGTTACAGGAGTTGATGCTAACAGGCTGGCAAGGAGGCCCCTAATTTTGCTAAATGGGATATTATTTCTTCCATGGCTTTCCATATTCCCATCAGTTGCCTTTGCTTATTTGAAAAAAAAAAAAAAATTAACCCCGGTCCCAACATTTCACTACAAAGCTGCCACTGCTTTGTGGGATCCTACTCCATGCCCTCCTTTATTCCCAAGTCCCTTCCAACCGAGCGTTTTGAAGAACTTCTGGGTAACAATGTAGAACCAGGTGGGTAGCGTCAGGTCAGAGCACAGATCTATGGATAGCTCTCCCTGTTCTCTGACATCTGAGCCTGCCTCTACTTCCCAAAGTCCGAGGCCCTGTTATCTGTCATTGTTAGTCATAGCAGCAACTGCCCTGACACTGTTTTTTGTTTTCTACAAAATAAGGGGAGAAGGAAGTTGTTATCTGAGTGGGATTTTGACTAGCAAAGAGTGAGGCTATAACTATAACACATGTCTGCGTCTAGCTTGGGACAATGGATCACCATACTTCATGAGTAAGTGGCGGGAGAGGGGGAGGGTAAAATTTGATAGGAAGGGAGTGTTAACTGGCAATGTTTATTAAAAACCTCCAAACTAGAGCTGTGCCTGGTGGCTCCTACTTGTAACCCCAGCACTCAGAAGTATCAAGACTCCACAGCTCAATGATAGAGTTCTCGACTGGCATTTGATAAGTCCAACACCATAAAGGAGAAAAAAAATAGTTTCAGAGTCAATGATGTTTATTGCTTCTTATGGATGTGGCCTGAGTACCACTAACTGCCTCTTTTATGTGTCACCCACAGGGAGCCATAGGAACCATAAGTGATGAAATCAGAGGGCCATGCTGAGCCCGCCTCACTCTTCGATGGCCCTGGGGAAGCTGGCCCTGTACCTCACTGGACACTGCAGCAAGAGAGCTGGCCCTGACCCTCACTGGAGAGCTGAATGCCACACTCAAGAGGGATGGCCTTGCCCCTCACCATGGGCAAGGGAGAACTGATCCTGAAGACATGGGCTTATGGGAGCTGGCTCTGCCCCTCACCTGAGGGAGGTAGCCCCAGTAGCCTGGATTGGCTAGCTCAGCTATTACTCAGTCCTACAGTCAGGCCTTGATTTGGTCCACCCTATCATCTACCCCAACTAGGACCTGCTGGAGCTCGTGAAGGGACTGGTCCTGTGTAATGATACCCGCAGGATCTCTATGACTTGGGGTGGCCAAGATATCTGAGAGGAATTTCGGTGAGGATCCAGGAATGATGGTGTATCAGAAACAGAGGCCTTGAACCAAACCAATGCCAGGATACCTTTCCATTGAAGCTGTAATGTTTACAAAAGGTATCTCTGTCCCCTAGGAACTTACACTTGTTATTTAAATACATGCTTTGGGTAGGAGAGTTGTTTCAGAGGATAAAAGTGTTTGCCATCAACTCATGATCTGAATTCCATCCCCAGATTCCACATGGTAGGAGAGAATCAACTCCCAAAAGTTGACCTCTGACCTCCAGAAGTGCACACTGTACACACACACACACACACACACACACACACACACACACACACACGGATAAATGTAAAAAATAAACACAGTTGATGGACTGGGGAGTTGATTCAGTAGGTAGAATTCTTGCTGTGCAAGCTTAAGAACCTGAGTTTGGATCCTGAAGGCTCTCTCTGGCCTACACATACAAGCAAATGCACAGATGAACACATACACACAACACAAATAAAGGGAAGAAAGAACTGCAAATGATCCGGAAGCATATTTAAAATTCACTAGAAATCCAGGAAATGAAACATGGTGGCAGAGAGCCTGTGTTCACCTGTGGGACTCATGAACATTTCTCTACCATTCAGGAAAGCATGCATTTTTAATGTTCCTAGAGAGGTGCAAAGTGGTGTGACTTCTCAAAAAGGACATCTGGCAACAGGAAGTAAAATCCTCAGAAGGTTCATAACTTTCTCTACTGGAATTTTCATAATTAAGAAATAAACATTATACTTTATAATAGGCAAAAACTGGAAACTATCCAAATGTTCGGAGATACAACATTGACTGAGTTATTGAATATTCATTAGTAAAATGTGTGCAGAAATTAAACACCATGTTTTCAAAAAACAAATTTCACAATGTTCACACCATATTGTTGAATAAAAAGCAGATGACTATACAACTGTGCATAGTATGAGCTCAAAAGTTGCACATATATGCATAAATTTCAGGATTGTTGCATATTTCCATGTTCTTCTAAAAATCTCCAAATTTCATACTGTGTTGTTTATGTTATTCATACTATAGATGTGGATTGTATATATATTTTTGAATATAAGACATCTAAAGTTATATTGTTATACTGCATATCACCTTTGTGATTACTAATAAGAGCACTCATTCCTTTTGCTTTTGGTTTGTTGAGATAAGGTCTTGTAACCCATGCTGACCTCAACTTTGCTATGTAGCTTAGGATGACTGCACTCCTGACCCTCCTGTCTATACCTCCTAAGTGTTGGGATCATAGGTGCATGCCGCCATATCAAGCCCAATAATTCTAGTCTTTAAAAAAAAGAGATGTGGAGGCCATAAGAGGGTTTAGTAGGTAAGGGGGCTTGCTGCCAAGCCTGACAACCTGAGTTAGTACCATCTCATGCAGGGTGTCTTCTGACCTCCTGGACATGTGTCTTATGGCACATACATAGATACATACAAAGATAAAAAAAATTAAGAAGGGAGAGATAGGTCGAATATTCTGCGAAGGATTTAAACAAGTAATCATATTCTTTTTACTATCTGGATTTCCTTTGAATTTATTTTGGCTTTGCTGGAGATTAAACCAAGGGTCTCTTGTATTTTGGCAAGGGCTGAACCACCAAGTGATGTGTTAACACTTGAATCTGGCTCAGCTTGACCAGACAGTGTAAGAACCACTGCGACAGCAAGACAGTGCAGAGGTTCCTCCATCTTGGATTCTTGCTGAGGCCATTTTAGATTTAGCTAGAATTTGATCTTCTTGATGGGAAGCCCTATGGGAAAGTACTCAACTTTATTCTAGGTCACGATGCCCCAGCTAACTTAGCTTCTGTTACACTGCTTGCTTGTATAAAGCCTCCCCTGCAGCTGCCGAGTAAGATACAAGGATGTGGTTTTTACCTATGAAAACCCCTTGCTCTGAACACTAAATGTTACACTTGGGTCCCAAATACCAGAGTGTAGTCCCAGCCAGCTGGAATAAAGCCTTTGAATTGGCTGTAAACCGTGTCTGAGTGGTCATCTCTGGTGGGCACCCCATAACACTATGTCTCAAATACCAAGGATGAAAATAATAAACTTCCATTTATTTTTTGTTCTATTGCAGATAGTGATGAAGAAAATGAGTTTAAGGAGACAGAGTATGGACACCCAGCCAGTCAGTGATGGGACTGACATTTAATTGAACCCTGACAATCTGGCTCCAAAGCCCACATCCCTCATGTTTGCACACAGACATACTTTCTCCTTTACAAGGGGAACCTGGAAAGCATATCAACTTCATGAACTTAATTAAACCACATGTTTCATGGGGGGGGGGGAGACATTGGTTTTGATAAATGAAAGAATATGAAATTTTCTATGAGTTACCTTGAATTTCGCTCTCAAGGCTCCTTGAAAGACATCAATCTCTGCCCAAGTCCATTAAGTGAGCAAGAGACTCGGGGTTCAAACTGAAGACCCTGCCTCAGAGTTTTCATGCCTTTGACAGTCCCTGCATGCCTGAGTCCAGGTCTTGTGAGGGAAGAGGAAATGTGTGACTCAGCCTGGCTCTCTGACATCTCCATTATCCAATTGGTAACCACTTTGCTTTCTCAGCCTTGTAACGCTCCTGAAACCCACATGTACCTTCCCAGTGTTCAAATGCATCTTACTCCTCCAACTCTGGGCTCTAATTTTCCTCCTGACAGACATGTCTCTTTACTATAATAAATCCATTCCGCATCTCAGCATCCTAGAAATGGATTGCATTGTCTGGTGAGGCGTGAGAAATTTGTGCTTGAGGATAAGGGTCACTGTAAGAAAACTTAAATGTTTAAACTTAGGCGACAAGACTCACACATATTCCCAGTGGAGGCAGTCCTAATGGGTTTCTGAATGCACAAAGGAAAGCTTATGTGAAGCTTTTCAAGTGCCTGCCAGCTCGCTCTGAAGGACCCGGGTGTGTTTTCTTTGAGGGTTTTAATGGAATTGCAACATATATTGTGCTCACCAGAGCAGTGAACTGAATATAAAGTGGGAGGCCTTAAAAGAAAGCCAGTGAGCTGGAGCCCAGTTTACATGAAATACGTTATATTTTCTGTTTTTCCTCTAGGGTATTTAAATGTCCTTATAAGAGATGAATGTGACCTCTCCTTAGATCAATCCTCCCTCCCTCCCTCTTCCTTCTTTCCTTTCCCTTCCCACACTTCTTTCTCTACAGGTCATGCTACCTGGTGCCCCGCCTCCTACCACCTTCCAGGTGTCTCGCTCAGACCGCCACTTGGGGGCAGTCTGATGCTGCCTTCCCTCCTCATCGCCATTTTCTCTGCCTTCTCCACACACGAGTCTGAGGTTGTTGACCTGGTTTTTGGTGCCTTTTGTAACAGAATACTCATTACTAATCTCAGCAGTTTCCTAAAAAGAAAATAAAAGATCTCATTCTTAACATACTCAATAATACATTTTGCTGGAGCTATCCGGTCTTAGAGGAAGGTAGGCAGTTAAAGCAGCCGCAAAGACCATAGTTTTTAAAACACCTTGGCTGGGGAAGAAACACTCCATGTTTAAACCTCAAGTGGTTCTGAAACAGCAGCTTCTCTGATTCTTTGGCCAGTGCTCTTTTCCCTAATCATCCTGAAATAAGATCCAATCTTTATTCTGAAGGATGACCGTGTTTTAATGAAGATATAGGAATGGCAAATAGCAGTAAAAATAATTTAATAGAAAAAGGAAATCAGATAATCACATTTCTTTTCCATTTTTGACTCATAAAATGGCTTCAATATTAAGAAAGGAAAAAAAAATCATAATCCCCTTTCAAAGTTTAATATAAATTCACTTAAACACAGGAAGAAACAGCTTGCTGAATCCTTTCCCAACTCTTCCCTCCTCACTAGGCAATTTAATTAATGGGCAAACAGCCTGATGGTGGATTTTTCTGATACAATGACATGAAATGAATAAGATCCATCTTTGCACATAGCTCTTTGGCATGTCAGCCTGGCTGTGTTACAGAAACAGAACCAAGTCATATGGTTCCTGGAAAGAAATTATTTGGCCAGGATCTGTCCTTGCATGAATCCACAGAGAGAGAGAGTACTCAGGTGGCCTTCACTTGTGCCAGGGCATGGGGTAGATGGCAGAGAGTGTGTGTTAAGGTCTATATGATGGTTTGATGTGCCCGAAGAGGGGAGGGAGGCCATGTCAAGGGAACGCAGACTTTCTAGAGCAAGGTGCTATATCATTCTGCTTCCTCTTTGGAATATAGTCCTTCATTCGCTATCGGATACACGCTGACTTCTGTCTGTTCAACACTGAGCAAAGAGTTTTGCCTAAGAGCATAAAAGACACTCTTTAAGAATTAAAAATAAAGGGGGCCTATGTCTTTGGTAAGTGTCCATTTCAAATATGGAAATTTGGGGGTTATTTTTCAGAAGTTGTTGAACAAAATGTGTATTGTACTTCTACCCTGGTCAGTGGGATTGCCTGTCAAGTGTCAAGGCTCCAGTTGAAATGCTGACATATGATAGTGTCGAAAAGTAGCTTCTAGACCCCAATTTATTGGCAACATGGTAAAGGTTATACAGATAGTGCAAAAGAGGTAAGGGTTAGGGAGCACAGCTTTTAAAACTTCCTAAGATCATCTCCAATGAACAAGAGAAGAATTCTGGGAACTTTCTGGAAACCTTTTCAGGATTCTTAAAAAGGACCCGGGCAGGTGACAAGCCCCAGCTCAGACTCAGGGTGAATTAAGTTCACTCTGTTCTCACCTCTGAGACTTGTACCACTAGCTACATCCCAGTGTCTCTACAAAAGCCTAAGCCAAATAAGAGTCTCAAGTACAGATGGCGATGTATAAAATAACAACAGAACTATCTTCCGCACCAGGGTTGTGGATTCCAGGTTTCTGGCCACTCCTGGTTATTGGCAGGAACAACTAACTCCTCTGTGGAATTTTTGAAAGGTCCTAGGATTTTCTTCTAAAGGAAACCATTTCCAGAAGACTGAAGGCCCTTGCCTGTGATCACACATCCCATATACACCATTAGCACACGGAGCTTTTGCTGCTAAAGGGAGCCTGCCAGGTTCTCTGGCTGCTGCTCTGTCTGCCCTTGCAGCTCCCAACACTCTGAGCTTGGTTCTCTGGGTGGGTGGGACTCCAGTGAGTACTTACTGGGGCTGCTTCTGGCAACCAGTTCTCTGTAGGTGAATTTTGTACTGTGATGAGATCCAGGCTCTCCCACCGTCATGTTGTGTTGACGGGAGCAGTGACTGGAGGAGGAAAAGAAGGCTTACTGGAGGCCACTTGGGTCATCACCCCCACCAGCAGCATTGCCCAACAGCTTGCCGTGCAGACTCACAAGCCTTCAAGGAGCATAGAGAGAATGGAGCACACCTCACTTTCCCACTCTCCCTAGCCAAACAAGTCTTTGGACCTCATTTTTCTTATATGCAAAACAGAGTTGACTTCAAATGCCCACTTTCGCTCTAATTTTTATGACTTGTGTATGTCAAAGCCAAAGAAAAGATTTCAGGCAGGAGCTATGAGTCAGTGCTCTAGCTGAATCAAGAATCAATGTTAATAGTTTTTTTTAAGTAATAACGTTGAGTGGTTGACATAAACAGAAAAGCCGTGGACTCTGGATCAGGAAATAGCTGTTCCAAGACACTTGCTACAGTGTGGATCTTGAAGCCCCTTAAGGTCTACGTGTTGAAAGTTTGCTTCCCAGCCCATGGCTCTATTGAATTATGCTAAAACCTTTAGAAGGTGGGGTCTAGTGGAATGAAATTACATCATTGGGGTCATGCCCTCACAGGAGACGTGGAATCCTCGTCCCTTCCTGTCTCCTTATCCCCCAATTCAGTTGGGGTGAGCTACTTCCTTCACAGCACACTTTCTCTCATGATGCACTACATTGCCACAGGCAACCGGGTCAAGTGTCCGAGGACTGAGATCTCTGACACCATGAGCCAAAACAAACCTTCCCTCTTCTTCCAGTCAGCTATCAAAGGGATGTTTGTCATAGTAACAGAAAGGTGGAGACATTGTATTCTTAAGGAGTTGGGGAATTCATGATTACGGAGCTGAGTGCAAATCCTGATTTCATTTGCTAGTTGGGTGACTTTGTGCAAGTTACTTAGCTCTTCTGAATCTGTCACCTCATCAGAAATGAGAATAAATAACATGCTACTGGACAATAGCTTACGATTTAGAGACCCAGAGCTTAAAATTTGTTAAGCCCCTGGCACACGGTAAGAATACAATATATGTTCATTTATCTCAGCAGCTTCTCGAAGGTCTCTTAGGGAGGGGCAAACTAACGTATTTTAAGTTCCGGCTTTGTGCCAGAAACTTCCAGAAATTGTATCATTTAATCTTGATGAAGCAAGTGCTATTATCTAAATTTAACCTACATTCTCTTTTCCCAGATGTAAAATGAACATAATAATACCTTTGCTACCTAGCCTGAAGAATTCTTATGAGGATTAAAAGACTCGTGCATGAAAGGACTTTACAAATTGCCATTTTTTCCCCTACAAATGTGAACATAATAGCTATTGTCTTAAGAAACACCATGTTGTAGCATGAAAAGAATTTCCCATCACCCTGCACACACTTATTCAGATTCTATTTGTCTATTTATCTAAAATATGGCTTCTGCTCAGAGACTTTATTACCAGAGACACCAAAATAACTCCCAGGAAGCTCGTGAAGACAGTTAGAGTCAGGCTGTAGTAGAAAGATGAAGGACCAATTTAAGAAGAAGAAATAGAAAGAAGGGAAGAAATTTTAAAATAAAATTTATCTATTTTCATCTTATGTACATTTTGCCTGCGTGTATGTATGTATGTATGTGTACTACATGTGTGCACTCCCTTGAGGCCAGAATAAGATGCTGGATCTGCTGCTGGAACTGGAGTTAAGGATGGTTGTGAACCCCCATGTGGGTACTGAGAACTGAACCCTTCACAAGAGCAGCCAGGGCTCTTAACTGTTGAGCCATGGTTCTAGTTTGAGGGGAGACACTTTATGCAAACGAAATAGCATGAAAATAGGAACAGGTAGGGAAAAAAATCTTAAGCTGACCTGAGACTCATGAAAATCCTCCTGCCTCAGCTTCCTAAGTGCTGGTATTACTGGCACGAACCAGCACCCTCAGCAAAATCAGAATCAACAAAAAAACTCTTTGAAAGCCTGGGAAGAAGTGAGAATCCTCACCTTTGTAATTTACAGGAGCATCAAGTGTTGATTCCTTTTGTTTGTCTGGTTTTTTGCTTTTGTTTTTTTCCTGGCTGTCCGGAGCTTGCTCAGGCCATCTTGGACTTAGAGATCCACCTGCCTCTGCCTCCCCGATGCTAGAATTCAAGGTGTGTGCCAGCCACACCTGCCAAGTGTTGCTGCCAAGTGCAGCAAACCCCCACGGAGCTCTTCCGTGCCAGGCAGTGTTCCTGGGATGTATCAAGTGTGTAAATGAAAAGGTTGAGGAAGCTGTTTCTAGGTGATGAAGATGACGGTCAGTACAACAAGTGAACAAGTTATGCAATGAAGGAACAAATGACCCAGGATGTTGGAAGGTGTCAAGTGTCAAGGGGAGAAGAGCAGAGCAGGCAGGGTGATCTGGAGCGACAGGGGCATGGTTGTAGGTGGCAGACATAGACTAGAGGGGTCAGACGGGGTTATGTTGAGAAGGTGGCATCTGTGCAGAGACTGAAGGTGGCATCTGTGCAGAGAAGGTGTAGGAGTGAGGCGTGCAGACGTGTGATGAACTTTTGGCAGAATGAACAGGTGGGGGAACAGCCATTCCCCACTCTGACCTGCAGCATTAACACCCCCAGAAACACCCATTTATTTTTGTGATGGGCCCAGCAGTGCCTTCTCCGTGCATCCTGATGTTCCCTAAAGTGAAGAGCCTCAAAAGTAAAATGAGTCTTGTTGACTTGGGCCAAGCTTCTACTAGGCTGGTCTGAGGCTGCTGCAGTGGGAATGAAATGAGCCCAGGGGGAGGGGAAGCAGCAGAGGTGAGGTCCAGAGAGGCTCAATGGAAGGTTCTTGTGCTAGGTTTTGAGTTTGGTACTAAAGTTCCACCTATGTAGTAATTTAGGCTCTCACCCAAGGGAGGAAAAGTAGATGGTAACACCAGTGAACCCGGCTTAGGGAACATGACAAGAGGCCTCCAATCACAGAGGAGGGGAAAGTGTATGTTATGGTGGAGGAGCCCAACACCTCACTATAATTAACTGTTTTATCAGCTGCCTTGAAAACCTATCATTGAGAATTTCCAAGAGAAAAAGACTTGGGTTCCCCAGTTGAGACTGTTTGGAACCTGGTCCCTGGGGTTTCCATAAGCTAAACTATCATTAAACAACTCTACCACTGAAGGAGGTCATTAGGAGTGCAAGTCCATTGGATTTAAATTTCTATTTATTTTGGCCGTGAATCTCTGTATAGATTTGTGTCCCTCAAGCAGGGGGAAAAAAGATGATGACATTTCTGACTTTTTTTCTTATTGTGCCTGGGACCGAACCCAGGGCATTGCACATGCTAGACAACTACTCTATCACTGAGCCATGCTCCCAGCCCAACAAATCTTAAGGATTTAAGTGGCTGGACCAACTAGAGCTGCATTAAATTGTAGAAGTTTGAGCCCAAATACTTTGCCTGGATGACAACTCCTTGTTTAACCTTTCAGTTTGTTTGTTTGTTTTTTGGTTTTTGTTTTTTCGAGACAGGGTTTCCCTGTGTAGCTTTGCGCCTTTCCTGGAACTCACTCTGTAGCCCAGGCTGGCCTGGAACTCATAGAAATCTGCCTGGCTCTGCCTCCCAAGTGCTGGGATTAAAGGCGTGTGCCACCACTGCCCTGCTAACCTTTCAGTTATTAAAGATGCCTAGAGACTATCCACAATAAACAGCTCTTCCTTCACCTTCACCCGCGTGGCTACCCTGCAGTGCCCAGCTCTGTGCAGACTTTTGCATCAGGAGGATGATTGGAGAAGGCTTCACAAGGGCAGGTCCTAGGGAAAGCCCTTTTTCAGAGAGCAATGCCTTTAATGTGGATGCAGACCCGCTGTGGGTCAGGTCTCTGCTCTTCAACAGGGCCCAACAGGAGAGAGCTTTAATCGGCCTATGATGGAGGGTGCCACCCAGGTGTGATATATGATTTTGTTGATCGTCTTCCAGCTTGGTTCTCATATATACCCTGGGAAGATACATGCCCGGGTTCTAATTTAGGAAGATACCAGATCTCAGATGGCTTCAACACTGTGTTGGCTTTATGGGCCAGATAGATTCAACTCTGGCATTTTTCAGAATCAGTCTTGATCTGCTCCTGATTTTTTTTTTCCCATGGTGTCTCAGTAGATAGTGCCTTTGGGAGCCCTTCACCCTGACTTACCTCAAATCACAGAGGTTTCCTGTGCTTAGACCCATCTTCTGTGGTGCCTCTGCCTGGCATAGCAACATCTCCAGCTTTTCTATCTATATTTTTAAGGTCAGGTCTACTCATGATTTCAAGGTCAGGACTTGCAGCGTCTTGAGTGTAAGAAGCAATATTTAACAACACAGGACCCTCCAAGCTTTGTGATCCCATTTCAAGGGTCAGAACCCATGACAGGTGGTGACTAACACTCCCACTGACTCATAAGAGCTTTGAGAAAGTCCCTCCAGGCTCCTGAGCTCCAGCAGCCTTCTGCTGCCACCAGCAATGAATCACAGGGCCTGTCACCATGAATGTGACATTTGGGGACTGTACACATATGACTTAAGATAGAGAGTGGGAAAGGGAGGAAGGACGACATAAACATGTCCAGAACAAAAGATTAAAGAGTCACCAGTACTCCTTGCCCATCCTGAGACTTGTAAGAGCAAAAACATTCTATTTGGCAGTGACAGGACAGCTCAGCTGGCTGCCTGACAGTCTCACAAAACTCTGTGACCTCCCATAACCAAAGTAAGCAGCACTTTCTCCCTGCTTTTCCAGCACCACCCCCACCTTAAAAAAATAAAACAAAACCCTCTCCCCGTGAAGTTATATTTTGAAAACAACATAGTTACACAAAATCCCTTTAAACTATGTTTGTTCTATATGATGCCCTAATCCATGCTAGCTGTAATTGTTATGTTTATGTCTGGCCTGTGGACGAGTCCAGTACCATTTGTCCCCTCAGATGCTATAAACTTAACACCCACCTCCACCCCTGCCACACACATTCAACACGGGGTCTCAGCTCAGATCTTAGCAAATGAACAGTACCACAGGCCCCCTGAGCCCTCCAATCAGCCATTGCCACAGTATGCTATTTAGTTCCTTTTTTTCCCCAAAAAACAAAACTACTCAAGGGTGGGAAAATTAATCTTAAATTTTAAATGCAAACCAAACATACTGTGGGGGAGCTTGTTTGGGTCCTGATTCAGACAAACCAACTATAAAAGGACACTTTGGAGACAATCAGGCATGCTTAATTATAGACTTGGTAGACTATGATGCCAAAATACAATTGTTAATTTTGTTAGATGGGATAATGGCATTGCGGTTGTTTTCTTAAAGGTCACTATTTTGAGAGTGTCAGAGGTGAAATAATGTGATGTCTGGGGTTTGCTTTAAGGTATTTCAGCAATTAAAATTAAAAAAGAAACAAGTCCTTGGCCATTAGTTCAATGGTAGAGTGCTTGCCTAGTGTACATGAGGTCTTGGGTTCAAACTCCAATACAGTTAGAAGAAAAAAAAATACTAGGTCAAATAAATCAATGTGGCAAAAACCCAATTACTGAACATTGGTGATAGGATGTGACAACTTGTTGTCATTGTCTCTACTGTGGCCTTCATGAACAAGATGGTTTTGCTGGCCAAAAGATTTCAACAGTGGAAACTCAAGGCTGTGATAGACTGTTCAGAAGATAGCAAAGGATGCAATGAGGATGACCAAAACCTGGGCCAGAGGCAGAAGTCTTGGAGTTGGATGGGTTCTGGTGACACTGACTTCTGGATCCCTGGAGTCTAGGGGCAACAGGAGAAGACTAGCATTGTGGCAAGGACTAGGGAAAGAGGCAGGACATCTTGACATAGGAAACCTATGGTTCTTGCAGGTGCTATCCAGGTCCTTGTATCCTATGATATCCCTGGGTGTGGTGGTGTGAACAAGAATGACCTCTATATTTGAATGCTTGGTCATCCGGAAGTGGCACTACTTGAGAGGGATTAGGATGTGTGGCCTTGTTAGAGTAGGTGTGGCCTTGTTAGAATAGGTGTGGCCTTGTTAGAATAGGTGTGGCCTTGTTAGAATAGGTGTGGCCTTGTTAGAGTAGGTGTGACCTTGTTAGAGTAGGTGGGGTATGTTCGAGGAAGTGTGTCACTTGGGGTGGGCTTTGGGGTTTCAAAGCCCCAAGCCAGCCCCAGTGTCTCTTTCTTTCTGCTGCCCAGAGATCTGGATATAGAACTCTCAGCTACTTCTTCAGCACCATGTCTACCTACATGTTGCCATGCTCCCCACCATGATGATAATGGACTAAACCTCTGAAACTGTAAGCCGGCCCAAATATAAGAGTTGCTGTGGTCATGGCGTCTCTTCACAGCAACAGAACACTGACTAAGATGCTGGGAATGGTGCAGCCTCTTTCCAGCAGAGTACAACTTGTCCTTGTCTAGACTTTCCTTTCGAAACAGAAAATGTGTAAGGAGAAAATTGGGATCCCCCTTTGCCCTAGGGTCTGCATGCCCTAAAATGACAAGATTCCCTTAACGCTTCTTAGGAATCAGCACACTATGACTGTGGAAGACTAGGGATAGGCTGTTCTGTCTCTTAATTAAATTCTGTCCAGGTCTGGAGAGATGACTCAGTATTAAGAACACTTACTGCTCTCATAGAGGACCTGAGTTTGGTGCCCAGCACCTACATGGCATCTTGTAACTACTTGTTACTCCAGTTTTAGGGATCATCACCATAAAGTGGAAAAAGCTAAAGCCACATAATTTTCTCTCTTGCTGGGGAAAATCAGAGACAGAAGAAGGTCCTAAGAAATGGGAAGGTGGCCAGACTTTGGTGGCTCACGCCTGTAATCCCAGCACTCGGGAGGCAGAGGCAGGTGGATCTCTGTGAGTTCCAGGCCAGCCTGGTTTCCAAAGTGAGTTCCAGGAAAGGCGCAAAGCTACACAGAGAAACCCTGCCTCGTAAAACCAAAAAAAAAAAAAAAAAAAAGAAAAAAAAAGAAAAGAAATGGGAAGGTGAAGACAAACTCAGAAGTTCCCTACTCTCTAATTATGTAGCTATGTTCTTCAACTAGCTTTTCAATTAGTCACTTGATTTTCAGAACCATAAAAGAATTCTACTTTATTGCATTAATTTCAGGCTCAGTGCCTTTTAAAAAGATTTAGTTTTAAATTCTTATTGATGTGTGAATGTATGCTACGTGGAGTATGTGTTTGTGTGTGTGTGAGCACGTGTGCATGCACCAATGCCCATGGAGACTAGAAGAAGGTATTGGATTTACTAGGGCTGGAATTACACCAAATGAGCTGCCTCATATGGGTGCTGGGACCCAAAGCGTCTTCTAGAAGAGCAGGAAGCACTTGTTTTTTTTTTTTTTTTTTTTATCTCTGAGCTGTCATTTTGGCTCCAAATGTATGTATGTATGTATGTATGTATGTATGTATGTATGTATGTATGTATGTATATAGAATACATATGCTAGTTCAATTCCTAGTAGAAAGTGGGTTACAGTAAAATAACCCTTTTCACAGAACAAGAGACAGCATACCATCCCCTTCTTTATCTACTGGGTGCAAGGAGGGATCATTGGAAAAATGCAACCTCACCCAGAGATGTCCATTCCCCTTATATTTTGATAACATGGTCCCTCTTTCCCTTGAAGTCTCAGCCCTCTTCATCCACTCAGGTGCTGGTGAAGCTGTTAGTCACATTGTCCCATTCTTCTCCTGGGGGAACAGGCTGATGCAAGTTGTCCAAGCACACCATCCTTCCGGCCATTGTCATTAGCTCCAAATGACACAAACAGGTCCATCACAGTCAAGTCTAGCAGTGCCCAACACAACGGAACTGGGCTTCTCTACAGCAAGTGTCCCTCTTGCTGGTTCAGAGCCCTGCACCACGGCCCTTGGCCTGGCTCGTGGGTATGTACACACTCTCTCTGCTCTATAGTGAAGAACTACTATACCCCGTGGGACTCTGCGTCTGATGCTAACCAAGAAGTCAGGGTTACAAGCAAATGGAAGCTCCTGTGCTTTGTCAATCAGCCTCACTCACTATTTTGGGGTCTGCTGAGGTAGGGATGAGCTAGTTAACCAAGGATGCTTTTGGGGCATCATTGCCATCATAATTGTCTATGTGTGTGTATGTAAGTGCATGTGTGTATATTCATTTGTATGGATGGATGCACACATACTGAGAGAGAGGGAATCCCTTCATGACTAGAAACTTAGAACTTCCAGTTCCATCTCCTTCCTCCGGGAAGAAGAGGGAAAGGGATAGAAGAATGAGTTAATAATAATCAATCGTGCTTTACAGGGATCTCTCCATAGAAATGCCTAAAATGTGGGGTTTGAAGAACTGGGCTTGTTTACAAGAATACAACCACGTGCCAGGAGAGAGGCAGAGCACCAACTTCACAGGGACAGAGGCTCCTGTATCAGCACCCTTCCAGGTATCTCTTCATGTGGTCCCTTGATAATAAACAGTAAGAAAAGGGTAAAAATAAAATCAATTATTATCCTTGGTAATAAACAGTGGTTTTAGTAGGTAACCTTTTTTTCCTTTTAGTTATGTGAGCTATTATGGCAGGTGATCAAATCTGAGAAGAGGATTATGGGAGCCTGTGACTAGCAACCAAGTCAGACAGAAGCTGTGGGTGATGGGGAACCCACACTTCCAATTGGCGGGGATCGGGGGAGGGTAGCTGTCCAGTGGCTGAGACTGGGAGAGCTAATGCTAATCAGGTAGATAGTGTCAGAGGTGCAGTGAAATTGTAGGTTACCCAGTCAGTAGCTGCTGGGGAAAAGCAGGGGGAAGAGTTTGGTATGGGGAAATGTTCCATTTGCTGGTATCAGAAGCATTATGTATTGAGTATGATATAGAGAAAATGATTTCTCCTACATAGCTCATAAAGAGAAACTCCCCAGGACAAAAATAAATAATAAATAAATAAAAAGAGGGGCTGGAGACCTGAGCTGTGCCAAGCCCCATAGAGCCTTAGCATAGGGAAGCTGATTGGCTCTGATGGATCACTAAAGGATTCACATTGCCCTTTCCCAGGTAAAGGATGCTTATGTCACCAATGCAGGAGAGGAAGAATATGACCTCTAGTTACCTCTAGACTTGGGATAGGCTGTCACAACTGTTAAGTACCTCTCTCCAGGCCCACAGTGTTGGTCCCAGCCTTTTCTGTGTGAATGCTTCAGAAATTAACAGTCTCACTAGAGAGAACGGGCTGCTCAGAGGTGGAGACAGGAAACTCGGGACCAGCATGTACTTGGCATCTGAAATTCTTTAGGATGGAAGAAGGGATGAGGGAATTCCAAGTAAGGGCTCCAGTGCCTTTCAAAGTGACTTAGAGCCAGTGGGAGGTGACTGTTGGAAGGGTGCGGTTTTATTTGCTCTGGAAGACACATTGTACTGCACTGGAGGAAGGCCAGGTTCTGCTTTCGATACTTCCAGGTGGAGACACGGGTTGAACTTACCTAGCACCATATTTCATCCTGATTCTTGAAACTACTCTATAGAAAGCAGCGTCTAGGCAGTTGTCTGGCCTCCACCCAGTTCCGAGTCTGTCTGACTGTCTTTGCCCGAGCAGCTTCCTCCATTGTCTTTAAATAGGTCACGCTATCTCCCACCAGAGGGCAAAGGAATGCATTAGTAACAGAATTCTGCAGATTAGGGCTAATCGGCAATCATCACTGTTCCCCACAGCGTGTTTGGAGCCTGCCTGCCCACGGACTTGTCTCTGGAGGCCTCACACAGCCAGGCTCTGCGGGTGCATGTTCTGTCTCACTGAGACCCTTCTGGGTTTTAAAACCTGTAACACTAATGAAAGCTCCATTCAATTTATGACGTCCCGCTATAAAAATGTTGGCATGCATGCCCCTTCCTTATCCTCCTGGCCGGTGATGAAATAGTCTGTTATTCAAGTTGGAAACAGTTTTGACTCAAGGGATTTCTCGGCCAGAGGTAAATTGTTTCATTATATCTATCCTGGTGGCCATCTGAATTTATATGTTTAAATGTTCTCCTGTCAAAGAGAATAAACCAGATAAAAAGTGTGACCTTTGGCCAAGTTATTCTCGGGGAAACAGAATGGTTTTCGAAGTTGATTGCTTAATATAAAAAACTCACATCAAATTCTCTTACTTGTATTTTGCTTTAAGCTACCTTTTGAACACATAATATCAAAAACATTTCAGAGGTCAGAAGTGGGCACATGAATTCCCTGAAATTGAACAACAATGAACAATCAGCTACTTAATATCACTGAAGGGGATTTTATATTAAAGACAACAAAAATTTAGTTTGAGGTTCTGCCTTTTGAAACACAGCAAGATAAAACACAGTAAGCAAAGTTTAAAAAAATAAATAAAGAGGGGTGGGGATGTAGCTCAGCTGGCGGCAGAGTCCTTATCTAGCATGATTGAAGCCTTGGGTTCTACATACTACATACTGCATACACCCAAAATCAGGCATGATAGCACACATGAGAACATGTCTCTAGAAAAAAAATTCTATCTCTAGCTATGTAGATAGATAGGTAGATAGGGAGGTAGGGAGGGGGAGATAGAGATAGATAGATAGATAGATAGATAGATAGATAGATAGATAGATGATAGATGGATGGATAGATAGATGGATAGATAGATAGAAAACAAAAAATTAGATCTACATATAGTACATAGTGTGAGCATCTCTCTCTGTCCAGTACTGTCCTAGCTTTAATACTGAGAGTACCACATTCCAGAGAACCCCTCTATCCCAGGCAAACAAGAACATTTAGTAAGCCTAGAGTTGGCCCGGCACAAATCCCTGGCTGTAGCCAAAATAGGCCATCCAGGTGACTCCACTATGGATGCATACTGTTTGTCTCTATTTCTTGGTGTGTGACTAAAAAGGGGTTAAAATACTCAAGCTCCCACTCGCCTTGTAACAAGCTGCTTCAATTCATCACTAGGCAATTTGCAAATGTGAGATGCTATAAAATTATAAATAATAGCTTGGAAGTGATTTTAATGTAGCTAGGAGGCCTAACCTGGCGATGCCAAGGTCTTGCTGGGTTATTGCTATGCCGTCTCTGTGAAGAAAATGTAGTCCATTGTGTGAGCAATTTTGCATTTCTCTCATCCCTGCTAATGCTGGGCCACCTCTCGGGACAATACAGGGCAACCTTGGCTCCAATTTTGTTTAACCCAGCTGGATGCAGCCAAATTATGGCCTTCTTTTTAGGTGGAGCATATTTTTGTGGGCTGTGGGAGACCTGTAATTTTTTTTTTTCTTTTTTCTTTTTTTGCTGTCTTTTTCTTCATGCAAAACCATTTATAGCTTTGGGTGATGTAAAATCCTCAGGATGCCTACAACAGTGTCATGAAACCAAAGGGCTTCCCACAGCAGCCGCCTGGGACACGATGGAGCCAGGGCCTCTCCCAGGTCCCTGTCTACTCGCTCTCTACTCCGCCTGCCCCCACCCCAAGCCAGGTATCAGGGCTTTTTTTCTTCTTCCAATGCTTCCGTTTCAGAGGTCTCAAGCACCAGTCAGGTTTTCTCTTTGTGGAGAGAGCTATTGTTTGGTGCTGTGTGCTCATGCATCTGTCTGATTTGCTAGCTTCGGAACCGCAGCAACAGCATCGTTTTGTGCATGGATCCCGGGTTAGAGCCTCCCACCCCGACCCCTCATTAGGCCTAGCTCTGCCTTGACCTTGCTGAGATATCTCAGGCAAATTGCCCAACTTCGCAGGACTTCTCTTTTCTAATCTGTTAAATGAAAGAGTAACGTTAAATTGGCTCTGAAGCACAATTCTAGGATTCAATGCCAGAATGCTAACTAGTGGGTGGAAATAAGAAATGGGGGAGGTACAGCTAACCAATTAAGCAGATCCTGAAAGGAAAAGTAGGTATGAAAAGGCATGATGAAACCCATTACTATGTATGCGAACTTTAAAAAATTAATTTAAAGGAAAAATGGCCGACATGATGCCCTCGAAGGTCTGGCCAACACCCAAACAAGCCACAGGAACCACATGAAAGAAGTAAAGTGTCGTGAAGCCAAAAGGAAGACGACGTTAGTTGTTTCTAAGGAAGTAGCTCAGAAACCCACTACACTGAGATTTATAAATAGCCTATTTTCTTACCAACAGAATAACTACATTACTATAGCTGTCCCCGGGAGACCCTGAACTTAGCAAATGGACCCTGCAAACGCAGGTTCTTGACATTTACTCGACATGGCTGGGCTTCTGTAGGAAGAAGCAGCGCAGCTGGAATCTCACTGTCACACATGCTGCCTTCGCAGTGAACCTTACACCCCTGGCCGTTTGTCCTTCAATTTGGGGATCTAGAAATTCTACTATGACTGGGATCTGATCATTCTGGTGATCATAAAGGGTCTTATTGCTGGGTGTAGTGGCTCACAGCTATAATCTCAGCCCTCAGTACTTTGAGGCTAGTCTGGGCTAAATAGTAAGTTCCAGGCCTAGCCTGAGCTACACAGTGGGTTCCGGGCCAACGTGTACTACAGGGTAAGACTTTGTTTTAAAAAGAATTAAACAAAATTAAAAATAAAAGTTCTTATTAACTGAAGCAGGCTCAGGGGAAGATCATCCACCGCTGAATGCTTTAGCTTCTGCTGGTATTGGTGGGCTTCAGTTATTACAATTCCCTTTACTCTAATTAGTTTCTTGGCTAGGATGAAGTCTATTTTAGATTCTTTTATCCTAGGGTCCCCAAGGGCATGCACAATAGTAATAAAGATCTGGAAACTACTTTTGTCATTTTAAATCATCTGGACAATTAAAATTCCCCAAGACCGTTCCATCCCTGAGCCCTTAAAGACAGCCACCTTCATATTTCTATACTTAAGCAGGTCCATTAGTGACGATTGTCCCAGATGTGCTCAGGTCTAGTCTCTATGCATTGTTTCACCCCAGGGATGGCTACCTTTCCAGTCTGACTCTCTAATCCCTCAGACATACACACTTTGTGCCTTTTGTTGAGATCTTGGGAGATGGTTCGGTGGTCAAAGCCACCCATGCCTGACAGCCTCAGTTCAATCCTCAGGACCTATTGTAGCCAAAGGAGAGTACTGACTTCGTCAAGCTGTCCTTTGATCTCCATACCTGAATTGTAACGTGTGTTTGTGCACACACACGCATGCACACAAAGTCAATAGATAAAATACAATTTAAATTTTAAAGATGGATTTTAACTGACATATAGTAATCGTACATAATACAGTGTGTCAATTCAGTAATTATATATGTGTGTGTATATGTATATTATATACATATACACACACACACTATATTTATAGTGTGTGTGTGTAAAGATCAGATTAGGGTAATTGGCACATCTATCATCTCAAAGATTCATAATTATTCTCTTAACAAATTTCCAGTATCTACTACTGAATTTCCCTTTAACAATTTATCTTTCCTCCAACCATGTTTGAAGTCCAGAACAGATCAGGTTAAACATTCCTTTTCCTCATATAGTTTTGTAAGTCATGTGAACTGAAAAGCAGATAGCAGCTGGGACTTCACCCATTCATTACTGCTAAGCGTATGGAAGGCACCGTGTTCAAACTCCAGTGGTACACACACAAAAAACGACAATAATAGTGACAACAGAAATGCAGAAGGTGGACATTCTCCTTTCTCACACCTCTTACACACAAGCCAGGCATCATGGCATGCGCCTGTAATCTCGGCACAGGGAGGCTGAGGAAGGAAGACAGTGGGCTGGGCTACCCAGGGAAACTCTGTCTCTGACAGCAGAGCTGAAACACATCAACACACACACAAAAGAGCCACATACTCATGTCAGTAAAAACCAGTCTGGGTGTGGTGGCAGGCCTCTAGACTTCCAGCTACTCTAGTGGCTGAGGTAGGAAAGTCTCTTGAACATTGGAATTCAAGACCTGACTGGGCAACATAGACTGACTCAAAATGAATGAATGAATGAAAGAAAGAAAGAAAGAAAGAAAGAAAGAAAGAAAGAAAGAAAGAAAGAAAGAAAGAAAGAAAGAAAATAAATGTAGCCCCCAAAAGAAAAAGGCACATTATTTACTCAGCAGCATTCGTATCTACCTTGAAGTTTGAACTTTGATCGTTTAGTTACAGTCTGATATGATAATAGCATATGTACATAATTTCTAGTAACTAATAAGTAAATATTAATAAAACTGAAATGTTTACAAAAGATTCAATTGAGGCAACTATTAAATCACAGCACAAATATACATTTTGTTATCTTAATTCATTTTAGGTTTTTGTCCAGGTAGGGTTATCAATGCTGTGATGAAATATCATGACTAAAGCAGCTTGGGGAGGAAAGGGTTTACTTGACTTACACTTCCACATCACTGTTCATCACTGAAGGGAGTCAGGACAGGAACCCAAACAGGGCAGGAACCTGGAGACAGGAACTGATGCAGAGGCCGTGGGAGAGTGCTGCTTATTGGCTTGCTCATCATGGTTTGCTAAGCCTGCTTTCTTATAGAACCCAGGGCCACTAGCCCCAGGATGGTACCACCCACAGTGAGCTGGGCCCTCCCCCATCGATTTCTAATTAGGAAAATGACATATAGGTGGATCTTATGGAGACATTTTCTCAGTTGAGTTTCTCTCCTTTCAGATAACTCTAGCTTATGACAAATTGACACAAAACTAGCCAGCACAGCCAGGTGGTGGCGGCTCACGCCTTTAATCCCAGCAGTCCGAAGGTAAAGGCAGACAGATCTCTGTGAGTTCAAGGCCAGCCTGGTCTACAGAGTTCCAGGACAGCCAGAGCTACCCAGAGAAACCCTGTTGTCTCAAAAAACAAAAACAAACAAACCAACCAAAAAATAGCAAGCAGGTTTAAAAAAAAAAAAGAGAAGAAAAAACTATATTTTACTTTTGTCTGTGTAGCTTTGTGCCTTTCCTGGATCTCACTCTGTAGACCAGGCTGGCCTCGAATTCACAGAGATCCGCCTGGCTCTGCCTCCCGAGTGCCGGGATTAAAGGCGTGCGCCAGCACCGCCCAGCTATATTTTACTTTTATAGATATTCAAAATCAGTAATATGTTTCATGTATGATGAAACTTCATTTCATCATATTATTCATCATAACATATTCATCATAACAATATTAGACCTTACAGTTTGTTCTGTTTCACTATTTTAAAATTTCAAGCACAACTTGTAAAGGCCCCCAAAAGATCAGCTGAAATGAGAATTAATGAAATTCAAACCCTCTTTGTAGTTAATTTCTTTTCTTCTTCTTCTTTCTTTTTTTTTTTAAGCTGAGGATTGAACCCAACCAAGGTCTTGCCCTTGCTAGGCAAGCGCTCTACCACTGAGCTAAATTCCCAACCCTGTAGTTAATTTCAAATGTGCTTTTTTTTTTTTCTTTTCAGATAAGGTTTTGCTACATAGTGTGGTGATATTGTGTCCCCCAATATATTGTACACCCTAATAAACGTATCTGGGGTCAGAGAACAGAACAGCTGCTAGATAGACACAGAGGCCAGAAAATGGTAGCACACGCACCTTTAATCCTAGCCTTCTGGAGGCAGAGATCCATTTGGATCTCTGTGAGTTCAGAGCCACACTGGAAACAACCAGGCGTGATGACTCACGCCTTTAATCCCAGGAAGTGATGGCAGGAAGCAGAAAGGTATATAAGGCGTGAAAACCAGGAACTAGAGCTGATTAAGCTTTTAGATTTTTAGCAGCAGTTCAGCTGAGATCCATTCAGATCAGGATTCAGTCTGAGGAAATAGGATTGGCTGAGAAATCGTAGAGGTGAGGTTGGCTGTGGCTTGTTCTGTTTCTCTGATCTTTCAGTGTTCATCCCAATACCTAGTTCTAGGTTTGTTTTATTAATAAGACCTTTTAAGATTCACGCTACAACATAGTGCCAACAGGCCCCTCTGAACTTTCAATCCGACTGTTTCTACCTTCTGAGATCTGTGACTACAGACAAGTACCATTACTCCTGGCTTCAAATTTGCTTTTTGTTTTTCCTTAAAATTTTTTGAATGACATTTATTTTGTGTGTGTATGTATGTGTGTGTGTGTGTGTGTGTGTGTATGTATGTACATGTGTGTGTATTGTGTATGTGTACATGTGTGTGTGTGTGTGTGTGTGTGTGTGTGTACCATGGTACACATGTGTAAGTCAGGGACATCAGGACTTCTCTACTGATGATGCATCTTATTAATGCCAGCAAGTGGCCGCTGTACTTCCATCATTAACCCTTTCATAAGCCATTACTCCACACATATTTTCATGTGGGTATGTATATATGCTTGTATGTGTGTGACTACACATGTGTGTTCAAGTATATGTGCACGTGTGAGTACACATGGAAGCTAGAGGTGCTGTCCTGCAGAAGCCACCCAGCTCGTTTTCTGAGACAAATCCTCTCTAGCTGGGACCTGGAGTTTGTGAACTAGACTAGACAGTTTGGCCAGGAAGCCCCAGGGATCCTCCCATCTCTGCCTCAACACCATGCCTGGCCATCTCACATGGGTATTGGGGCTCAAGCCCCATGTTCCACAAACACTATTGACTGAGCCATTTTCTTGGCCCTGTTCCACATGTCTTCACACTGTCTGGGCATTGCGTTATATGGTTACTCAGTCTATCTGATGGTGGCCTGGGGAAACATCTCCCTTCTGTTTCTGTGACTTTACTCCTGCTTCGGTTGTAAGCTCCTTCTTTGTCTGCCCCCCTTGACTTTGTTCACAGCCCTTTAGATTGGACCTAAACATTCTGCTTTGACAGTTCCTCAAGGCACATGATCAATGGCCATGAAAAAGGGATCCTGAAAATTTTTTTTCCTTCTGTATTCAGATAGGTCAGTTAAAAATGGAAGTGGGGGTTGGGGATTTAGCTCAACGGTAGAGCACCTGCCTAGCAAGTGCAAGGCTCTGGGTTTGGTCCTTAGCTCAGAACGAACCAAAAGCCCCCCCCCCCAAAAACAAAATGGAAGTTGGCTTGCTTTAAGACATCATTGAAAACTTCAGGGAGCAGCTAACAAATGAGGAATCCAATCTAACAGCTCTTTAGTAGGTGTGCTATCTGAGTCCCATGAGATAATGTAAGACAATTTAACGATTGCTTTGTGGCCCTCCAAAAGAGGTACCATTCTCCTGCTGGAAGAAAGAATGTTCTAGTGAACTCATCTCAGCCAATCCCATAAGCTCTGGCCTGTTCCTTTAATTGTCCCATGAGTATTAACTAGAGCCTCAGATGAGAAGAAGGCTGTTTACTCAGAGCAAATTTGAGAATCTCTGAGACAGGGAAAAATCAGTTGAGAAGCAGGATGTGGACAAGGACGGTAGGCAGGGCTAGATCCAGACAAGTCAGGAAGCCTAGGAAGGTAGCTTATCTTCAAATCAATGCTCTTCAAATATTCATTCAATATTTATTTAGTGGGAGAAAAAATATTTTGAAGTTCCCATTTGAGGATGCTATCTTGTTTGAAGAGAGCACAAATGCATTACCTTTTAGCCTGTTGTATAAAAAATTTTCCTGTGAAGACCTGCATTAATTGATAGTGTATAAGCAATGTATTCTATTGATGTTTTACTGCCTACTTATTAATTGATGCTCTGGGCATCTACCCAGCTGGTGTATTCCTTAATCCAGATTTTGAACAGGATAAAGGAAAACGCAATTAGGCGCTCAGGGTTGTAGAGCATGTGAGCGCCTGCCAGACCAAAGCTATGACCTTTTTGATTCGTGTGTTTCAATTCTTTTTCATTTTCCTTGTTATTGTATTCTTAACTATTACACTCTTTTTTAAAATGACTATATATATATATATTTTCATACCAACATGGCCAGTTAACAGGAGCATTGTTACATACACCGGAAAATTCTGCAAACTATTAGACTTTTGTAAAAATTCAGTTTCTGGGTCTTTCAGGGGTGTGCTACATTTCTTTAGTGGTTGATTTCCTGGAGTTGATTATATATGCTCCCTCAGTCAGTTCCCATATCTGAGCCGAATTATAAACCCATTGCCCCTTGAGTGAAGGTGAGATTGGGCATTTTGAAGAAAAGTATATCACTGCAACAAGAAGATACTTCGTAATTTCTCCATAAGCCTTCCACGGAAGATCTGCAACATTTTCTAGGTTGTCTGTAACATAGGAAAAATGGAGGAAAACAAAGCTTTCATGGAATTGAGAGACAATGGCTCTGTGGTATATTGAATACATGTCCCCAAAATCATGTTCGCCTGAAACCTCAGAATGTGACCTATTGGAAATAGGATCTTTGCAGATACGATTATAAAGAGTTGAGAGAAGATCAAGCTGGATTAAGAAGGAACTCAGAGCCAATAAAATGTTCTTATGAGGAACAGACACAGGGAAAGCAGCCTTGTGAAGACAGGACCAAAGATTCCCAGCCACTAGAAGGTATCAAGTACCCTCTTCCGGAGCCTTTGGAGGGAGAGCAGCACTGCTAATACTTCAATTCTGGCCTTCTGAGCTCCAGGGCTATGAGAGAACACATTTCTGTTGTTACAGCTGACACACCAACCTGCCCTGGCAGCGTTAGGAAACTCAGATCAGCTCTGGTTGATGCTTATCCCCAAAGAGCCAAAAACCCACCAGGGAGATTGATCAGGTCAGACAGGAAATGACAAGGTGTTATTTTAACCCAAGTACATCCTACAGTGAGCCCCAAAGGTCCCAGATGCCCTCATACAGTTATTTCCCAATTTCCTCCGTGTTTAACTGGAGTAGATATGCTGGATAATGGTGGGATTGTCACCCTGGCTCCTGACCCAGGAAGGGACGGCTACTGAGACACTGACCAGAGTGTTTTGGACCATCCCTCTAGATTAGAACAAGTAAACAAAAACAAACACAGCGTGGCTGGAGGGGATTGCTGATGTTCACCACACTGAAGTTGCCAAGGCAACGATGATTAGCATCCCTGTTAGTTCCACCCATCTGGATTGTGCAAAGGCAGTCAGGGGCCAGTGTTCAGACATTCCTCCAAAGGTGTCACAATGGGTAAAGAAACACTGGAAGTGGACCTGCCTAGGCTCAGTGTGCCGAGCTCTGCTGATTCTCCATGGGAGACCTCGATTTGGGGGATGTGGGGATTCTGGGTGGCTTGGGAGAGAGGGCTGGGGGATGGGAGGAGGGGGGAATCTGTGGATAGTATGTAGAGTGAGTAGAAAATTTCCTAATGAAGAAAAATGGAAAGAAATAAAAAAAAAAAAAAAAGGAAACACGAGAAGTTACATGTAGAGGTAGCCAGCATTCAGATAGTAAGATGCAACCCCGAGTCTGAAGAGAATAAAGACAATCTTCTTCCCTGGCCCTCAAACTAATGAAAACGCTGTTTTTGTTTTTAAATATCTCTATATGTTTGGCATACTTCAGGATGATTTTGAATAACCTACACCTCTACTGGCTAAATTAACAGAAGGAACATTTTGTTTTCTTCACCAAATCCACTATTTTCTTATTCTACAAGATGTGACTTTTAGCCTCCAACGGGGTAAGTTAGTATCTAGGTTACACAGTAATCAATACTTTTTAAAAAAGTGTATACGTTAACACTTTTGGTAAATTAAATTCTATTAAATAGCTGCTTAATCCATCTCAGTTTTGCAAGAACATTATGCCATTTTTTTTTTAAACAGGATAATATTGTGAGTCATCTTAGGATAAAGACAATCTGGATTGGCCTCTCTATTTTTGGTGCCACAATGGGGTTTGAGTCACTGTGTTCCAGCCTCAGTGAATTAATGATAACAAGAAGAGGTGCAGAGAGGTGTCTAGGTTTTCCGGTATATTTGCCCCGCTCTCTCTGGCCCCTCTTTTCACCCGTGTTTGCTGTCTTCTCCTTCTCCTCTTCCCCTCTTTGCTATACTTCTCCCCCCCCCCTCCTTCTTCCCCTCCCCCTCCTCCCCCTCCTTCCCCTCCTCCCCCTCCTCCCCCTCTCCCTACCCCTTCTCCCCCTCCTTCCCCTCCTCCCCCTCTCCCTCCCCTTCCTCCCCCTCCTCCCCCTCCTCCCCCTTTCCCTCTCCCTCCTCCCCCTCCTCCTCCTCTCCCTTTCTTTGCCTTTCCCCCTTCTTCTCTTGCTTCCTTCCCCAGCCTACTGCCGTCGGGGACCTTAGAATGCATCCGGATGAGGACTATTTGGAAAGACCGCCCCTAAACCTCAGTGCAGACCGAGGGCACAAGGGCAGTCCCTGCTGCAGCTATGGTAGGCAGTAGAGTCTGTCAGGGAGTCTCCTTGATCACAGGGGCTGGGCTGTGGCCTGGGGACTTGGTATTTGTTGTCACCCCAGCCTGGGTAACAGGTGGTGTTACAGGAGGTAGGTGGAGCACACAGCAGGAATTTGGGGGAACAAGGAACCCATAGAGATGCAGACATACGGAGTTGGGCTGTCTGACAGCTCAGAGCAGGGGCTCTGTATGGGCCATATGGTGTGGCTGGGTACTACTCAGCCTTGCTGAGGTTGTCTGGGAGGCCCTGCTCTGTAGTGGATATCTGTTCTACCTACCTATGACCTTGAAGTACCAGTCCCAGGGGGCGTGGCCTGGAGGCTACCCTTAAGACCTGAGAGGAACATAGAGGGCCCTCTTCTCTCCCTCATGGACTTGGAGGGTGCAGACTGGTTCAGGCGGCAGGAGTGGTGTGGGGCAGGACTTCAGCCTTCCAGAACCTGCGGCGATTCGCCCATTTTGCTTAATGAGTTGTCTTTTCCCTCCTAATAAATTCCTTATAACTCTTAAGCAGACTCCTTTGGATTTCTTGCTATGCTTCTCTGCCTATCCTGATGTGTGAGAAGCTGTACGTCCCTCCAAGGCTAAGCAGGGGGATGAAATCACAAATCATTCTGGAAAATAAGAGATCAGCGAGTGGGTATAGCCATAATCGTTAACATTTTCTGATTTAGGTTTCTCCTCTCCTCCCTGGCCTTCCTGCACTGTCCAGGAGTGAGCCGAAAGATCAGTCATACACATTAAGCCTGGCACTGAGGCTGCCTGGCCATTTGGAAGTTAGTGAGTTTGGAGACTGGCCTCCAAGGACTAGGACTCACTAGAGTTCTTTTGTTTCCGGGAGGCAGATGCACTGACCAGGCAAAGAAATGTGACTATGAATCACACTCCAAAGCTGGCAAGAGCTAAGCCACGTGAGGACTGTGGCTATACTGTGAATGTCATTTCCACATAGAATGTTGCTCCCAACTTGGTCAATGGAAGAGAACCTGAGTGCTGAGGGTCTCAGGTATGGGGTCCTGAGGCATCCCACAGGAACTAGGGCAGTGGGAGGTGGATATCTTCTGTATCAAGAGATTTAAGAATGTTGTAACCCAGGGGGGGAAATTGAGTGGAAAAAATTTAAAAGAGATGCTGGTGAGATAGCTGAGTGGTTACAGGCACCTTCCACTGAGCTTGGTGATCTGAATTCAACCTCTGGGATCCATGCAGTGGAGGAAGAGAAACCAACTCCAGGAAGTTATCTTCCGGAACTTTCAATACATATATATATATATATAATTTTTAAAAAGTGGTATTGTTTTTGTTTTGATTTTTTAAACAGATGTTGTAACTCAGGGATTTAAACAATCTTAAATTAAGCAAAAGAGTCTGTGAAGGAGATACAAATTGGCAAAGCCCAGAGAAGGCAGACTGCTGGCCAGTGTGAGGGGACAACTGAGGCGGTCATCAGGTGCTGAGTGGACCACCGAGGTACTCAGGTGGATGGGATTTGCAAACAGGGATGCAGCTGGACCAACAACATGAGTCAGGGCTGAGTTTTCTCAGCTGCCTGAAAGAGAGACACACAGTAACAGACTAGAACAGAGAGCAGAGGCGGCTCAGCACAGAGGGTCTTCCTCTAGTGAAAAACAGCTTCCTAGCTCCCGAAGGAAACCAAGGCCATTCTCTTTCCCCTCTCCAAGTGACCCTTCGCAGGAAGGTGAACGTCACCAGTCAGTGGTAAACAGCAACACTATTTCAGTGCTGTGTCCCTTAATTCCGGGACCTGGTGGGCAAGGAGGAGCTCCCTGATCCCAAACAGAGCGAAGGCTCCCACGGCTTTCCACGACCCTCAGGGTACAGCGCATGCTCATGACAAGGAAAAGATTTGCCATCCCAGCCTCCTCTGGGCTCCTAGATGTCCTGTGTCCACCTTATCCAGTCAGGGAAGGGGACAGTGCGTCAGCAGCTCCGGGGTCCACATTCTGGTACTGCAAGCTTCCAGCATGAAAATCAGAAATTTCTAGGGTACTAGCTAAATATTCACTCAAATGGATCATTTTTGAGTGTGCAAGGGGCACAATGTCAGTAAAGTGTTAACTTGGACATCTATAGATAGCTGAGAAATATATTCACCCAACTCATACCCAGTAATAGAATTCTTTCATTTCTACCACACATACATACAAAATACTACCATATTCTTTTAAATTTGAACTCAGGCCTAAAGACTATAAAACTACAATTGCTCTGCAGATTTGAATTTCAGATAAAGTACTTCTTAGTAAAAACAGGTCCTAAATATTTCACGAAACATACTGTAAACTTATCAATTGTTTATTTACAGTTGAAATTTAACCAAGCATCTTGTGTTTTTATTTGCTGTTGGTAATCCCACTCAAAAGTAAAACCACTGTGTTACACCCCCAAATCCTGCTGAAAATGCATAGCTTTTGGACTTCAACCCATTTAGGTCATAGCCTCGTTGCCAGAAGGGGAGTGTAGAGGAGGCTATCACAATTAGCTGAGTTATCTGAGCTACTAAGATTGGCATCCTTAAATGTCTCTGAACTAGTAACAGGCTAGGACAAGGTCCCAGTGCCTGGGATGAGCTGAGCCAGCAGGTGGGAGTGGGCCAGGGGACAAGGACCTAAGTGAGCTAACAACTTCTCCAGCTAGACTCGAATCCATATGTTTCTCACCCTCGGCTGCACACTGGAATCACCTGCGAAGTTTTTAAAAAACTGCCAATGCTTTGTGCTGCCCTCCAGACCAATTAAATGGAGATCTCTAGGGATGGATTGTGGCTCCTCGGGTGGTCTGACTAGCATGTTCTATGGCGAATCAACTTCCTTGCTATGTTCTCAGTTAAGCTTTTTTGGCTTCCATCCTTCCGATACCCTCCAAAATAGGACGGCATTTTTTAACCCAGAAAATAGGCTGACACACACTTTTCTATGCCAGGTGGTGAGATGGATGGGACTGGCCAGAGGCTTTCCTCGTCCATGCCGGACTGTGTCTCAGGAGTACTCTAGGCTCTGTCCCTCCACCCCCAGCTCCAGCCCCTCCTCAGCTTTGGGATTCCATTTACCTGCTCCTCTGCTCAGGACATTTGCAAGGCAGCTGCCTCCTCCTCTCAAGCCCAGGCCAGCGGCTGCTCTCTTTGGCATGGACTTTGGAGAGCTATCCCTGCAGGCCACACTGGTGGTTTTGGCTGCTACACAGGGCACCACCCACCCCTGGCTTTTGCCTCAGTGGTGGTGGTGGTGAGGCCAAGCTCCAGATATTTAGCCATTGGAAACAAAAACCAAAACAACTCGCTTTTTATGTTGCCAAAACAGTAGCATGAGTCCCCTTCTATGGTAATGCGTCTAACTGCTGATTTCACCCCACACAGCAAGGAGACCTGCTTCCCCAATGGGCCTCAGAAGGACCTCAGGTGATGGCATTTCCCGAATATCATGCAGTAACTCAACCTGATGAATTAGGAGGTGCTTCAGGCAACGGGCCTGCTTAGAACCTGATACAGTGGAGCTTTTGGCTTCTTGAGCCATTGAGTAGCAGCAACCATGAGCCACATCCTGTGCTGTCTGCTGAGTGTACGCCGCTGAATCAGACAGATGTGGTCCCTGAAGCCTGTGAATCTTACCATCAAGTCATGCATAATTGAAAAGGAGAAGATTGTGGAAGAAAACAGGGTTAGACATATTTGATTAAATGAGGATTGGGCCTGAAGCACCCTGGCCATGTGTTTGTTCAATGCTTTTTAAATGTAACATTTCACTGTTCCAACATGCGATGCCCTGACCCCTGTCAGGTGCAAGGCCACCCACTCAAATTCCATAAGCAAACAATAGACGAGTGCAAACAGAATGATTTCTCACACCTGACTGTTTACACAGCAGCTATCAATCTGTTCAGAAATCCTGTTGTTGACAACTGTGTGTCAAGCAGATGCGCTGGAACGGTGGGGCTAAGGGTGTCCCCCAGCCTGAGTTGCAGGCAGGTTGCATGTGCAGCTCCTGCAGTTTGACATGCTGAGTCTTCAGTCTGTGCCCAGAGGCAGTGGCTTCTCTCCCCAGCTCTCCTCTTGGAACAACAATGGCTTTTTTTTTTTTGTTTTTTTTTTGTTGTTTTTTTTGTTTGTTTTGTTTTGGTTTTTTTTTAAATTATTTTTAGAGGCATAATAAGGAAGGTTTGCATTGAATTATTAAACAATGGACATCACAGGACGTTTTCCTTAACCTTGATACTTCCAGCCAGAGTCTTCCTGTACTGAAGCAAAGATGTGGAGAACACAAAGCAAATTATGCAAGAATACTGTATTTTACACGCTTTCAAAGCCCTTCACTGCCTGATAAACTTTCAAATATCTTATGCCCTCTTTCCACTCCCTGAAATTCAATGGGAATTATCAGGGAGCACAAAAGCACAGAAAGAAAGCCCTGCTTTGTTTTTTACACCAGGCCTGAAGCCACCCTCCTGTACTGCCTTGGGATTCTGGAGCCTGTACATGCAGATGAACACCCACCCCTCCGCCTCCAGTTCCTGCAAATCATTGTTCTCAACGGTGATAGCAACGCTTGCCATGTTCACTCATGGATGACTTTCTGTTAGCAGTTCGGTTGTAAACGTTTTCTTTGCAAAATAAAATATAAGATGAGGCCAAAAAAAACAAAAAACAAAACAACCAAAAAACAAAAACAACAACAACAACAACAAAACCCCATAACGGGACAGCTTTTAAACAAACAGAACAGGGATTCATGCACTAAATAAGCACTATGCCTTGAAATGTCCTTGGTGGGGGAGAGAGCAAGGCATAGTTCTGGGGTTAATGTTATTGCTCAAAAGACAATTGTGGGGTACTCGTTAGTGTGGCCCAGCAAAATAAAGCCTGAATTTGGGAGACAGGTGACTTGTGGCAAGTTGGGCTTTGTCTGTTTGGGTTTTTTGTTTTGTTTGTTGGCTGTTGCCACTTGGAGCAAGCTGTTGGACCTCTTTCTGAGCCTCGGTGTCCTCACTGGGGAACTGAGAAAAAGAGGGGCTGGAGATGCAGCTCAGCTGGGGGAACCCTGGGTTTGAGCTCCAGCACCACATAAGACCGAGCACAGTGGTGCATGCCGCAAGTATGGGATGTGGAATAAAAGGATGTTGCACAAATCCTAAGCGGCCTTATAATAAAACACCTGGAGTCAGATATTGGGGTAAATGCTGAAAGATCAGAGAGACAAAGGAACAAGCCACAGCTACTTAGGTACTTCTCACCTCGCCAACTCCACAAATCCTCTTGCTGAATGTCTCTGAGTCCTGTAGTAGGTAGCCATTCCAGCTTTGATCTGGAAGTTCCGACCAGCTGAAAAAAAGGGGCCTTAGTTCCTGTCTTCTCATGCCTTATATACCTTTCTCTACCCAGCCATATTACTTCCTAGTGCTGGGATTAAAGGTGTGTGTGATTCCCAAGAACTGAGATTAAAGGTGTGTGCCACCACTGCCTGACCTCTATGTTTAATCTAATGGCTTGTTCTGTCCTCTGATCTCCAGGCAAATTTTACTAGGGTATAACAAAATATCACCACAGGAGGATAAACATTTGAGGTAAAAATTTGAGGTCATCTTTGGCTATATAGCAAGCTCGGGTCCAGTCTATCTAAGGCTGTGTCTCGAAGAAAAGAGGAAGAAAGAGAGAAAATAATAAATGAAAATAAAGGCAGAGTGTCTGCACTTCCCAGGTAGTCCAATCAGTACTTATTAGTGTCATAATGATCACGATTGACATGTCCCTTTGAATTGCATTGGAAGATTTTCAAGAGTGATTTAAAAAAAAATCTAAACTCTTTGAAAGTCAAATTAGGGGTATAAAAGTAGATAATAAAGGGTTGGCAATCCTAGTTTGGGTAGGGGAATTATCGTTGCTATAGTCACAAGCCTAAAATTAAAGGCAGTTCATTGACTCTGAAGTTAATTCCAAAGATATTTCCAAAAATGTTCCCAAGGACCACACTGTCCTTGGAATTATACACAGGTTCACTGGGTGGCCACTTAGAAACGGGTTCTACTCCTTTGGATGTTTAAGCCAATTGGTAGAGAAAATCGCCATGCTTTATGGTCACATCACATATATGAGCCCTACAAATGGGGCTCAATTTTCACAAATCTGACTCGTCAGTGCCCAGATACACTTCTCAGGGCAGTGGTGTCCAGTAACCAGAGATATGATTTCCTTTCTCATCCCCCCCACCCACCTTGATTTCTAAACCTTTGTAATTGGTGCGGGGAAAAGAGACTTGTCTCTGCTACCAGAAGCTTCCATGACGATCGCAGGTTTCAGAGGCTTTCGGGTTTCCACTTCCCTCATCTCACCCCAGATGCCTGGCATACGCGGTAGCAGCAGAAACAAAATCTGTTGCATTTTTGGAACGTTATTAATGCTTAAGCAGCCCAAGAACTGTGGTAGCAAAGAGGGGGGAGGGGAGGGAGAAAGAGGAGAGTCACCCCTCCCTTTACACACTTTTTTTTTAAGTCCAGAAAGCAAAGAGAACTTTGTCCCAAGATATCACTCCAATGCATTCCAATTCTCCAATTTCTCTTGGCTTGTCTCCCCACCGCTCCAGCCCAGACAGTGCCATTCCATAGTAGACGTAGAACTCCTGCATTTGTGTAGAGATCCTGCAGAACTCCACCCTTCCTCTCCTTAACAGCATCAGAAAGGGAGTCAGCAAGGGGCAAAATCACCTGTTATTGTCTCTGAGTGGATTTTAAAATTGTTCCCCACTGGTGGGGGAGGGCGCCTAGGTTTTTAAGGTATTCATCCAACTGAAAACATTTTATGGCTGTAAGCAACATGCGATTCAGCATGTCTAGCAACCGGCATGTTTTAACGGATGAGAAAGTGCAGCAGGCAATGTGAATATTCTCGCCATGTTGGGGGCTTCGAAACCTCTCACTGCCGTTCTGAACAAAGGAACACTCGAGGGTAATGGGTTATAAAAGCCACGCTCTCATGTCTGGGACTTGATGACATCTCTCCGGGTATAACAAATGTGAGATCACAAATGGAGGTGCTTGGGGCTCAATGAGAGCAAGGTCTGTCTTCAGCACAGGCAATTTCTTTCTCCAATAACACTGCACTGTGCCTCATTTCTCCACACCGCACTGTCTATCTGCCCTTCCCCGGGACCGAGTGGGTTCAGGCGGTGCAGTCAGGAAACTGGTTATAGGGGAACCAGGCGAGTAAGTAAACCTGCTGAGATAACAAGCGGCTAGTCTGTTACTGGTGGAGACTATAACTTGAATTACAAATAGGGAAAGGAAGATGGCCCCAGCAAAACCCATGATACTGAATTCGAGTTAAAGGTGTTGGTGTGAACTCTTGGTTTTTAAAATGTAAATAAACAATTTGATGTAGAGTTATGTTTGTGTATATGCCTAGATATGTACCTACAATACCTACACATGCACGAATGTATATATAATCTATGTAAGTTTCAAGCTTTGTGTATATTGGATGTAGAGGCACCAACGTGGCCTAAATTCATATCTTGAATTCACATCTCACCTAAATATCCTTTTCTAGTCAAAGGAAACAGGGCTCCTTCATTACCTGGTTGATTCTAGGGTGTGATAGACTTAAAACTGGCCCACTCATAAAAATAAACCATATCTTAATTCCTGGGATCTGTAAAGGCCACTTTATTTAGGGGGAACAAAGGTCTCTGTAGATGTGATTGAATTAAAGGTCTTAAGATGTATAGATTAGCTTGGGTTCTCTGGGTGGGTCCTAAATGTCATCTTAAGAATGATACAGGAAGATTACAGACAGAAGGTTCCATGGCAACATGGTCCTGGAGGGACGTGAGGGCAGTGTGGCCCTGGAGGGGTGTGAGGGCAGTGTGGTCCTGGAGGGGTGTGAGGGCAGTGTGGTCCTGGAGGTGGAGATTGAAGCAGTTCAGCCACAAGCTTCTGATGCCTCACTCACCCTCCAGCAAGAACAGGTTCTCTGTTAGATTCCATGTAGGGAACATCGTCCTGTCAACATCTAAATTTCAACCCAGTGGCCATGGTTACAAAAGTTTGAAAATAAATTTCTGTTCTTTTAAGCCACCAAATCTGTAGTAATACACAGGCCTCAGCATCTTGTTTTGTTGGAAAGTGAAGTAGTGTCCAGGAATGTAAGGTCAAAAGGATACAGAGACCACCTGGAGAGGTTCCATCAGCCCAACTGAGGAGAAATCAGAATCAAATAAATATAAATAAGAACATATTATTCCCTGCTCGAAATAAGAGTCCAGAGTGATATAAACAAATAAGTTTTATTTAAAAAAGAAAGAACACTATATACCTCACAATATAAAGCCAGCTAACAAACATAGAAAACACGATGACATTAGAAAATGACAGAATTAGAAAATTACCATTAATTAATCTAGGCAAGAATCCTCAATAGATTAAAACTCAGCAGAGGAACATTTGTCAAGAAATGGCATATTTACATCGTGATTATTATTTCCTTATTAATAAGTGCAAAATGCTTACTAATTAACTTTTCTGAAGAGAAACTTGGCAGACATCATCGCCCTAGCGAAGCGACCATATTCAACAGCATCAGCACAAATCACCATCATGTAGCTCTGACAGGATCTAAGGAGAAGAAGAGAACAAGACTTTGTGTTGTTCTTGCCCCAAACACATGATCTAAGTAAGGCCAGTCACCAGCAAAGACCAGGTAAACCCAAGCAGAGGCATAGTATACAGAATAAATGGTTGAACTCCTTGAAAATGCCAGAGACATGCAGGACAAGGGAAGGCTGACAGACTTCCAAATTAAAGGAGATGAGAGAGACATTACAACTAAATGCACTGTGCGATCCTGGATTGAATCATGGACCCATAAAAGATATTATTGAGATAACCTAGGAAAAAATGTAATGTGGTCTGCGAATTAGATAGTATCAAAGTTTGCATTGTAATTACGAGGGGAAATATTGCTGTGCATGTCAACATATTAGGAGATAATAGGACATTATGTTTGTAAATTCCTCTCAAATTGTTCAGGAAAACAATGCACACAAATACGTCCAGAAAAAAAATGTAGTAAAATGTTAACCATAGAGGAATCTGGGTCAAGGTCAAACAGGTGTTCTTGCAATGTTTGAAATGACTTCTGAGTGGAGAATTTGAGAAGAGCCCAGTATTATTCTCCCACTGTCCCCTGTCACTGAAGGAGTACTCAGGGGTGCCTATGGGAACGCCACCGTGGCTCACTTGTAATTTATAGAGACCTCACCAGGGCAAGAGTTACAGAGTCATTACCGTGGAGTAGCAGACTCTGCTAATGGACACTGACTATCACTTCTTTTGGCAGGACAAAACTCCTTCAGAAGTAGACTGTGGGGATTGCTGAGTGGCCCCAGGACAACAGTGAAAGAAAACACTGGATTATATGGTTGTGACATATGTCTCAATAAAGCCACGACAATCATTGCGGTTGTTTCCCTCATGCAACACTCAGCCTTTCTGTTTGAGGTAAGGGAGGCGGCAGCAGTGGGCAATGATCTGTTTGGTGAGGAGGGAACACATTCTTCTTACTGGAAAAACAAAACCCTTCTGAAGTGGCTGGAAGAAATACAGACAGGACACTCAGAGTCCCGCCCTCTCTGCTCTCTGTTGTTCCTTTTTTCTTTCCTTGACTTTGCATATGGTCCCCAAGTGACCTGGTCCTTTTGGGGGGGGCTTTAATTCCTTCCCAGGCATTGTGTGATAATTTAGGATTCGATTTTGCTACAACTGAGAATCTGCTAGAATTTTGGTGGTTTAAAAAAAAAAAAAAAATCTTAAGCAGCTTTTGCCTAGTGGCACAAGTCTGTAATCCTAACTACTAGGGAGTGTGAGGCAGGATGGATGACCAGTGTGGCTGAGCTACAGAATGGGTTTATAGTCAGCACGGGCAATTTAGCTCCTGTCTCAAAATAAAAGTTTCGAAATGATTGTCAGTGCAGATAGAACCTTGCGTGAGTGGGGCTAGGGTTCAGTCCTTAGAGCTATCCAAAATGAAAACAAAAACAAAATTAAACAGAAGTTAAGATTTGAATTCTTTTCTTTCTCACAAAAGAATTCACAGTAGGGCCAGAGAGGTAGCTCACTGGGTAAAGTACCAAGCCTTGAAGGTTCGTGACCTGCATGCGTATACACAGAAGAAATAAGTGTAACTTTGTAAATTAAAAAATAAAAGGATTATAAATAAATAGTTCAGAAACTCCATTAGGTCAGAGATAAATCCCTGGGCATCTGGATATAGCCTTACACATTATGTGCCCACAGCTCCCATGGGTACTGCTGACTGTTCCATATGGCTGGTTCCTTCTGGAATAGAGCCAAGAGACAACCCCATCTTCTTTGAGTTGTCTCAACCTTATTATTTAAGATGGCAGCATCTGTCTTCTAGGCAGCAAAATGATGATGGGAAGAATCGAAGGAAAAGGGGCAGGGTCTACATGGACCCAACCTTAAATGAGGTTTTAGAACTTCCCCCACGAATGTGCATTTGCTTTCATTGTCTAGACCTCATCTTAGTCATATGACCATGCCCAGTTGCAAGGGAAGTTGAAACATGTAGCTTTTATTACTTACTTAGAGAGGGAAGGGGAAATATCATCACTGAATCAAAGACTGTCTGTATTAGAGGACAGAAGTCTTGTCCATACCTCTGGCTAAGATTCGCATAGCTGAGGGTACTCTGGATGTCTACACAGACAGCTCACTAATGGTGAGAACGAACCCTACTACCTGGAAGCACCATGTTCATATGCCTATCCCCTCCCCGGCTCGGCTCTGCCTGTGACTTCTAAATTTGGTGAATGCTAGCCATCCCTAGCTGGCTAGGCTCTTCTGTTTCTTCATTGCCTGCTCTGTACTCTGATAGACTTGCTTAATTCTTTCTTCCTGTCCTGTCACTTTAGCCCAGTTACTGGTTTTTTATTTTTTTAATCTAGATTGTTCTAGGGGCCTCACACTGGGCCTCCTCTATCCAGGCCACACCCCCTAAGTTATTCATCCACCTTACGGTCAGTGTTCTCTCTAAATGTGAATCTATCTTTCACTGCCCCTCCTTAAAACTCTGCAGGGTTGCCAGGCCTTGGGGGTGCAGGCCTTTAATCCCAGCACTTGGGAGGCAGAGGCAAGCAGATCTCTGTGAGTTTGCGGTCAGCCTGATCTACAGAGTGAGTTCCAGGACAGCCAGGGCTGTTACACAGAGAAACCCTGTCTGAAAAACGCAAAAACAAAACAAAACAAAACAACCGCAGGGTTTCCTCATGCCTTTCATGGTAAAGTTTACTTGCTAGCATCCAATACCGTTCAAGATCTGGCCTCCACCTGCCTCCCCTGCCATCTCCTGCCTCTCTCCCATACTCGACCTTTGTACCAGCCAAGTGTAGTTCCCTAAATAGGCAGCTGTTTCATACTGGCCTACCTCTGTGCTCCTCGCTGTTTGTTCCTAAATGAAATTCCCATTTCTTTCTTTTTCAGATCTCATCTTGATCACCGTTTCCCTAAATAAAATGGTTTTCTTGAGTTAACCAGTCTAATTTAGAAATTCTTCCTCTTCTCTAACACACCATCCATAAGGACCTCAGTGTTCATTTATTTATATATATTTCCCACACAACTATCGGTTCTCCAAGGCCTGGGGTGTTTTCTCTTCTTGTGTCCCTAGTACCTGACTCATAAATATTCATTGAGTGAATAAATGTGCTAGGCTCAACCCTGTATGTATTTACATATAGCATTGTGTTAGTTTTCCATGACCGTAGCAGAATACCAGAGATAATCAGCTTATAAAGAGCAAAGGTTTATGGGGGCTGTCAAGATATCTCAAGGGGTAAAGGTGCTTGCTGCCAAGCCTGATGACCTGAGTTTGATCCTCAGGACCTGCATGGTGGAAAGAGTGAACTGACCCCTGAAAGTTGTCCTCTGACCTCCACACATGCCCTGTGGCGTTTGCCATTTGGCATTCACACACTCACAATCCATCCACCCATCAATCAATGTAAAAAAAAAGTTTCAAAAGCCCAAAGCTTTATTTGGCTTAGTTTTTGAAGTTTCAATCTTTGGGCCTGTGGTGGCACATTGTAGTGCAAGCCTGTGGCATAGCAAAACCATTGACTGCATGGGTAGGAATGAGAGAGGGCGGCGGGCAGGAGTTCCATTATCCACTTGAGGGCATAGTCCCAATTAGTAGAAGACCTCTCAGTGGGTCCCACTTGTCAAAAGTTTCCACAGACCTTTAGTAGGCACTTAAGGTCCAAACTATGCCAAATATGTAATTGTCAGAAAGCCCCGATGAGATACATGCACTTTACAAATGGGGAAAGACTCGGAATGGTATGATACGTCCAAACCCACAGCTACTGAGTAGCACACATGAAAATTAAATCCGATGTTCTTGCCTGCTGGTGTGTCATTCATCGCCAGACGAACAATAATAACACAGCTGTTTTGAATTGAAATATGGCTGCACCTCCTTTTGACTTGCTAACCTCCAACCTGAGTTCATCTTCAGAGGTGTGTGTTTTTCTCTTTCTCCAAATCCCCCAGCTGATTGACACAATCCTTGGGTGCTTGAAAAAGACAGTCTAGAGACATTATTTCTCTGCCTCCTCCTGGGAAAATGTTTTTATTAATCCTTACCAGTGGAGTCTGTCTCTACGCACCCACTCCTTCGATGAATATTTATTAGACACCGACTCTGTGTTAATGTCAGCCTAATTAAACATAAACATGCAGAAACAAAGGCTTTGCAAATGTCTCCAGAAATCTTTTAATCTTTTAGTTGGAACGGAGGTGCCGCAAGCCTTGTCTAAAAGACACGGTTACAAATGGAGAACACGTAAGTGGCAGGGCTGTAAGTGTTTGTTCAAGGTTTCATGTCATTATTGTTCCTGCCTAAGGAAGGCATGTGTAATCCTTGTACTGGAAACAGGTTGCAGGTACAGTGAACAATGGGCTCCCTTATCTCCCGTTCACCGGGGCAGTTTCGAGGAGTTGTTTACCACTCGGGCATTCCTTACTCAGCAGCTTTCCTGCAGTAATGATACCTTTTCGTCCCCTAATGCTTTACCCTCCCAAAAGGTACTAAGAGATCGAAACCATGTGCTGCGTAAGTGAACGCTTTCCTGTGGCGAGCAAAGCCATTTTTACAGGCTCCTGCAATGCCCATTTGACTCCCAGCCAGAATGTGTTATATGAGCCACGGCATCCATCTCCTGAGTCGGAGTCAGGATTTCTCCAAAAGGAAGGGAAAGAAAGGAGAAAGAAAAAGTGGGTGATTGTCATTGAGGTTAGAAGTGGCCTCAGTTATTCTTTTAGGTTCTCCTTAAATTACCAGAATAGAACAAAAGAAGGTTAGTTGAAACCAAGGAAAATGGGGAAAGAAAGGGGTGAAATATTTCTATTATTTTGGGGTGCTTTTGTTTTGAGATAGGGTCTTGCCATGTTGTCCTGGCTAGCCCAGTACTCATTTTGTAGCCCACACTGGCCTTGCCCTTCTGCCTCAAGCTTCCCAAGTACTGGGATTACTTATTCATTCAACAAACACTGGGCACACAGCTCATTAAAAGGCACCTTTAGGACCTTAGAAATGTGGGAATTACTCGAACAAGAGATCTGCCCTCAGGAAAGTATAATACAGCAGCCAATTTAACAGACATCTGTGTACACAAGGGCACAGGTATGCATGCACACGTGTGCATGTGTACACACACACACACACACACACACACACACACAAACTGTATTACTTGCTAACAAAGTCACTGTCAGAACTTTGCTACTTAACCTCAGAAGCCGTGTGTTCCGGCACATTTAGAATAAGTTTCCACCCCAACTTCTGCTGCTTGCTTTTTCCCAAACTCAGGATCCTCAGACAGTCAGTTCCTCGACTCTGTCCAGTCTGCAAACTTGGCACTTGGCTAGCAGGATGGTTCTTGCTATACAAACATGACACAAACTAAGGAGTGGTGTCAAATGCCAAGAAGCTTGGAGGAGGGTATGGTGCCATACCTTCCAGCAGGGAACAACTTTATGGATAATATATTTGAATTGTGCCTTGAGTAGAATATGGGTAGAATATTTTATTATCTCCCACCTTGGTATAACCAGACCATCCTTGTATTTGTCCTGTGTTCTTCCTCCCCTGAGTTCATCTACACCTTGCACCACTCCCTCAAGTCTCCTGCTTTTGCCCATGATGACATGGTCTCAGCAAAAGGCCCTGCTTTTTACTTGATGGGAAAAAAAACACCCAAGGATACAGCTGTGAATGGTCCGGTTTTCCTGCCTTTACCTCCCTAGTACAAACCCTAATCTTGCTACATTTCACCTATCTTTAACTCATTCATATCTCTCTCAAAATAAATTGTGCTAGCGCCCTCCAGGAAAACACATCCAAAAGGAAATACAAAAATAGATATATGTATATTTATCATGTGAGTTGGCCCATGTGATTATGGAGAGCAAGAAGCCCCATGACCAGCTGCCTACAAACTGAGGAAACAGCTGGAATTCAGATAGACATGGAGACCTAAGAACTAGGGGGACTATTGGAATAAATTCTGGAGTTCCAGAACCCAGGAACCGAAAGCACAAATATTTGAGAGCAGAAGGGAATCCAGGCTCCCGGAGAAAGCAGTCACCCTTCTTCTGCCTTTTTCTTCTGTTTGGACCTAATGGATTGGATGATGCCTCTACCAACCACACTGGTGAGGAAGGAGCCCCTCCCCTGCCCTCCCTTCCCTCTACTCCCCTCCCCTCCCTTCCCTTCCCCTCCCATCCCCTTCCTGCCCACCCCTCCCTTCCCCTCCCCTTCCCTGCCTTCCCCTCCCCTCCCTTCCCTTCCTCTCCTCTCCCCTCCCTTCCCTTCCCCTCCCTGCCCACCCTTCCCCTCCCCCTCCCCTCCCCCCTCCCCTCCCTGGCCGCCCCTCCCCTCCCCTCCCTTCCCTTCTCTTCCCTTCACTCCTCTCTTTCTTCTTTCCCCTGCTCTTCCTTTGTCATTTCTTTGACTAAATTCTTTAAAAATATTTCACGAGTCTGGGTGCTCTGGCTGCATGTATTTCTGTGCACCATGTATTTTCCTGGTACCTGTGGAGGTCAGAAGAGGGCAATGGATTCCCTAGAGCTGGAGTTACAGGTGATTGTGAGCTGCCATGTGGGTGCTGAGAATCGAACCCTGGTCCTTTGAAAGAGCAGCCGATGCTCTTAACCACTCACCCATTGCTGTGGATATCGCTCTGTACAAATAAAATGCTGTTTGGCCAGTGGCTAGGCAGGAAGTATAGGCAGAACAAGAGAGAAGAGGATTCTGGGAAGTAGAAGGCTGGGAACAGGAAGGCTGGGAGGAGACACTGCCAGCTGCTGCCATGAGAAGCAACATGTAAAGACACTGGTAAGCCACAAGCCATGTGGCAAAGTATAGACTAACAGAAATGGGTTAATTTAAACGAGAAAAAGTAGATAACAAGCAGCCTGCCACAGCCATACAGTTTGTAAACAATGTAAGTTTCTATGTGCTTTCTTGGTTGGGTCTGAGCGACTGTGGGACTGGTGGGTAAGAGAGATTTGTCCTGACTGGGCCAGGCAAAAAAACTCTAACTACAACCCATTCTCTGATTTTGGCTTTTTGAGGCAGTATTTCCTGGTGTACTCCAGGCTGGCCCCAAACTTGGGACCCTCTTGAATCACCCTTCTGAGTATGACTGCTCAGACCACAGGTGTAAGCCACCATGTCTGTTTTCCTTCACTGCACCTTTTCTAAGTGCCTCTCCTGCTTTGGTCTACCAATAACGTGACTTTGCTTCTCCTAGCACAGGTGGGCTCACATCTCAATGAAGTCTGAAGTGTGCGTCAAAGGTGGACACGGGCCCTGGATGCCAGAGGTCTTTGCCATGTTTCTCTTGGAGTCCTTGCAATATGATCAGTATAAACTTGATCATTATCTACCGAGTAAGGCCAAATACCAGTCTAAGGAGAGCCAAAGGATCCCAAGAAACACAGAGACAGAGACTGGCAAGATCGGTTTTGAAGCGCCAGGCCGAGGAGATGGCTCCGTGGGTAAAGCACTTTGCCATACAAGTGCTAGGAACTGAGTTCAGAACCACAGAACCCACATAAAGCCAGCTGCAGGGTCTGGTATCTCAGCGCAGTTACAGAGAGATGGGAGGTCTAGGCCAGAGGATCCCTTCATGCTCCTGAGCTCTATCCTGGTTAGCAAGAGACCCTGTCTCAAACAAGATGGAAGTCAAGGACCAACACCCAAGGCCGTCCTCTGACCTCTGTGTATCATGGCGTATACAGACACACACACACACACACACACACATACACACACACACAGAGACACACACGACTTTTCAATTGTATGAGTCCCAAAGTTCCCCTAATTCCGATTCAAGTGAGGCTCTTAGTCTATCAGTTAACTCCTTATTCCTCCAGGAACTTTGCCCTTCCCTCTTAAAGCTATCTCTCTCCAGACCATCCATGTGGATTTTTATCTGAAGAAGAAAAAAACAACACATCTTTGACCCTATCACCATTGTCGCCTGCTCATCCCCAATCTCTACGTCCACAGGTCGGTGCGGCAGGTGATGAAGTGTCTAGTTGTCTGTAGTAAAACCATAATAAATAATAAACAATTTAAAATGCATTCAGGGTTTCCCTGTATGTCTCTGTGTGGTATGTATATGCTTCTGTTCGTGTTTACATGTGGACCCATGTGGATGTGCATAGGTAAGACAGCAAATGTGTGCACTTCCATGTGGAGACCCGAAGCCAACATTAAGAGGCTTCCTTGGCCAGGTGGTGGTGGCGCACGCCTGTAATCCCAGCACTCAGGAGGCAGAGCCAGGTGGATCTCTGTGAGTTCGAGGCCAGCCTGGTCTCCAAAGTGAGTTCCAGGAAAGGCACAAAGCTACACAGAGAAACCCTGTCTCAAAAAACCAAAAAAACAAACAAACCAAAACCAAAAAAAAAAAAAAAAAAGGCTTCCTCAACTGCCACCCACCTTATTCTTTGAAGCTTTTGAAGTAGGATCTCTCTCCGTCAAACCTAGAGCTTGCCAATGTGGCTAGTCTTGCTAGCCAGCCAGCTTGCTCCTGTGTTTCCCAGTCACCCACAGGTTGCCTCACCCACGCCTACCAGGCACTTCCGTGACTGCTGGAGATTTGAACTCTGGACCTCATGTTTGTACAGTAAGTGCTTCCCTTGCTGAGATGTCTCCAAAGCCCCACATTTAGATTTTTTAAAAATATATGAATTACATTTACTATGCTGGGCATAGTGGTACATGTCATTAATCCCAGGATCTGCAAGACAGAGGCAGGAGGGTCTCTGTGAGTTTGCAGCCAGCTTGCTCTGTATAGAGAGATCCTGTCTTAAACAAACAAACAAACAATAACAAAAAAAAAATCAAACTATATTATGTTTGTTTAGTGTGTGTTTGTGTGTGTGTGCATGCACACATGCAATCTGTGGTTCAAGTGTGGAAGTCAGAGGACAACTTTCAGGAGTTGGCTCTCTCCTTTTACTATGTGGGTTCTGGGACTGAATTCAGATTATCTGGTATGGTGGCAAAAGCCTATACCAGCTGAGCCATTTATCAGTCCCTAGATTTTTTTAAAAAGATTTTATCTATCTATCTATCTATCTATCTATCTATCTATCTATTTATTTTGATGAGATAGAGTTTCACTATGTAGCCCTAGCTGGCCTGGAACTCACAAAACATTGTGGATGTAAGTCTTTTATCACACATCTTTGCAGGGATTCAGGTTGGATGCCATACCTGCCCAGCATTTACACGGCTTCTGAGAATCTGAGGTCTGTTCCTCATACTTTTGTAGAAAGGATTTTATCTGCTGAGCAATATCTCCAGCTCATATCAATAAATCTTCATTTGACTAATGATGCTGATTTTTGAAATTAAATATATTTAATTCAAAACATTTAAAACTAATTCCAAGATTTATATTCCCTCTTCGTTAGAATTAATATGATTTTAAAGCATAATAAGGTGATGGCATTAGGATAGAAGTGTGTGTGTGTGTGTGTGTGTGTGTGTGTGTGTGTGTGTGTGTGTGTGTGTGTTTTCTCCAGGAGACAGGCAGAAATTTGCATATGACAGACTCTCCTAAACAGCACTCTGGCAGGTTCTTCTCTTACTGGGTGAAGAAGGCTTCTCCTTGGTCCTTGTCTTCTCCAAGGAAAATGTCCAACCAAAAGATACCAGCAGCTACAGCAGAACTTTATTTAGAAAAATGAAGCAAAGTAGTACATATACTCCAGAAAGAAACCAGAGTGGGCTGGGAGGAGGTGTGTAGCAACACACTGGATTTTGTATTGTGGATTTTAAAGAACTTTTTGTGAATATATATGAGGTGGGTAGCATATTCATAGGGCTAAGCTGACCATTTTCTCCTCCCAAATCATGTTGGACCAGATTTCCTAGTTAAAGTAATTCTTCTCATGATCCTCTTGAAAAACCCACAACATGGGGAGGGCTGAGGGGCAAGTTTTGAGGCTAGCCTGGTCTACATAGTGAGTTCCAGGACACCCAGAGCCACAAAAGAAAGGAAGGATAGGAGGAAGGAAGGAAGGAAGGAAGGAATAGAAAAGGGAGAAGAAAGAAAAAGAAATGCCCACAATGAGTAGAGGGTGGGGTACACAGGAAAATACAATGAAGGTGATATTGTAATGAAGCCAGGGCTTTTTGAGGCTACAGACCCTTTGCGAGTGTGTGTATAATGGTAACTGAGAAAGTTTCATGGCGCCTTAGTTTCTGATATAATGGGAAGAACTTAAGAACAGCTTCAAGAAAGTTTAACCACAAAGAGGCCTCCTGACCACCAGATGACACAGCTGCTGAGATACGGCTGCAGTTTCCTTGGTTACCCCATCACTAGCTCCATGCCAATCCCTTCTCACTTCTAAGCACTCTTCTCATCCGGCTTGGACCGTGGACTTCGATGCTCTTACCTGGTAAGCCTGTATCACCTGGTTGTATCAACAACAAGAATCCTGTTACGCATTTGACGAAAACACACACCCTAATAATACATTTTTAAGAATTAAGGCCGTCAAGATGCTTCCGCAGACAAAGCACCTGCCACCAATCCTGTTGTTCAAAGCCTAGGACCCACCATGGTGGAAGGAGATACTTACTTGTTTCCACGTGCACACAGTGGCACACACACACACACACACACACACACACACACACACACATTATACACATACAAAATAGTAAGTTTATTTCCTACCTCTCCAGCTTTGTGTCTTCATTGTCTTTTTTAACTATCAAGTCCAACTGTGCTGCCTACATACGCTTGTGTGCCTATACATGCCTATGTACAGTGTGACTACCCACCAGGGGCCAAGCCCTTAAAGAAAAGTAGCTCACCCTCTATTGGCAGCTGTAATCAGCAAGGGGTGAGACTTTGTGCCCTTCCCCCTCCATGCTGAGATCTTATCCAGCTTGAGCTTTCCTAGGTCTTGTGCCCTCTCTCACATGGCTGTGAGTTCACATGTGCAGATGCCCCCTACAAATAGTACATTTCTGAAAAAAGAATCCTGTCAAGTCCATTGGGCCAGAGTTTCCCCAACCCAGCTCCTGTTTTCATTTTAATAATGTCCCACCCACTGAGGCTCTTCCTTGTCATGAGGTCCCCATTTGTCCTTGTGGAATTCAGGATTGAGCCCAGCTCTGAACTGAGGTCATTTCTACTCATTAGAATATCTCCTGACTAAAACCTGGTTTTACCACCTCACTGTCTAGCTCTGATTTTTCTTTGATACATGTGGGAAGGTTATTGGGATCACCAGCAGGAACAATAAGTACTTCATGAGTTCCAGTGACCTGACTGGCGGAGAAAGATGCTGAATTACGATGTAAATACAGCAGGGGTCTTGGCTGATTCTGTGGGGAATTCTAGGGCTGGAGTGGTCCTTCCGAGTTGCCCTGAATACAGCCAGGGTCTGGGCCTCTGCTCCCTCAACCTCTCCTTCATTAGATGAGATCATGTGGTGAGCTTCTAGCAAATGTGCTGGAGGAATATTTGAAGTGTAGTAATTCTCAGGGAACCTGAGGCAATCCTTCTATAAAGACAAAACAAAACAAAAATGAATTAGTCATTTATGAAACCCTTTCTGTGGTTCTGTGACCTCTGCTACCTGACAGCCCTGTATCCTGGCAACAGTCTCTAGGCTTTCTGCCTAGTTTGCATCATTCCCCCCAGGGTAAGAGCATCACTTTTAATGGGCTCCACTGTTTCCTACCCTCATGAAAAAAAGAACAGGTTTGTTTGTTTGCAAATGGACCCTCTTCCCAGGTAGCAGTTCCTAGGGACAAAGACCTCCTTGCCCATTAGGAAACTCAAGGGGATATGGATGAAGATATGGATGAGAACTTTCTGTGTGTGTGTGTGTGTGTGTGTGTGTGTGTGTGTGTGTGTGTTATTGTGTTCCCCCAAATATTGTGCACCCTAATAAACTTATCTGGGGTCAGAGACAGAACAACCACAATATTAAACATGAGGATAGGCAGTGGTAGCACACGCCTTTAATCCTAGCATTCCAGAGCAGAAATCCATCTGTTCAAGGATACATACAGCCAAGCAAGGTGACTCACGCCTTTAATCCCAGGGAGTGATGGTAGAAAGCAGAAAGGTATAAGGGCCACAAACTACAAGAATTTGGCAGGTTAAGCTTTTAGGCTTTGGAGCAGCAATTCAGCTGAGATTCATTCTGGATGAGGACACAGAAGCTTGCAGTCTGAGGAAACCAGACCAGCTGAGGAACTGGCAAGGTGAGGAAACTGTGGCTTGTTCTGCTTCTCTGATCTTCCAGCATTCACCCCCAACCCTGGCTCTGGATTTGTTTGTATTAATAAGACCCTCTAAGATTCATGCTACGTGTGTGTATGTGTGTGTGTGTGTGTGTGTGTGTGTGTGTGTGTGTGTATGTGTGTGTGTGTGTGTGTGTGTGTGTTTGAGCCAGAGACTCCTGTTGCCCAAGCTGGCCTTGAACTGGTCCTTCTGCCTCCACCCTTGCAAGGGCTGAGATTAAAGGTATAGTTCACCATGCTTGGATTCTAAGTGCTTAAAAACAAACAAAATTTTTATAATTAAAAATGTTTTATTACACTTATTTACTTGTATGTGTTTGTGCGCACACACACACCATAGCTAATGTATAAAGATCAGAGGACAATTTTTGGAGTTGCTCTCCTACCTTTATGTAGATTATGTAGATCCCAGGGGTCTAACTCTGGTCATCCGGTTTGTGCGGCTGACTTTTATCCAGTAAGCCATCTTGCCACCTCTCCAAAAACTCTTTACAGTATACAGAAAATGATGTTTGGGTGGCCCCAGTCCATGTACTTGGGGATCATGTCAACTGAATCTGAAAAGCAGACCAAGAAAAGAAAAAAGAGAAAAAGAAAGCCCTAAGCAAATACCACATCCTCTACCTTTCCCCGCCTTCAGAAATGTAAATGTGTGGTGGGTATTGTGTTCCCTGAAATATTGTGTGTTCTCCAAAATAAACATATCTGGGGTCAGAGAACAGACAGCCACTAGAACAAAGCCAAAAATGGTGGCTAGAAAATGGGAAGAGTAAGCCATAACAGAAGTTGGGTGGTGGTCCTGAACGCCTTTAATCCCAGCACTTGGGAGGCAGAGCTAGCCAGATCTCTGAGTTCAAGGCCACTTTAGAAACAGCTAAGCATGGTGACCCATGCCTTTAATCTCAGAAACCCAACCTTTAATCCAAGGGAGTGGGGGCAGAAAGAGAAAGGTATATAAGGTGTGAGGACCAGGAACTAAGTGAGTAAAGCATGTAGTTAGTTAAGCATTTGGTTGATTAAGCATTCAGGCTTTGGAGCAACACAGTTCAGCTGAGATTCATGTGGAGGAGGACTCAGAAGCTTTCAGCCTGAGGAAACAGGATCACCTGAGGAACTAGCAAGGTGAGATAGCTGTGGCTTGTTCTGCTTCTCTGATCTTCCAGCATTCGCCCCAATAACTGGCCTCAGGTTTGATTTTTATTAACAAGTACCTTTAAGATTCATGCTATATAAATTCATTTATTTTCTGGGGTTCTGTTTCTTGAGACAGGATTTTACTATGTAGTTAGTCTCGGCTGGCCTGGAACTTGCCATGTAAACCAGACTGGCCTCAAACTCCCATAGATCTTCCTGCTCTGCCCTCCAAGTGCTGGGATTAAAGGACTGTGCCACCATGCCCAGGTATATTTTTCTTTTAAAATAGGCACAGCCTAACCGGGTATTTTGTTGTATCGTCATAAAATATATTATGACAATAGGCTTAGGCCAATTATGGCTTGTGCTCTTCTTGGCTTGAATAACTCTTACCATTTGAACAAAACCCAGAGTTTTGTCGGGAAGAAAGGCTAAGGGATGGCTGCTACAGGGCACTTGAACCTATAAAGGCTCTTACGAGTGGGTCTCTACCACCTCTGTTAGCTTGCTGTCAGCCACTGTATGTCAGCCTCCTCTCTAATCTGACGGAAGCAATCAAGTTTCCTCCATGACTTTGCAGCTGCCATCCCCACCACCCCCAGAACATCCCTCTCTCCGTGCTAACCCCACAGCTCCCGTCCTTCTTGGACTTCGAGCTTTGTGAAACCTTCCCTAATTCCCTCAATGCAATCTGGGCCAGTCACCTCTGACCTGTCCTGGTCCTAGCAGTACCTTGTGGTTAGTGGTTCAATAAACATTGACTGAAAAACACTGATTGACTGAAAAACACTGATTGGATGACTCTTTTCTCTGTTCGGACTCGCTGTTTCTTTGAGCCCTCAGATCTGTGTTACTGCTCACACCAACCATAAAACCATCTCTTTCTTCTTAGAGTCATTTCAAAGAGTCCTTAGTTCGTAAAGTGTTTTTAAATAGTAGGATTGAGTTGCTAATGAATTTGAGCCAGAAGCTGTTTTATAAGGCATGTAGTTATGTGCAAGCTCAAAAACCCTAATTTGATATTTAATCTCATAATATCCTGTAACTTGGTCTCTATGATAAATAATTCTCTTTTGCTTCTGGGCATTTTGCATACATTTTCTTGCTGTCAGATGGTCACGTGTGCGGTATAGTGATAGGGACACTTAGAAATGCTAATTTGATTTAGGCTAATACTAGTTGGGGTATGTGTATAGAAAATTATTCAAATAGAAGCATCGGGATAGAGGAAAGGGATAAAAGAATATTAAGTAGAAGATAAAATGGAGAAGCAATTTACCCCAGAGCATGGGAAGCAAACAGAGATTAATCTCAGGTAGAGCAGGTATTTAGACTTAAAGAACGCTAATTTACAAAAAGCTTACACCCTCTCTGATTCATTCTAAACTCTGGTTAAAAAAAAAAAAAAAAATCCATTTCTCCAAGTTGCCAGGCTTAGCAAGTGGCATGTCACCTTAGAGCGATGGGCCCTGGTCTGACTGGCAGTGACTCAGAGCCCTCTGAGGGGAAACAGGTGGTGGGAATCGTGGCTCTCTGCCGCCTGGCAGATGTTAGTTTAGCGCTCCAAAAGGGACAGAAAATGTCTATGTGTCCGAGGAACATGGCTCAAGCGTGGAAACTACTCATATCCACAGAATGCAGCTTTAGTGAACGGCAGAATGTGGCCTGTATCATAAGAAAGCAAAACAGGAAAGAAAAAAAAAAAAGACAAAGAGGGAGAGAAGGAAGACACTGTGTTCTGCAGAGTTCAATGGAGTATGAAGTTGCTTACGCTGTGGCTTCTAGGAGGCCCTGCCTCATTTCTTTGAAATATGACTCAGAATTTAAAATATTTACTCTGTGCTCAGTTCAGGCAAATTCTCCATTCTTCGTCTTGGGCATCTGCTTTGTGGAAAGAAGGCAACTGCTTTGCACACATCCGAGAGAAAAGATGTCGTCTTCTGGTGCAGGCAGCCTTTTCTCCACTCCATCCCTCCCGGGGCTGTTAGCCCTCCCTTGGGTGGCCACTTCCTTGTGGTCCTTGGTTCCCTTAGAACTGCAGCTAAGGGCAAGATCTGGGGCTGCCTGGGCAGAGGAGGATCGAGTAACAGGATGTTTCACAAAGGTTTGTAGGGCTGTTTTAGCCAAGGATTCCCTCTCTGTGTTCAAAACTATAACACCCCTTTTAGGATATCAGATCGGGACATCTGAAGATGCCTGATTCAGTCAGAGCAAATCTGCAGGGAAATTGTTGGGTTTCCAGCCTTGTGGTCTCTGGGTGTGGCTAGGCCTCTCTTTAATTCTCAATGGACTCTGTTATCACCAGAGGCTACCATCAAAAATCTGCCTTCAGTCATGGAATTAATAATGAACTCATCCACACAGGTGCTGTGGGCAAAAGAAGAAACTTGCCTCTAAAGTTCTTAAAGGGAGTTGTGATTATTTTGCCCATCTAAGACAATGAGTACTGGCAGGGGGTGGGGTAGGGTTGGGAAGTGAGAGGAGAAGGGAAGGGAAGAGAAGAGGGGAGACAAGGAGAGGAGAGGAGGGGAGAGGAAGAAAGGAGGTTTGGGGGGACAGGAAAAGTCTTAGGATCTAAGATTTTGTACATCATAGAATTCAACTTACCACAAAGAGTGGTTCTTTACCAGGCTTAGAAAAGGTTTGCTGATCTTCAAAATGAACAGAATCTCCTGTTTTCTGGATTGAGCCATTAGAAGCACAATCAAATCTGCCTTTATTGAGCACTTACTGTGTGCCAAGCACTATACAAGCTATTCTTTTCTTTTATCTTCACATCTGTGTAGAACACCATTCAGGATTCTCTCGACTGAGAGAATTCAATGGACCCAACTGGAAAGAGTACTTATTGGCTAGTAGCAAACTGGGAGGTCCAGGCAAAGGAATGGCCCCCGATGGTGGGACTTAAACATCCCTAGTACCTTGTACCCCTCCATCTCCTGACTGGGAGCTATCTTTCTTCCTGTGTGGGCTTTGTCCTCAGATTCCCTATAGGGAAACGTGGCTGGCTAGCCAACTTGTTCCCAAGAGTCTCCATTTGAGTAGAAAACAGAGAGCAGCGTTCAAGACCTTGGCTTCCTCTTGAGTGCTCAGAAAACCTCTAATCAAAAATTGTCCTGGGTCCAGCTCTGAACTGCCCTATGGCCAGGGGGTTTCAGGATTTGTCTGTCATGTTTCACATTCCCAGATGGAGGTGACTGAGCCACAGCCAGACCAGGGGATAGAGACGAAGGGAGGAGGCCCCTCCAATGGAATTGGAGACATAGGCAGTGGGAAATGTGCATGGGCCCTCTGCATGGAAGGCCAAGTTTGACAGAGGGAAAGTACTGGCTCGGGGGTTTGCATAACTCACCAAAGGTTAGTACTAGAAATTTTCAGGACAGAGACCTGAATCCTATTTATTATATTTAGCAACCTATACCTGTTCCTCCATTTATTCAGAGGAAACCTGTTTGATCTTTAAATAAAAACAAAAATACATAATTAGAGTAAATGAATCAAACTTTCCACAGTGAAAATCTTCCCCAACTTGTCCTGTGAATTTGTCCCAGGAGGCGGACTAGAAGAAACCCTCTAAGGAGACACAACTGTCTTTCCAATAGTCACTGGCCAAGTTGTACTGCGAAGGGAGAGAGCAAATGGATGTTCCTGAAGACAAATTCATCCCTGGGACACTTTGAACCAAGCACTGTACAGACTTTTAAAAAAGCAATACATTAGCTGAATTCTTGATGCAATGCTGCTTTCTCAAACACTTCATATGGACTCAGCTGCCTCCTAGAAGGACTTTGAAACAGTCATTTAGAGATGTAGTCACTGTTGAGTTTGTTCTGAATTCTTAACTATAAGCATCTATAAAGTCAGTTATCAATGACCGTATGACATTGATTTGGACTGATCAAGATAGAGGACAGCCATGTTCATAGTGGCTGTTAAATAACATCTATCCTTGTGGATTCTTGTTTTCTTCAACTATTAAAAATATTTAATTTAGTTTTATATGTTTGGGTGTTTTGCCTGCATGTGTGTCTGTGCACCATGCAAGTGCCTGGTATCCTCAGAGACCAGAAGAGAGTGTTAGATCTCCTGGAACTAGAGTCACAGACAGTTGTAAGCTGCCATGTGGGTGCTGGGAATTGAACCCGGGTCCTCTAGAAGAGTAGCCAGTGCTCTTAACTATTAGGTCATCTCTCCAGCCCCTAAAAATTATTTTTGAGATGAAGTTTCATGTATCCCAAGCTGGCCTATCTCTAATTCACCCTGCAGCTACTGATGACCTTGAACACTGATCTTCCTGCCTCCATCTCCCGAATGCTGGGATTATAGGCCATGGGCTGGATTATTCATATATAAAATCTCTAAGATTTTGTTCTCGGTAAATCTTGTGACATATAGCTGATGTGTTTATAAATCTTTTTTTAAAGCATTGCATAAATACGATGTTTATAATCTTCCCAGTCCAGGAATCTGAGAAGTCCCCAACTGACTTTTTATTTTCACAGGGCACCAAGAGGCAGCTTAATTACAGAGTCAGAAAAAAAGTCATCATCAATGGCTGATTCTGAGTAGGTAACAACTGTCTATTTAATAAGGAAATAATTAATGGCTTGTTACCAAACCAAACAAATAAAATACAGCAAAGAACACTAACATTTTATTGGCTTGAAATTCAAAACGGAAGTGTGATACAGGTGTGACAAGAACTTCTAAGCAAAATAATCAGTTACCCAAACTTTCTATGGTCCTACTTTCTCAACAAAGGGGGCTTTGGCTTTTTGGTTTGTTTGTTTTGTTTTTAATCTCATGCAAGACATACCACGGGGTTCTTAGCACTTCGTGGCCAGCACCCCAAGTCTGATCAAATTGTCTCTCCAGGAAGCAGTTTCAGGAGAAAGAGTATAATGTAAGAACACTTTAACCAAGAGCAAACTAAAACAGCACCAACCTGCATGAAGGTCAGGGACTTTCAGATTTCAAGATCTACTACAAATCCGAGTGGTCACTGTTTGAGCAGGCAAGTGGTCAGACCCGTAGTCTGGTGAAGGATATGGTACTGGTGGCTTGTCTGGTCTCCAAAACCCTCCCTGGGATTTTTCCTTGCTTTACAAAGGCACAAAAACCTAAACACCTTTGGTCATCTCTAGCCTGATGACCCAAGGCAATGCTTTGGGCCTTTCTTGACCCTTCCTGCTTCCTAAACATTGACTGCATTCTGCCCATTGCTTGCATATGGGATGTTTATGGTAGCATAGTATCCAGGATGTTATCTGGTTCCAACTTCTTAGATTCTCAGTTTGTCAAGATCAGAGATACTATCTGGAAATTTCACTCTCTCACCTACAGGATCTCTTGGACTGAGGATGGTCTGCAATGGTGGTACCTAAGCCAAAGGCTAGCTTGGAGCCTGTCCTTTGGGTGAGGGGTAAAGGTGAGGACAGTTAGGTATTCCAAGCCTAAAGAACAGCCTTAGGAAAGACAAAGGAGGCCATGATGCATTTGGAGCATTCCATCAGGATCACTGTGTAGTAGGAATCTTAAAAGTTCTTATTAATGAAACCAAACCCAAGGCCAGTTATTGGGGTGATTGCTGGAAGATCAGAGAAGCAGAACAAGCCACAGTTTTCTCACCTCACCAGTTCCTCAGCTGGTCTTGTTTCCTCAGACTGCAAGCTTCTGAGTCCTCATCCCAATGGCTCTCAGCTAAACTGTGCTCGAAAGCCTGAATGCTTAACCAGCCGAATGCTTTACTCACTACATGCTTTTTTCTCTTTAGTTCCTGGTCCTCACGCCTTATATACCTTTTTCTTTCTGCCCCCACTCCCTGGGTCACCAAGCTTAGCTGTTTCTAAAGTGGCCTTGAACTCAAAGATCTGGCTAGCTCTGCCTCCCAAGTGCTGGGATTAAAGGTGTGCACCACCACCGCCCAACTTCTGCTATAGCTTACTCTTCCCATTTTCTAGCCACCATTTTTGGCTTTGTTCTAGTGGCTGTCTGTTCTCTGACCCCAGATATGTTTATTTCGGGGAACACACAATATTTCAGGGAACACAATACCCACCACATCACTGGACTACAGAGTTTGTATGGCTAGGCAAGTCTTGGAGAGGCAGATACAGGACAGGCAAGGATCATGATGAATAATCGAGAGGTTGAGGCAAGGGGATTATTATAAGTCCCAGGCTAGACTGAGCTACGTAGTAAGACAATCTAAAAATAAAAAAATTAAAAAGCTTTGATCATTAGGAAAAGGCAAAGATATCAAAGTCTGAGCACAGAGGTGGTTCAATTAGATGTGCTTTTTGTTTATTTTTGTTTATTTTTGACACAGGGTCTGTCTGCCTCTGCCGTGGAGTGCTTGGGTTAAAGGTGCACACCACCGCACCCAGCTTGGTTTTTTGCTCTGTTTTGTTTTTGTTTCTTGAGACGGGATCTCATTCTATACCCAGATTGGCCTGGAAATCCCTGTGTAACCCAGTCTGTCCTTGTACTCACAGGAATCCTCTTGCCTTAGCCTCCCGATACCGGGGTTACAGATGTGAACTCCCATGCCCAGATTCAGATGTACAATTCAATAACCCAAACAATGTATGATGGAAAGAAAATTTAGAAAATCAGGTTAGATGTGGTGTCACATGCCTTTAATCCCAGCACTTGCTAGGAGGATGAGAAGTAGACACAGGTGGGTCTCAGTGAGTTCCTGGCCAGCCATCATGTCTCAAAAAAAAATTTTTTTAAATCAGAAAGCGCGCGCGTGAGCACACACACACACACACACACACACACACACACGCACACGCACACGCACACGCGCGCGCACGGGCATACACACACACACATATTAATGCCATGCTTATTGAGTGTAATGGACACATTTTAACTCCATGTTTTTTTCCTGCTGCTCCAAAGCGAATTCCTTGGCTTCTCTGGTTTAATTCAGTCCTAAGAATACTCTCAGTTAAGTCTGGCAAAAGGCCATGAAGTTGACGTGTTTCATTCATTTCAGAGCTTCCCTCCTGGCTTCGGTCATGGAAGCCTAAAGTAGGGAAGAGTATACACACACCGTGCCGAGTTTAGAGAGCAGAAAATGGAATTTTCTTTAGATCAGCCCAAACCCCATCATTTTTGTTTGTATTGTCTGTGTTTTCTTTCTTCCTTTGGAAGTGTGGAGAACCAAGAATGAGCTTGTACTCTCCACTAGAACAGTTTGGTGTGCACCCTTTAAACTGCTGTCTTGTTTACACACATAGGTAGACGAGCCTAACCAAGCAGAAGATAATAGGCCATGCCGAGTCACAGGACACATTTTTGACATTTTTTTTTTTCACCAAGGGTGGTGTTTATACTCCCTCTCTAAAACTAGGGCATGCTGTGACTGCTTTGACCAATGGAAGATAGCTTGTGACTTCTGGGGCAGGGTCATGACAGGCTGTGAGGCTTTCAACTTGCTCCCTGGGGGGGGGACACTGGAGGCATGGAGCTACCACCGAACAAACATGACTACCCTAAAGCCATGACACTGGGGGTGTCCTGAAGACCACTTCAGCATTGCAGATGGAGGGGGCAGTTCAGGCACATGGAGAGGCATCGGCCAACCCCAGTGCTCCTGTCCCCCAGAGCTCAGGTCACACAAAGCCCAGTTAACGAGGGCAGAGAAAAGCCACCCATGTTACGGCTACTCAGAATTCCTGGCCTGTGGCATCTCCAAGTACAGTAACCGGATGGATATTTCGAGCCGATGTGTTTTGGAGTGGATTGTTACACAGAGATAGTAAACGGGAACAAACATCGCTATTCATTTTAGGAAGCTCCAGTCAGAGCAATTGGGAAGAGGAAGTGGAGGAGAGCAGCCCTTGGGGCAGGAAAACAAGGTGTCTGGCTTTTGCAGGAATTCACATGTAAAACGAAGGTCAAGTTTAGATTGTGGTAGTAGGGAAGAGAGAGAGAGACCTACTGAAAAATATTTAGGCTAATACCTCTGACCCACATCCAAAGTATGAAGCGTGCTAGGTGTGGCAGCATGTGTCTGTAATTCTAACACTTGGGAGGTGGAGATGGGAAGAGAACCAGGTTCAAAACTACCCTGAACTACACAAGAGAGAGCCTGACTCCAAAATAAAACAAAACATGCTGGCCATAATCTTACAGCTCAGCAGGAGGGTCATGAGTTCGAGGCCAGCCTGGGCTATATATGTAGCTAGATTCAGTGGTAGTGTACACATTTAATCCCAGCACTCAGGAGGCAGAGCTAGGCGGATCTCTGTGAGTTCAAGACCAGCCTTGTCTACAGAGTGAGATCCAGGAACCAAAACTACACAGAGAAACCCTGTCTCAAAACAAAACAAAACAAAAAACAAACAAACAAACAAACAAAAAAACCCAAAAAAACCAAAAACAAAAAAAAAAATGGTGGTGGTGGTGGGGATATAAAACATAAAAGATGGGAGACTGGGCTCTAAGGCAAGAACTTTTGTTTGTGAATGTATCACTCCCTCCACATGTCTCCACTTTTTTTTTTTTTTCTACTTGTGGAGTTGGCTTTCTTACCCCAGGCTATGATTACACGGTTGAGTTTCACAAATGGGATGCTCTGGATGTTAGGATGTAGATTACACTAATCAATCAATTTTATTTTATCTTACATACTTACTTAAAAGCCTCTTCTACTCAGAAAGAAAACACATGCAAAGTGAGGTTTAAAGCAGAGCCTTGTTATTATTATTTTAAGCTGAGCCATTTCCCCTGTCAATGAACAAGGGGGCTCCTCCTGGGTCAGCAATCAGCCTTGCTGAGATTGGCCTCCTGCAGCACAGCAGGCAGGTGGGGTGGGAAGGACAGAGTATACAGAAGCCACACAAAGATTAAAAAACAATTGTTCCTAGCCAGTTTACCAGCATGTCTCAAAATATGTCACGCCAGGCTGTGCGGCAATGTGTCTGTGAAGTATGGTTCATGTTCTAGGAAGTGATTTGCACATGCACAATTACAGGTAGACGAAAGACCAGCGGCTTATATGCTCCAATGTGAAGATTCTGATCTTCTGGTTTTGCTGCTTTGTTGGGTCCTTCGTGCCTGTTTGTTTTCCAAGTTTTCTGCATACACGTTATCAGAAAGTGAAACAAAAAAGCAAAATACATCCAGTCGGAAATCCTGTAGGGACTGGTTGATTGGAACTGCAGTACTGTGGGAGATTGGAATGTTACAGGTTCAAAGGCTAGTGACCTTATCTTGGGCTAGTTATAGCCCTCTGGAACAGCAACTCCTTAACCAACTCTGTGTTAGTACCATCATCCTGTGACTAGTAGATAAAAACTCCTTGGAATCTATTAATTTAGTAGACCACTAGCTTCCACCAACCTAAATGTCAGATAGCATCTCAGACATAGAAAAAAGATGTTCCTCATCTGTCCCTACCTCTCTGATGTACCTACCAATGGTTGGTTGGTCTCTTCGTTTGTTTGAGACAGGGTTTCTCTGTGTAGCCCTAGCTGTCCTGGATCTCACTCTGTAGACCAGGCTGGCCTCGAACTCACAAAGATCTGCATGCCTTTGAGTGCTGGGATTAAAGGTGTGCCCACCACTGCCTGCTGAACTCCAATGTATTTTAAATTTGCCTCGACTTATGACTTTCTTTGTTCTGCAAAACTAGAAAAACTTATGAAACTTGAAACATGGAATTTGGGGTAACCTAAATCTGTGTTCCTAGCCATGGTTACTCCAAATGATTCTCGAATAAACTTTCTTATTCATATATTTAAGATGAGCATCATAGTTTTTGCATTCATAATTTCATCCATCCTGCCCATACTTGACAATGTTTCCTGCAGCTTCCATCTTAGATCATTTTGTGGGTCTTTATTTTACCTAGGTGATCACAGATCCAATAAAGGAGCCCTTTCCACACAGTTGGGCCTCCTTCTGATTCTTTACTATATATTTCTCCACTGCTCAGTTTATTCTCCAAATGTCCAGCACAGACCAATCCCTCCACTCCCACCCCATTCTCCGCCACCCCTCCCCTTAGAGCTGGGAACTGTGGTCTTTAGCAACTCATTTCCTGAGTCTCGGATCACTCTCTGTCTGGCACTCCCTGTACTCTTCCAATCCCCCACTCTCCACTGACTTCCCCAGCAGATATCAGTTTGATGTTAGAGGTGGAGCCAGTACATAGTAAGCTCATTCACAATATTTGAGCAGTTAATAGTTTCGTACTGGGCTTTTAAAAGAGGTTGCCCAGTTCACATTTCCCTTGTCTCTAATTAGTGATGTTAACGGTACAGTCAAATGCAGATTTTCACATGCTTGAAATTCGTGTGCAAATAGGTCACAACCTCTTTTAGCAAAGCAGGGAAAGTCGCCTGTAGCCAGGCGCCATCACTATTAATATCAGATGGAGTGGCAACTAATTCAGTCATGTTGATGGATGCTGAGATGGTGCCCAGACTCCTGCAGTGGGAGCAACTGAGTAGAGAAACCACTTTCCTCCCAGCCTGAAGTGTTCCGGATCACCCTGGTTACAGAAAAGTGACCGGAGTCACTGTGTCTCCTAAGCCAGCTTATCCAGAATGGTGTGCACCACTGAACAAACAAAACAAACAAGCAATGGTGGGTGTGGAATAGACAGTGTGCCCAAAAATCTACTCCACTTTCTCAGGGGTAGGGGCAAGAGGCTAGGAAGCTAGTGCAAAGCGAACCAAAGAGGCATTGCAAGCCAACAGTCAACAGAGGCAGAAATGTGGACCAGCTTTGAGCTCCAGCCACTGAGCCAATTCAAAGGAAGGCTGCTCCTGTCCTAGGGAATTCTTTTCCTGAGGGATCCGCACAATAATTTGAAGGCTTCTCGGTCCCTCTTCTATCTCCACCCCCACCCCCCCCACCCCCCACACCCCCCCCCCACCCCCACCCCCGTCTCATACCAGAAAGTAAATGTGATGTTTACATAAACCTCCAGGGATCTGAAGACATACCGAAACATCTCTAGGTTTGGGTTCATTAAACACACCTTTGTTAGGACCCACTGTATGCTCTGTCCCTATTGCGAGGGAAGTTACAACCTAGGCCGAGGTGGTAAGGGGGCTTGGTGCAAATGAGGAACACGATCTTCATCAGTGAAGTCCTGTGGGAGAGTGGAAGTGCTTCAATCTATTCCTGGACTCAGGAGAGACAGGCAGAGGGTGATGGAGAGGACCCGGAACCTGGAGTGAAGTCTTCAAGGACAATTAAGCATAAAGCCTGTGAGGTGCTAGGGAGGACCGGAAGAGGGGCAGGCAGCAAGCGGTCCCACTGAAGGAAGAGCCCATTCGACTTTTTACATTTTTTTTTTTTTCATTTCTTGTTCTACTCTAAAATCAGAACTAAGTGAAGCCACATTTTGTGCCCCCTGAAGGTGGAAATGGTACAATCAGACCCATGACTTTCACACAGTTATTTCCTGGAGTCATCATCATCTCTTAGCCTTTTGGATTTGTCCTTGTCCTACAAGCTAGATCAGAGGAAGGGAAAAAGTTAAAGCCAACCCCCTTTAAGTAGTTGGTTTATGTTTTTATAATCTACTTCCAAAGACATTTAGAGGAAACAGTTAATGTATCTATTGAACTGATTGGGTTAAAATGGCCATGAGAAGGTTGGAAAGGACAAGATACATTTCCACTGTTTCCTTAAGCTTCTCTCTTCAATTAGCCCGGTAATTGGGAGATAAAGTAGAACATGTTACACCCATTTCAAAGAACCCATCCAGGAAAAAGACCAGAGAGCTGGCTCCATGCACACAATGCACAAACCAACTGCCTCTACATGTATTCCTTTAGAACTAATTTCTAAAACGATACGTGACATGTGCAATGGGTAAATATACAGCAGGCAGTCACGCCCACTCTTCAGCTTTGTGAATC